>NC_091307.1:39134181-39471681 GCF_038502225.1 Cherax quadricarinatus
ACATCATGAAAATGTACATCATGTTAATGTACCATCATGTTAATGTACCATCATGTTAATGTACCATCATGTTAATGTACATCATGTTAATGTACATCATGTTAATGTACCATCATGTTAATGTACATCATGTTAATGTACCATCATGTTAATGTACATCATGTTAATGTACATCATGTTAATGTACATCATGTTAATGTACATCATGTTAATGTACATCATGTTAATGTACATCATGTTAATGTACATCATGTTAATGTACATCATGTTAATGTACATCATGTTAATGTACCATCATGTTAATGTACATCATGTTAATGTACATCATGTTAATGTACATCATGTTAATGTACATCATGTTAATGTACATCATGTTAATGTACATCATGTTAATGTACATCATGTTAATGTACATCATGTTAATGTACCATCATGTTAATGTACATCATGTTAATGTACCATCATCATCATCATATTACAGGTGATCGACACCATGACCAGCCCTTCTAGGGTAGGGTAGGTGCCTTGAGCCAGAGCTTGCAGCTCACAAGACTGTTATTTCCATTAGCCCCCTGGGGGAGGGGATGACAGACCAGAGAGGCCTAGCTTGTGGCTAGGCCTGGGGACAGTTGGTCCCAAAGATGAGGGGGTGATTGTATCTCCTCCCATGGCAGACTTAGGTCTCAGACACTCCCAAGACAGGAAGACAAGGCCGGACCACCACTTGGAAAAGACCCGAGCCGGGAGAATACCGGCGAATCTTTAATAATAATAATAATCATATTACACCATCACCAAAATTGTGTTATCACAAACGTCACTTCTCAAATTTTGATTCTACTGACGCCTGACTCTCCCCATCAGATAACTTTCCTGCCGATAGTACCGCACATCGCGCACTTCTTGTCCACATCACCGCTGCTGGACCAGTACAACCTGTCTTCCCTACGAGCCATCGGTAGCGGCTCCGCCCCAGTCGCACCCTCCACCTTGGCTACACTTACGCAAAAGGTACTCAATCACTAGATATTCACACACAAGGTACTCACACAAAAAGAACTGTAGTATAAGGTACTCAGTGACTAGGTACTCACACACATAGTATTCAATCATTCGGTACTCACACACAGCGTACTCACACACAAAAGGTACTCTAGTATAAGGTACTCGTACAAGAATCTTCAGGAGTCTCTAGACGCCCTTGAGACGCCATTGTTTTGTTACAAGAGAGACAATGTAAATAATAGAAATTTTCTGTTGTAATGAGCAACTACCATCATTGACCTTCACACAGACTCCACTAAACTGTTGACGAGTTCTCTCTCCCTCTCCTTGGATCAGCCTTCACTCTCTCCCTCTCCTTGGATCAGTCTTCACTCTCTCCCTCTCCTTGGATCAGCCTTCACTCTCTCACTCACCTTGGATCAGTCTTCACTCTCTCCCCCTCCTTGCATCAGTCTTCACTCTCTCACTCACCTTGGATCAGTCTTCACTCTCTCCCTCTCCTTGGATCAGTCTTCACTCTCTCCCTCTCCTTGGATCAGTCTTCACTCTCTCACTCACCTTGGATCAGTCTTCACTCTCTCCCTCTCCTTGGATCAGTCTTCACTCTCTCCCTCTCCTTGGATCAGTCTTCACTCTCTCCCCCTCCTTGCATCAGTCTTCACTCTCTCACTCTCCTTGGATCAGTCTTCACTCTCTCCCTCTCCTTGGATCAGCCTTCACTCTCTCCCTCTCCTTGGATCAGTCTTCACTCTCTCCCCCTCCTTGCATCAGTCTTCACTCTCTCACTCACCTTGGATCAGTCTTCACTCTCTCCCTCTCCTTGGATCAGCCTTCACTTTCTCCCCCTCCTTGGATCAGTCTTCACTCTCTCCCTCTCCTTGGATCAGTCTTCACTCTCTCACTCACCTTGGATCAGTCTTCACTCTCTCCCTCTCCTTGGATCAGTCTTCACTCTCTCCCTCTCCTTGGATCAGTCTTCACTCTCTCACGCTCCTTGGATCAGTCTTCACTCTCTCCCTCTCCTTGGATCAGTCTTCACTCTCTCCCTCTCCTTGGATCAGTCTTCACTCTCTCCCTCTCCTTGGATCAGTCTTCACTCTCTCCCTCTCCTTGGATCAGTCTTCACTCTCTCCCTCTCCTTGGATCAGTCTTCACTCTCTCCCTCTCCTTGGATCAGTCTTCACTCTCTCCCTCTCCTTGGATCAGTCTTCACTCTCTCACTCTCCTTGGATCAGTCTTCAATCTCTCCCTCTCCTTGGATCAGTCTTCGCTCTCTCCCTCTCCTTGGATCAGTCTTCGCTCTCTCCCTCTCCTTGGATCAGTCTTCACTCTCTCACTCTCCTTGGATCAGTCTTCACTCTCTCCCTCTCCTTGGATAAGTCTTCACTCTCTCCCTCTCCTTGGATCAGTCTTCACTCTCTCCCTCTCCTTGGATCAGTCTTCACTCTCTCCCTCTCCTTGGATCAGTCTTCACTCTCTCGCTCTCCTTGGATCAGTCTTCACTCTCTCCCTCTCCTTGGATCAGTCTTCACTCTCTCACTCTCCTTGGATCAGTCTTCACTCTCTCCCTCTCCTTGGATCAGTCTTCACTCTCTCCCTCTCCTTGGATCAGTCTTCACTCTCTCCCTCTCCTTGGATCACTCTTCACTCTCTCACTCTCCTTGGATCAGTCTTCACTCTCTCCCTCTCCTTGGATCAGTCTTCACTCTCTCACTCTCCTTGGATCAGTCTTCACTCTCTCCCTCTCCTTGGATCAGTCTTCACTCTCTCACTCTCCTTGGATCAGTCTTCACTCTCTCCCTCTCATTGGATCAGCCTTCACTCTCTCCCTCTCCTTGGATCAGCCTTCACTCTCTCGCTCTCCTTGGATCAGTCTTCACCCTCTCCCTCTCCTTGGATCAGTCTTCACTCTCTCGCTCTCCTTGGATCAGCCTTCACCCTCTCATTCTCCTTGGATCAGTCTTCACCCTCTCCCTCTCCTTGGATCAGCCTTCACTCTCTCTCTCTCCTTGGATCAGTCTTCACTCTCTCCCTCTCCTTGGATCAGTCTTCACTCTCTCACTCTCCTTGGATCAGTCTTCACTCTCTCACTCTCCTTGGATCAGTCTTCACCCTCTCCCTCTCCTTGGATCAGCCTTCACTCTCTCCCTCTCCTTGGATCAGCCTTCACTCTCTCCCTCTCCTTGGATCAGTCTTCACTCTCTCACTCTCCTTGGATCAGTCTTCACTCTCTCACTCTCCTTGGATCAGTCTTCACTCTCTCCCTCTCCTTGGATCAGTCTTCACTCTCTCCCTCTCCTTGGATCAGCCTTCACTCTCTCCCTCTCCTTGGATCAGCCTTCACTCTCTCACTCTCCTTGGATCAGTCTTCACCCTCTCCCTCTCCTTGGATCAGCCTTCACTCTCTCCCTCTCCTTGGATCAGTCTTCACTCTCTCGCTCTCCTGGGATCAGCGTTCACCCTCTCACTCTCCTTGGATCAGTCTTCACCCTCTCCCTCTCCTTGGATCAGCCTTCACTCTCTCTCTCTCCTTGGATCAGTCTTCACTCTCTCCCTCTCCTTGGATCAGTCTTCACTCTCTCACTCTCCTTGGATCAGTCTTCACTCTCTCACTCTCCTTGGATCAGTCTTCACTCTCTCCCTCTCCTTGGATCAGTCTTCACTCTCTCACTCTCCTTGGATCAGTCTTCACTCTCTCCCTCTCCTTGGATCAGTCTTCACTCTCTCCCTCTCCTTGGATCAGTCTTCACTCTCTCCCACTCCTTGGATCAGTCTTCACTCTCTCCCTCTACTACTTGGATCAGTCTTCACTCTCTCCCTCTCCTTGGATTAGTCTTCACTCTCTCACTCTCCTTGGATCAGTCTTCACCCTCTCCCTCTCCTTGGATCAGCCTTCACTCTCTCCCTCTTCTTGGATCAGTCTTCACTCTCTCCCTCTCCTTGGATCAGTCTTCACTCTCTCCCTCTCCTTGGATCAGTCTTCACTCTCTCCCTCTCCTTGGATCAGTCTTCACTCTCTCCCTCTCCTTGGATCAGTCTTCACTCTCTCACTCTCCTTGGATCAGTCTTCACTCTCTCACTCTCCTTGGATCAGTCTTCACTCTCTCCCTCTCCTTTGATCAGTCTTCACTCTCTCCCTCTACTTGGATCAGTCTTCACTCTCTCCCTCTCCTTGGATCAGTCTTCACTCTCTCACGCTCCTTGGATCAGTCTTCACTCTCTCACTCTCCTTGGATCAGTCTTCACTCTCTCCCTCTCCTTGGATCAGTCTTCACTCTCTCACTCTCCTTGGATCAGTCTTCGCTCTCTCCCTCTCCTTGGATCAGTCTTCACTCTCTCGCTCTCCTTGGATCAGTCTTCACCCTCTCACTCTCCTTGGATCAGTCTTCACTCTCTCCTTCTACTTGGATAAGACTTCACTCTCTCTCCTTGGATCAGTCTTCACTCTCTCCCTCTACTTGGATCAGTCTTCACTCTCTCACTCTCCTTGGATCAGTCTTCGCTCTCTCTCTCTCCTTGGATCAGTCTTCACTCTCTCGCTCTCCTTGGATCAGTCTTCACCCTCTCACTCTCCTTGGATCAGTCTTCACTCTCTCCCTCTACTTGGATCAGTCTTCACCCTCTCACTCTCCTTGGATCAGTCTTCACTCTCTCCCTCTACTTGGATCAGTCTTCACTCTCTCACTCTCCTTGGATCAGTCTTCATTCTCTCCCTCTCCTTGGATCAGTCTTCACTCTTTCACTCTACTTGAATCAGTCTTCACTCTCTCACTCTCCTTGGATCAGTCTTCACTCTCTCCCTCTACCTGTATCAGTCTTCACTCTCTCACTCTCCTTGGATCAGTCTTCGCTCTCTCCCTCTCCTTGGATCAGTCTTCACTCTCTCGCTCTCCTTGGATCAGTCTTCACCCTCTCACTCTCCTTGGATCAGTCTTCACTCTCTCCCTCTACTTGGATCAGTCTTCACCCTCTCACTCTCCTTGGATCAGTCTTCACTCTCTCCCTCTACTTGGATCAGTCTTCACCCTCTCACTCTCCTTGGAACAGTCTTCACTCTCTCCCTCTACTTGGATCAGTCTTCACTCTCTCACTCTCCTTGGATCAGTCTTCACTCTCTCCCTCTCCTTGGATCAGTCTTCACTCTCTCACTCTACTTGGATCAGTCTTCACTCTCTCACTCTCCTTGGATCAGTCTTCACTCTCTCCCTCTACTTGGATCAGTCTTCACTCTCTCACTCTCCTTGGATCAGTCTTCGCTCTCTCCCTCTCCTTGGATCAGTCTTCACTCTCTCGCTCTCCTTGGATCAGTCTTCACCCTCTCACTCTCCTTGGATCAGTCTTCACTCTCTCCCTCTACTTGGATCAGTCTTCACTCTCTCCCTCTCCTTGGATCAGTCTTCACTCTCTCCCTCTCCTTGGATCAGTCTTCACTCTCTCCCTCTCCTTGGATCAGTCTTCACTCTCCCGCTCTCCTTGGATCAGTCTTCACTCTCTCCCTCTCCTTGGATCAGTCTTCGCTCTCTCCCTCTCCTTGGATCAGCCTTCACTCTCTCCCTCTCCTTGGATCAGTCTTCGCTCTCTCCCTCTCCTTGGATCAGTCTTCACTCTCTCGCTCTCCTTGGATCAGTCTTCACCCTCTCACTCTCCTTGGATCAGTCTTCACTCTCTCCCTCTCCTTGGATCAGTCTTCACTCTCTCCCTCTCCTTGGATCAGTCTTCACTCTCTCCCTCTCCTTGGATCAGTCTTCACTCTCTCGCTCTCCTTGGATCAGTCGTCAGTGTTCAGTGGTCAGTCGTCACGTGAGGTCACAGACCCTGAGCTGCTTTGGGGATTAGCGTGGACGGTTACAAAGCATGGCTTGCTTCTGCAGTGTTTTAAAAATTGAGGTTGGAGAGTTGAAGGAGGAGGTCTTGCTTCTCCAGGAGGAGATTAGGAGGCTGAAGGTCCACCTCAGTGGGTCTGGGAGAGAGTGTGAGGTGGCTGGAGTTGTGGGGAATGAAGCTTCAAGCAGTGAGGTGCAGTCTGTCTCTCGCTGTGAGGAGGCTGTAGGTGGGGAGGTAGCAACGGCTACCAGCAGTGAGGTGCAGTCCAGCACCTGCTACAAGTGGCGAGTGGTAACCAGTAATGGGAGGAGAATCAGAATAAGGAAAGTTAAGAGTGAAGATCTGAAGGTAGGAAATCGCTTCTCTGTTCTTCAGGATGAATGTACTTCAGTGGCCAGTGAAGGTAAGGGTACTACTGCCCCTGCTAACAGAGGAAAGCGCATTCTTGTGGTTGGTGACTCTCAGGTAAAATATACTGACCGTGCTTTTTGTAATAGGAATAAGAAGATGAGAGATAGTGTGTGCTTCCCTGGAGCTGGTGTTGGGGACATAGTTGACAGGCTGGATAATATCATGTCAGGTAATGGGAACGAGCCCATTATTTGTCTCAGTGCTGGTGGAAATGATGTTGGGAAGGGTAGGAGAGAAGAGCTGCTAGGTAAGTACAGGTCAGCTATAGATTTCATTAAGTCTAAGGGAGGGGTCCCAATCATATGTAGCATCTTGCCTAGAAGGGGAGTAGGAAATGAATGGTTGTCTAGGGCAATTGGTGTAAATTGCTGGCTAGACAGATACTGCAAGGAACTTGCAATCCCATTCATTGACAACTGGAACAACTTTTATGGCAAACATGATATGTATGCAAGGGATGGGGTACATCTCTCTGGGGCTGGGGTGGTAGCACTTGCAAACTCAATTGAGAAGGCCATTGGTGAAATGCCTATGATTTTAAACTGATAGAAGATAGTGGTATGGGTGTGTGTGGGAAACAAGCAGGTTGCAACACTAGGGTTGGAATCAGTAAATGTATAAAAGGCATTCAGCATGAAGTTATAAATAAAGACAATAGATCAGGTCAGCAAACAAAGGGGGACAGCAGAGGGCAGCAAGGGACTAGCTCCCTTAAGGTTTACTATACTAATAGCAGGAGTGTAAGAAGTAAGATAGATGAGCTAAGATTAATTGCAAGTGCAGAATAGATATTATTGCTATAACAGAGACCTGGCTCAATCTGAAAGATAGAGAGATGCCCTCTGAATGTCACATACAAGGCTATAAATTATTCCACACTGACAGGGTCAACAGGAAGGGTGGTGGAGTAGCGATGTATGTCAGAGACAATTTAAATTGTTGTGTTAGACAAGATATAAAAGTAGAAGCGTCAGCCACTGAATCTGTTTGGTTACAGCTTCTCGAGGGCCGAGAAAAACTAATTTTGGGTGTGATTTACAGGGCCCCAAATCTTGAAAGGGAGTGCAGTAAACTTCTATGGGACGAAATTCGTAAGGCATCTACATACGAAAATGTTGTGGTAATGGGAGATTTCAACTACAGACAGATTGACTGGAGCAATTTGACAGGAAATTTAGAGTCAGGTGACTTTCTTGATACGATCCAGGATTGTTTTTTAAAACAGTTTGTGACAAAGTCAACTAGAAGAAACAACCTCCTTGACTTGGTTCTTGCCAGTAGGGAAACACTAATTAATAATCTTGAGGTTAATGATGAGCTTGGGGAAAGTGATCACAAATCACTCAGTTTTAATATATCATGGAATTCCCCTAATAATGGCAATCAAGTCTCCGTCCCTGACTTTCGCTTCGCTGATTTCATAGGACTGAAAAATTACTTAGGTGGGCTGAACTGGAATGACCTGACTAAGGGTCAGGTGGGTGGTGATGGTTGCCGATATGATGCTTTCCAGGGCATAGTTCTAGCTGTTCAGTCAAATTACGTTCCAACTAGGGAAATCAGATCAAACAAAAATGATCCTAAATGGATGAACAATAGATTAAAATATCTGATTGGTCAAAAGAGAGGCATATATAGGCAAATCAAAAGAGGAGAGGGGCAATTAAGAAATCGATATATTCAGTTAGAGAGAAATAAAAAAGGGAATTAGAAAAGCAAAAAGAGATTATGAGGTTAAATTGCAAGAGAATCGAAGACTAACCCAAAAGGATTCTTTCAGGTATACAGAAGTAAGATCAGGGACAAGATAGGCCCACTCAAAAGTTCCTCGGGACAGCTCACTGACAGTGATAAGGAAATGTGTAGAATTTTTAACACATACTTCCTCTCAGTTTTTACACAGGAGGATACCAGCGATATTCCAGTAATGATAAATTATGTAGAACAGGACGACAATAAACTGTGCACGATTAGGGTCACAAGTGACATGGTCCTTAGGCAAATAGATAAATTAAAACCTAACAAATCCCCAGGCCCTGATGAACTGTATGCAAGGGTTCTAAAGGAATGTAAACAGGAGCTTAGCACACCTTTGGCTAATCTTTTCAACATATCACTCCAAACTGGCATGGTGCCAGATAAGTGGAAAATGGCAAATGTGATACCTATTTTCAAAGCAGGTGACAGGTCCTTAGCTTCGAACTATAGACCAATAAGCCTAACCTCCATAGTGGGAAAATTTGTGGAATCAATAATTGCCGAGGCAGTTCGTAGCCACCTTGAAAAGCATAAATTAATCAACGAATCTCAGCATGGTTTTACAAAGGGGCGTTCCTGCCTTACGAATTTATTAACTTTTTTCACTAAGGTATTTGAGGAGGTAGATCATGGTAATGAATATGATATTGTGTATATGGACTTCAGTAAGGCTTTTGACAGAGTCCCACATCAGAGACTATTGAGGAAAATTAAGGCACATGGAATAGGAGGAGAAATTTTTTCCTGGATAGAGGCATGGTTGACAAATAGGCAGCAGAGAGTTTGCATAAATGGGGAGAAATCAGAGTGGGGAAGTGTCACGAGCGGTGTTCCACAGGGGTCAGTGTTGGGCCCCCTGCTGTTCACAATCTACATAAACGACATAGATGAGGGCATAAAGAGCGACATTCTGACGAGGACATTCGAGCACTCCAGGAAGATTTGAATAGACTGATGCAGTGGTCGGAGAAGTGGCAGATGCAGTTTAATATAGACAAATGCAAAGTTCTAAATGTTGGACAGGACAATAACCATGCCACATATAAACTAAATAATGTAGATCTTAATATAACGGAATGCGAAAAAGATTTAGGAGTTCTGGTTAGCAGTAATCTGAAACCAAGACAACAGTGCATAAGTGTTCGCAATAAAGCTAATAGAATCCTTGGCTTCATATCAAGAAGCATAAATAATAGGAGTCCTCAGGTTGTTCTTCAACTCTATACATCCTTGGTTAGGCCTCATTTAGATTATGCTGCACAGTTTAGGTCACCGTATTACAGAATGGATATAAATTCTCTGGAAAATGTACAAAGGAGGATGACAAAGTTGATCCCATGTATCAAAAGACGTAGAATTAGGGGGGATATGATTGAGGTGTATAAATGGAAGACAGGAATAAATAAAGGGGATGTAAATAGTGTGCTGAAAATATCTAGCCTAGACAGGACTCGCAGCAATGGTTTTAAGTTGGAAAAATTCAGATTCAGGAAGGATATAGGAAAGTACTGGTTTGGTAATAGAGTTGTGGATGAGTGGAACAAACTCCCGAGTACAGTTATAGAGGCAAGAACGTTGTGTAGCTTTAAAAATAGGTTGGATAAAAACATGAGTGGATGTGGGTGGGTGTGAGTTGGACCTGATAGCTTGTGCTACCAGATCGGTTGCCGTGTTCCTCCCTTAAGTCAATGTGACCTGACCTGACTAGGTTGGGTGCATTGGCTTAAGCCGGTAGGAGACTTTTACCTGCCTCGCATGGGCCAATAGGTCTTCTGCAGTGTTCCTTCGTTCTTATGTTCTTATGTTCTTATAAGTATGCATAGTGACGGATACAATGATCACCATGCATGGTGATGGAGACAATGATCACCATGCATGGTGATGGAGACAATGATCACCATGCATGGTGATGGAGACAATGATCACCATGCATGGTGATGGAGACAATGATCACCATGCATGGTGATGGATACAATGATCACCATGCATAGTGATGGAGACAATGATCACCATGCATGGTGATGGATACAATGATCACCATGCATGGTGATGGAGACAATGATCACCATGCATGGTGATGGAGACAATGATCACCATGCATGGTGATGGATACAATGATCACCATGCATAGTGATGGAGACAATGATCACCATGCATAGTGATGGAGACAATGATCACCATGCATGGTGATGGATACAGTGATCACCATGCATGGTGATGGATACAGTGATCACCATGCATGGTGATGGAGACAATGATCACCATGCATGGTGATGGATACAGTGATCACCATGCATGGTGACGGATACAATGATCACCATGCATGGTGATGGATACAGTGATCACCATGCATGGTGATGGAGACAATGATCACCATGCATGGTGATGGATATAATGATCACCATGCATGGTGATGGAGACAATGATCACCATGCATGGTGATGGATACAGTGATCACCATGCATGGTGACGGATACAATGATCACCATGCATGGTGATGGATACAATGATCACCATGCATGGTGATGGATACAATGATCACCATGCATGGTGATGGATACAATGATCATCATGCATGGTGATGGAGACAATGATCACCATGCATGGTGATGGATACAATGATCACCATGCATGGTGATGGATACAATGATCATGCATGGTGATGGATACAATGATCATCATGCATGGTGATGGAGACAATGATCATCATGCATGGTGATGGAGACAATGATCATCATGCATGGTGATGGAGACAATGATCACCATGCATGGTGATGGATACAATGATCATCATGCATGGTGATGGAGACAATGATCACCATGCATGGTGATGGATACAATGATCATCATGCATGGTGATGGAGACAATGATCACCATGCATGGTGATGGAGACAATGATCACCATGCATGGTGATGGATACAATGATCATCATGCATGGTGATGGAGACAATGATCACCATGCATGGTGATGGATACAATGATCATCATGCATGGTGATGGATACAATGATCATCATGCATGGTGATGGATACAGTGATCATCATGCATGGTGATGGATACAGTGATCATCATGCATGGTGATGGATACAATGATCATCATGCATGGTGATGGATACAGTGATCACCATGCATGGTGATGGAGACAATGATCACCATGCATGATGATGGATACAGTGATCATCATGCATGGTGATGGATACAATGATCACCATGCATGATGATGGATACAGTGATCATCATGCATGGTGATGGATACAGTGATCACCATGCATGGTGATGGAGACAATGATCACCATGCATGGTGATGGATACAGTGATCATCATGCATGGTGATGGATACAATGATCACCATGCATGATGATGGATACAGTGATCATCATGCATGGTGATGGAGACAATGATCACCATGCATGGTGATGGAGACAATGATCATCATGCATGGTGATGGATACAGTGATCATCATGCATGGTGGAGACAATGATCACCATGCATGGTGATGGATACAGTGATCACCATGCATGGTGATGGAGACAATGATCACCATGCATGGTGATGGATACAATGATCATCATGCATGGTGATGGATACAATGATAATCATGCATGGTGATGGATACAGTGATCATCATGCATGGTGGAGACAATGATCACCATGCATGGTGATGGATACAGTGATCACCATGCATGGTGATGGAGACAATGATCACCATGCATGGTGATGGATACAATGATCATCATGCATGGTGATGGATACAATGATAATCATGCATGGTGATGGATACAGTGATCATCATGCATGGTGGAGACAATGATCACCATGCATGGTGATGGATACAGTGATCACCATGCATGGTGATGGAGACAATGATCATCATGCATGGTGATGGAGACAATGATCACCATGCATGGTGACGGATACAATGATCACCATGCATGGTGATGGGGACAATGATCACCATGCATGGTGATGGAGACAATGATCACCATGCATGGTGATGGATACAATGATCACCATGCATGGTGATGGATACAGTGATCATGCATGGTGATGGATACAATGATCATGCATGGTGATGGATACAATGATCACCATGCATGGTGATGGATACAATGATCACCATGCATGGTGATGGATACAGTGATCATGCATGGTGATGGATACAATGATCACCATGCATGGTGATGGATACAATGATCACCATGCATGGTGATGGAGACAATGATCACCATGCATGGTGATGGAGACAATGATCACCATGCATGGTGATGGATACAATGATCACCATGCATGGTGATGGATACAATGATCACCATGCATGGTGATGGATACAGTGATCATGCATGGTGATGGATACAATGATCACCATGCATGGTGATGGATACAATGATCACCATGCATGGTGATGGAGACAATGATCACCATGCATGGTGATGGATACAATGATCACCATGCATGGTGACGGATACAATGATCACCGTGCATGGTGATGGAGACAATGATCACCATGCATGGTGATGGATACAATGATCACCATGCATGGTGATGGATACAATGATCATCATGCATGGTGATGGAGACAATGATCACCATGCATGGTGATGGATACAGTGATCACCATGCATGGTGATGGATACAATGATCACCATGCATGGTGATGGATACAATGATCACCATGCATGGTGATGGATACAATGATCATGCATGGTGATGGAGACAATGATCACCATGCATGGTGATGGATATAATGATCACCATGCATGGTGATGGAGACAATGATCACCATGCATGGTGATGGATACAGTGATCATCATGCATGGTGATGGATACAATGATCACCATGCATGGTGATGGATACAATGATCACCATGCATGGTGATGGATACAATGATCATGCATGGTGATGGAGACAATGATCACCATGCATGGTGATGGAGACAATGATCACCATGCATGGTGATGGAGACAATGATCACCATGCATGGTGATGGATACAATGATCACCATGCATGGTGATGGATACAATGATCACCATGCATGGTGATGGATACAATGATCACCATGCATGGTGATGGATACAATGATCATGCATGGTGATGGAGACAATGATCACCATGCATGGTGATGGATATAATGATCACCATGCATGGTGATGGATACAGTGATCACCATGCATGGTGATGGATACAATGATCATCATGCATGGTGATGGAGACAATGATCACCATGCATGGTGATGGATACAATGATCACCATGCATGGTGATGGATACAATGATCACCATGCACGGTGATGGATACAGTGATCATCATGCATGGTGATGGAGACAATGATCACCATGCATGGTGATGGAGACAATGATCATCATGCATGGTGATGGAGACAATGATCACCATGCATGGTGATGGATACAATGATCACCATGCATGGTGATGGATACAATGATCACCATGCATGGTGATGGAGACAATGATCACCATGCATGGTGATGGATACAATGATCACCATGCATGGTGATGGATACAATGATCACCATGCATGGTGATGGATACAATGATCATCATGCATGGTGATGGATACAGTGATCATGCATGGTGATGGATACAATGATCATCATGCATGGTGATGGATACAGTGATCATGCATGGTGATGGATACAGTGATCATCATGCATGGTGATGGATACAGTGATCATCGTGCATGGTGATGGATACAATGATCATCATGCATGGTGATGGATACAGTGATCATCATGCATGGTGATGGATACAGTGATCATCATGCATGGTGATGGATACAGTGATCATCATGCATGGTGATGGATACAGTGATCATCGTGCATGGTGATGGGGACAATGATCATGCATGGTGATGGATACAGTGATCATCATGCAAGAAGTTCGTCTGCTGAAAGTCCCTCACTTCACTCTACAAGGATAGTTTCAACTCCACTTTTCATAACACCTCAGCCCTGGTCTTAGGTTCTAGTATTTTAGAGATTGCTTTTCAAATTTCACATTTGTCCAGGTTAGTGAACCTTCCAATTTTTTTAAATTTCCTAATATATTTTTGGTAATAATTTTTTTACGTTTATTCTTGAGTTAAAAGTTCCCGCCCTGCTTGTTTAAGTGACTCATTTCTTAACTCACTTCACTTTTAATATCTCATCTTTCAAAGTTAATTTGTTTCATACGTCATTGTTTGTTAATTTCAGACATTTATTAGCTTTTAAAATGATGTTCATATAGCTTATTTTTCCAACTTTATTCCTCGTGTACACCAGGCTGAGGACCTCAGCTTCCTGCACCTCCAGTTTTAGGGTCTTCAATCCCTCTGGGTCTTTTAAAAGAGTTTTTATCTCTCATTAGCAAATAATATTTAGGACATGACTCTTCATATTCTCCTGCACTCCTCTTCAGAGTGGGGCGGTCACTGGTCAAGGGTACGGCACTACTGAGTGCAGTACCACTCTTGTGTCCTCCTGGGTAGCCGTCAACCATCGGTCGGGAGCAGTCGGCAAAATTCTTCCTTTCATCGAAGCCAAGGTTTGTTTTTGAGTGCAATTACATTTTCGAAAGTTCATGTTATAAGCGTCAGACTTGGAGTATCTTTGTTAACAATGACATGACTGACGTGATTCTCGTCCATAACTTGCCTTCAACCTATGAATTATTTTTGTATATGGACTGTTGTTGTTGACTCCAAAACTGCTCTAGTAACATTTTAGGTAATTTTTTGTGACTTTTTTTGTTATATTTCAGAATGTCAATTATGTATCTGAAAGTTTGGCATATGTTGCTGACGTTATTCATTTCATTAGTTTTCTTTAATGTATCGGCTTTCTCCCACCATGATAGGGTGATCTAAAGCATAAGAAACGCTTTCAACGTCATTCATTCAGTCACTGTCTTGTCTGAAGTGTGTCAATATCACAGCTTAGATGATCCTCCGAACAGCAACATCCCCACCCCACCTTCTGAGTGCAGGCGCTGTACTTACCTGCCTCAGGGACTCAAGTGCGGCTAGTCAATTAACTTGAATCTCTTCAAAAATATTTCCCTGCTCACACTCCAACAGCTTGTCAAATCATGAAAACCTCCCTGCCTCCACTCACAATTTTGTAGCATGCTCACATAAGCCTTCCTTACTTTCTCCCTCCAGCCCATCCTGCGACGACCTCTACCCACCCTCCCTCTACCCCAAATTTATATACCCTTCTTTTCATGCGATTTTGCTTCATCCTTTCTAAATGTCCATAGTACCTCAACAGCCCCTCCTCTGTCCTGTGAATAACATTTTTGTAGCCCCACAGCATCTCTTGTGCCCACGCAGACATTCTCAGCATAATATTCACACCACACAGTGCCCTCTAACATATACTCACTGCTACCAACTTTCACGCCGCTACAACATTCACAACCAATGCTTCACATTCATACAACAGCATTGGTTCCACTATAATTTGGTAAATTCCCTTTCTTGTCTCCATGGATAAGGTTCTTTGTCTCCACAGAAGTCTCAGTGCACGACTCACCTTTTTACGCATAGTTAATTCATAGGTCTACTTCTTTCATAGACTCATCTGCCGACTGTCGACAAGTCTACACCCGAATATCTAAACACATTTACTTCCTCCAGTCTCCCTCCCTCCAATCTGATATTCAATCTTTCACTTCCATATATTTTTTCTGTCATCACCTGCTGTTTCCTATGTACACTTTCAATTAATTTCCTCCTTTTACATGCCTTCCATAATTCGTTTACCAACCTTTGCAACTTCTCTTCAGAATCTCCCGAAAACACCGTATCTTCAACAAAAGAAACTAAGAAACTGTGGCAACTCATATTCATTCTCATATAATACGACACTTCTCTTTCCCATACCCTAGATCAAGACTACTCGACTACTAAGAACAAAGGTTCACTTGGGACAAGTACCGATGTATGCAAAGGTCCGGATACATTTTTTACAGGCAATCATGAAAAAAACATAAATCCGAGTATAGGACAGTGTATGCTAGAATGCTGTATTCCATGTAGTGTATGCATTCCATTCAAATAGAATAATGTATTAATCCCGCTCTTGTGTACCACCTGATCCTGAACGTGGTAACAACTGTTATTTAACTAAACTTTCTCCTGAAGCCTGCGGTTCAACTAGAACCGCTGACTTCAAACTGGTCAAACTGGTAAAAGTCTCGAACTAAGATTAAAACAACATAAATATAGCATTAGAACTGGACAAGATTCTAATGCTCTATTTATTCACGTGAGAGATTTTAACCATCCAATTGATTTTCAAAAAGTTGAGAAAGTAGTATCAAGCAAGTCTATGGTCGACAGGAATATAATTGAATCTTGTTTCATAAAAAGCAGTTTTGAAAATAATATGAATATTTCCTTTGGTTTATATAAATTAGATCCATTTATAATTACTAAAATTTGGGAAGAATTTAATAATACATTGGACAAATAATAAATCTTATTTCTTGGGTAGAATATTTTGTTAGTGGGATGTCGTGAAGGGCACGTCTAGTTGGGCCAGCGAACCTGCTGCAGTGTTCTTCCTTTCTTATGAGTCGGGTGTCGTAGCACATCAAGTGTTGCTTTGTTGTGGGATGTGATGGTGAGGTGTGGTCTAGACCTTTTATATGCCTTCCTGTTATGTATTACTTTTATAGTTCCTTGATAATGTGAAAGTCACGAAAGCACTTGGAACTAACCTTGACATATAACATATGTCACACATATATATGTCATATATGTGACATATGGAACTAACCTTGTCATACCTCTTCTTAAAGCTATTCATGGAACTTGCTTCCACTACTTCACTCTCCAGATTATTCCACTCCCTGACAATTCTAAGGCTAAAGAAATACTTCCTAACATCCCTATGACTCATCTGGGTTTTCAGCTTACAATTGTGGCCCCTTGTTCCTGTTTCCCATCTCTGAAGCATTCGATCCTTGTCCACCTTGCCAATGCCCCTCAATATTTTATATGTTGTTATCATGTCCCCTCTATCCCTCCTATCCTCTAATGACATCAGGTTGAGTTCCCTTAACCTCTCCTCATAAGACATACCCCTCAGTTCCGGAACTAATTGTGTTGCAAATTTTTGCACTTTTTCGATTTTCTTGACGTTTAACTTAGTGAGGGTTCCATACTGGCACTGCATACTCCAGTATAGGCCTTACGTGCATGGTGTACAATGTCGTGAAAGACTCCTTACTCATATGTCTAAACGCCCATCTCAGGTTTGCCAATCTCCCATATGCTGCAACAGTTATTTGAGTGATGTGTGCCGCAAGGGACATGTTCGTTATAATGCTTACCCCAAGATCCTTTTCTTTAATTGACGTTTACAGCTTTTGATTTCCTAACCTGTACACTATCTGCGGTCTTCTGTATCCTTCCCCAATCTTTATGACCTTACACTTACTGGGGTTAAACTCCAGGAGCCATTTGTTCGACCATACTTGTAGTCTGTCCAGATCCTATTGTAATCTTAAGTGATCCTCGCCCACTTGTATTCTCCTTATCAGTTTCACATCATCAGCGAACAGTGACACTTCTGAATCTATTCCTTCCACCATGTCATTCACGTATACAAGAAACGGCACTTGGCCAAGGACTGAACCTTGTGGAACCCCCACTCGACACATGCGCCGACTCCGACACTTCAGCACATCCCAACACTCGTTGTTTCCTTCCTGTCAGGTATTCCCTGATCCATTGCAGAACTTTCCCTGTTATTCCTGCCTGCTCCTCTAATTTTTGCACCAGTCTCTTGTGTGGTACTGTGTCAAAAGCCGTCTTACAGTCTAAAAAGATGCAATCTACCCATCCCTCTCTCTCCTGTCTTACTTCTGTTACCTTATCGTAGAACTCAAGTAAATTTGTGACACAGGATTTCCTATCTCTGAAGCCGTGCTGACTGTCATGTATGCGCCCAATCTTTTCAATGTGTTCCACCACTCTTCTGATAATCTTTTCCATGACTTTACAAGTCAGTGACACTGGCCTGTAGTTTAACGCTGCCTGTCTGCCTCCTTTCTTAAAAATTGGAACTACATGTGCTGTCTCCCACGCCTCAGGCAACTTCCCAGTTTCGATAGATTTACTGAAGATTGCCGCGAGCGGCACACACAGTTCCTCTGCTCCCTCTCTCAGTATCCATGGAGATATGTTATCTATACCCACCGCCTTTAAGGTATCTAGTTCGTCTAGCAGTTTCTTCACCTCTATCTTGGTTATGTGTATTGTGTCCAGCACCTGCTGGTGCACCCTACCTCCACAGTTTGCTGGAAGCATTCCTGACTCTATTGTGAATACTTCTCTAAATCTTTTGTATGTAAAGTAAAAGGACACAAGTGCAACTAATGTGACATTTATTGTAGCAACGTTTCGCTCTCCAGGAGCTTTATCAAGCCATTACAAACAATACATGGACACAGAGGGTATATAAAGGCTCAGAGTGAGGTGAATACTAGTGAGGTATCATTTCGATGTTCACTAGTGGTAGTAGTAGTAGTAGTAGTAGTGGTGGTAGTGACAAAAGCAATTAATTCGTACATGAGTAAAAGGATATAAAAGCTATTACTTGGGTAACATAAAAATAGGTTGGACAAATATAAACTGGAATGAGGCAGGTTGTTTCAGTGTTCACTCTCTGTGCTTTGTGTAGTATAACAGGAGAGACTATGTGATGGCAGGGTTTACTGTTTTCAGGAGGATTCTTGCTAAGACTTCGGAGATGGTGAAGCTGCCGTTGTTTTGTTTAATTGTATTCGAAACAGCGATCAGTGCTGATTCAAGGCACTTGCGTGTGCGGAAATTAGTTTCTTTTATCACTAATTGGGCGTCTCTGAATTTCATAAGATGATTGGTGGAATTTCGGTGTTGTACACAGGCGTTGTTTAAGTTGTCGTTCCTACATGCATATATGTGTTCATTGAGGCGGGTGTCGAGGTTTCTTGCTGTTTCACCTACGTAGATCTTGTCACAGCCTCCACAGGGTATAGTGTAAACTCCTGCATTGACTGGTTCGTGGTACTTGGGTTTTGTCCTGGTTAGATCCTTTATTGAAGTGGTAGAAGCGATGGCGACTCTGGTGTTAGCTTGTGAAAGTACTTTTGAGACGTTTAGTGCAACCTGGCTGTTGGGAAGAATTATAACTTTGTTGGGAGTGGTGTTGATGCGTGGAGAATTGATGATCTGAAGAGCTCTTTTCTTGCAGTCTTTGATGAAAAAAGAAGGAAATTGTAACTCAGTGAATGTTTGGTGAATGTAAGTACATTCCTCGTCAAGAAACTCAGGACTACAAATTCGGTATGCTCTTAGGAAAAACCCGATGATGATGCCTCTTTTGGTCTTGGTATCTTGACTGGAATAGAAGTGTGTGAGATCATTTTTATTGGTGGGTTTCCGATAAACTTGAAATCTTAGGTTGTTGTCTACTTTGTGAATGAGGACGTCGAGGAAAGGTAGCTTGTCATTGGACTCTTCTTCTAGTGTAAACTGAATCGCTGGTTCAACTGCGTTGAGCCTTGCCTGAAGATCCCGTACATCAAAACGTTTTGGAGTTATTACGAGGACATCGTCCACGTAACGTAACCAAGTGACGCTTGAAGGGATGATGTTGGCGAAGTGTTCGGACTCTAGGTGTTCCATGTATAAGTTGGCTAGGACGGCACTTATTGGGGACCCCATTCCCATGCCGTAGGTTTGTTTGTAGAGCTTGTTATTGAAGGAAAAACAGTTGAAGTTAACACAGAGTTCAATCAAGTCAACAAAATCTCCGGGAGGTAAAGGAAGATTAAGGTCCTGGTTGACTTTACGTCGTAGAACCTCGATGGTTTTTTTGGTAGGTACTTTTGTGAAGAGGGAAGTCACATCCAAACTGCTTAGTTTCTTGTTACGGATGGAGAGGTTACGGATGCGGTTGAGAAGGTCGCCTGAGTGTTTAAGATGAGCGGGGCTGATGGTCCCCAGAAGGCAGGAAAGATGTTTGGCAAGAACTCCGGCTAGTTTGTGTGGAGCACTGCCTATTCCTGACGTGATTGGTCTGAGAGGAATATTGTGTTTATGGGTCTTGGGTAAACCATACATGTGTGCTGGTTTAGGGTTGCTTGGTAACAAGTACAGAAGTTTCTTCCCTTCTCTAGTGCGTTTGAGTATTTGTCTGCTTTTGTATAGAAAGTCTTTGGTGAGCGTCTCCCACTGTTGAGTGCTGATAGGTTCGTATGTAGATTGATCATTCAAAAGGTCCATCATTTTAGTGTTGTAGTCACTGGTGTTGAGTATGACGACTCCACCTCCTTTGTCGGCGGTGGTGACGATAATGTTCGGGTCGTTGGCGAGGTCCTTAAGGGCAGTGATGTATCTTCTAGGAAGATTAGAAGAAGAAGGTTCACATAAAGCTGCAGTGAGAAGGCCCTGTATATAACCCTTCTGGAAGTTGCTGTCACTGTGTCTATGGTTCCTGGTAACAAGATTGAGTTGATAGTTAGGTTTGCGTATGTTGGTGGTAAATTTGAGCCCCAGACTCAGTGCTTGTTTCTCGTAGTCGGTTAAGGTGCGTGACGAACCTATCAGCACTCAACAGTGGGAGACGCTCACCAAAGACTTTCTATACAAAAGCAGACAAATACTCAAACGCACTAGAGAAGGGAAGAAACTTCTGTACTTGTTACCAAGCAACCCTAAACCAGCACACATGTATGGTTTACCCAAGACCCATAAACACAATATTCCTCTCAGACCAATCACGTCAGGAATAGGCAGTGCTCCACACAAACTAGCCGGAGTTCTTGCCAAACATCTTTCCTGCCTTCTGGGGACCATCAGCCCCGCTCATCTTAAACACTCAGGCGACCTTCTCAACCGCATCCGTAACCTCTCCATCCGTAACAAGAAACTAAGCAGTTTGGATGTGACTTCCCTCTTCACAAAAGTACCTACCAAAAAAACCATCGAGGTTCTACGACGTAAAGTCAACCAGGACCTTAATCTTCCTTTACCTCCCGGAGATTTTGTTGACTTGATTGAACTCTGTGTTAACTTCAACTGTTTTTCCTTCAATAACAAGCTCTACAAACAAACCTACGGCATGGGAATGGGGTCCCCAATAAGTGCCGTCCTAGCCAACTTATACATGGAACACCTAGAGTCCGAACACTTCGCCAACATCATCCCTTCAAGCGTCACTTGGTTACGTTACGTGGACGATGTCCTCGTAATAACTCCAAAACGTTTTGATGTACGGGATCTTCAGGCAAGGCTCAACGCAGTTGAACCAGCGATTCAGTTTACACTAGAAGAAGAGTCCAATGACAAGCTACCTTTCCTCGACGTCCTCATTCACAAAGTAGACAACAACCTAAGATTTCAAGTTTATCGGAAACCCACCAATAAAAATGATCTCACACACTTCTATTCCAGTCAAGATACCAAGACCAAAAGAGGCATCATCATCGGGTTTTTCCTAAGAGCATACCGAATTTGTAGTCCTGAGTTTCTTGACGAGGAATGTACTTACATTCACCAAACATTCACTGAGTTACAATTTCCTTCTTTTTTCATCAAAGACTGCAAGAAAAGAGCTCTTCAGATCATCAATTCTCCACGCATCAACACCACTCCCAACAAAGTTATAATTCTTCCCAACAGCCAGGTTGCACTAAACGTCTCAAAAGTACTTTCACAAGCTAACACCAGAGTCGCCATCGCTTCTACCACTTCAATAAAGGATCTAACCAGGACAAAACCCAAGTACCACGAACCAGTCAATGCAGGAGTTTACACTATACCCTGTGGAGGCTGTGACAAGATCTACGTAGGTGAAACAGCAAGAAACCTCGACACCCGCCTCAATGAACACATATATGCATGTAGGAACGACAACTTAAACAACGCCTGTGTACAACACCGAAATTCCACCAATCATCTTATGAAATTCAGAGACGCCCAATTAGTGATAAAAGAAACTAATTTCCGCACACGCAAGTGCCTTGAATCAGCACTGATCGCTGTTTCGAATACAATTAAACAAAACAACGGCAGCTTCACCATCTCCGAAGTCTTAGCAAGAATCCTCCTGAAAACAGTAAACCCTGCCATCACATAGTCTCTCCTGTTATACTACACAAAGCACAGAGAGTGAACACTGAAACAACCTGCCTCATTCCAGTTTATATTTGTCCAACCTATTTTTATGTTACCCAAGTAATAGCTTTTATATCCTTTTACTCATGTACGAATTAATTGCTTTTGTCACTACCACCACTACTACTACTACTACTACTACCACTAGTGAACATCGAAATGATACCTCACTAGTATTCACCTCACTCTGAGCCTTTATATACCCTCTGTGTCCATGTATTGTTTGTAATGGCTTGATAAAGCTCCTGGAGAGCGAAACGTTGCTACAATAAATGTCACATTAGTTGCACTTGTGTCCTTTTACTTTACATATTGTCGGTAATTCTACCAACTTTATTACAATCTAAATCTTTTGTTTAGTTCATCACGTACTTCTTGGTCACTCTTCGTCAGCTCCCCTCCTTCTTTCCTCAGCCTGATTACCTGGTCCTTGACTGTTGTTTTTCTCCTAATGTGACTGTATAACAACTTTGGTTCAGATTTGGCTTTTGATGCTATGTCGTTCATGTATTGACTCTGGGCCTCTCTCCTTATCCCTGTATATTGGTTTCTGGTTCTTCTGCTCATCTCCTTGTTCTCTTGAGTTATTTGCCTTCTATACCTTTTCCATGTTCTAGCACACTTGGCTTTGGCCTCTTTACACCTGCATTTAAACCATGGGTTCACTCTGGTCTTACCATTTTTTTCTGTTGCTCTTTGGTATGAACCTTTCCTCTGCCTCCCTGCACTTAGTCACTATTTCCATCATTTCATTTACTGTCTTTCCATCTAGTTCTCTTTCCCACTGCACTTCATGCAGGAAACTTCTCATTCCTATGTGTGTGCGTGTGTGCGCGCGCTCTTCCTCTTGCTTCCTGCCATATTTTCTCCCTTCTTGCCTCGTGGACCCTGTCATAACCAGTCTTAAAACTAGGTATGAAGCCCACCTCCACCTTCTAACCAGCCTGAAAGCTGAAGAAAAATCATCCTGACATCCATGTGAACCATTAGTATCTTAACTTCTTCAATTCTATATTCCCTTGGTTAAGAACATAAGAACATAAGAAAGGAGGAACACTGCAGCAGGCCTGTTGGCCCATACTAGGCAAGTCCTTTACAATCCATCCCACTAACTAAACATTTGCCCAACCCAATTTTCAATGCTACCCAAGAAATAAGCTCTGATAATTATCCACTCATTTGCAAGTCCCACTCAAATCCAACCTCATATATTTATCCAACCTAAATTTGAAACTACCCAAACTAGGTAGACTGTTCCACTCATCAACTACCCTATTTCTAAACCAATACACAGATGACAGCAAGGAAATGAGTGAGCTACTCAAGTCCCAATATGACTCAGTTTTTAGCAAGCCGCTAACCAGACTGAGAGTCGAAGATCAAAATGAATTTTTTATGAGAGAGCCACAAAATTTGATTAACACAAGCCTATCCGATGTTATCCTGACGCCAAATGACTTCGAACAGGCGATAAATGACATGCCCATGCACTCTGCCCCAGGGCCAGACTCATGGAACTCTGTGTTCATCAAGAACTGCAAGAAGCCCCTATCACGAGCCTTTTCCATCCTATGGAGAGGGAGCATGGACACGGGGGTCGTCCCACAGTTACTAAAACAACAGACATAGCCCCACTCCACAAAGGGGGCAGTAAAGCAACAGCAAAGAACTACAGACCAATAGCACTAACATCCCATATCATAAAAATCTTTGAAAGGGTCCTAAGAAGCAAGATCACCACCCATCTAGAAACCCATCAGTTACACAACCCAGGGCAACATGGGTTTAGAACAGGTCGCTCCTGTCTGTCTCAACTATTGGATCACTACGACAAGGTCCTAAATGCACTAGAAGACAAAAAGAATGCAGATGTAATATATACAGACTTTGCAAAAGCCTTCGACAAGTGTGACCATGGCGTAATAGCGCACAAAATGCGTGCTAAAGGAATAACAAGAAAAGTCGGTCGATGGATCTATAATTTCCTCACTAACAGAACACAGAGAGTAGTCGTCAACAGAGTAAAGTCCGAGGCAGCTACGGTGAAAAGCTCTGTTCCACAAGGCACAGTACTCGCTCCCATCTTGTTCCTCATCCTCATATCCGACATAGACAAGGATGTCAGCCACAGCACCGTGTCTTCCTTTGCAGATGACACCCGAATCTGCATGACAGTGTCTTCCATCGCAGACACTGCAAAGCTCCAGGCGGACATCAACCAAATCTTTCAGTGGGCTGCAGAAAACAATATGAAGTTCAACGATGAGAAATTTCAATTACTCAGATATGGTAAGCATGAGGAAATTAAATCTTCATCAGAGTACAAAACAAATTCTGGCCACAAAATAGAGCGAAACACCAACGTCAAAGACCTGGGAGTGATTATGTCGGAGGATCTCACCTTCAAGGACCATAACATTGTATCAATCGCATCTGCTAGAAAAATGACAGGATGGATAATGAGAACCTTCAAAACTAGGGAGGCCAAGCCCATGATGACACTTTTCAGGTCACTTGTTCTATCTAGGCTGGAATATTGCTGCACACTAACAGCACCTTTCAAGGCAGGTGAAATTGCCGACCTAGAAAATGTACAGAGAACTTTCACGGCGCGCATAACGGAGATAAAACACCTCAATTACTGGGAGCGCTTGAGGTTCCTAAACCTGTATTCCCTGGAACGCAGGAGGGAGAGATACATGATTATATACACCTGGAAAATCCTAGAGGGACTAGTACCGAACTTGCACACGAAAATCACTCACTACGAAAGCAAAAGACTTGGCAGACGATGCACCATCCCCCCAATGAAAAGCAGGGGTGTCACTAGCACGTTAAGAGACCATACAATAAGTGTCAGGGGCCCGAGACTGTTCAACTGCCTCCCAGCACACGTAAGGGGGATTACCAACAGACCCCTGGCAGTCTTCAAGCTGGCACTGGACAAGCACCTAAAGTCAGTTCCTGATCAGCCGGGCTGTGGCTCGTACGTTGGTTTGCGTGCAGCCAGCAGCAACAGCCTGGTTGATCAGGCGCTGATCCACCAGGAGGCCTGGTCACAGACCGGGCCGCGGGGGCGTTGACCCCCGGAACTCTCTCCAGGTAAACTCCAGGTATATACTATACCTTTACAATATTTATAAAATGATCCCCGAAATAGTTCATCCTAGCTGATTTTTTTTTGTACTCAGGTCAATTTTTAATGTCCAAGACTTAAGAACGTACACAGGAAATTCACCACCCTTTTATGTCACAGGTGGTGAACTTGGAGACGGGAGAGATGCTTCCAGAGCGCCAGGAGGGAGAGCTCTGCATTCGTGGACCCACCCTTATGATGGGCTATGCGAACGACCCGAAATCCACTGCTGAGGCCATAGATCCAGATGGCTGGTTCCACACGGGCGACATCGTGTACTATGACGATGAGAATTTTATCTATATAACTGACCGACTTAAGGATATCATCAAAGTTAAGGGACTACAGGTACGATTCCATACAATAACAACAACAACAACAACAACAACAACAACAATAATAATAATAATAATAATAAAGGTTTTCACAAATGATTTAATATGCATACTTGGTAATTAGTGAATAATTTAGAAATAAGACCTAGGCACAGTAAAAGTCCGATAAAACGAGCCCTTGCACAGCAGATGTCGGACAAAACGAACAAAAAATAATGCCAAAGGCTCAACATGTACGATTAATGGGATGGCCGATTAAAAAAGCCATGAAACGAACTAAATCCGGTTATACAGTGAATATAATGGTGTGGCTCGCATCCAGGGGACAAAATTAACCTAAAATGCTCTGCATAACCAGGAGCTTTCCATATAGTATGTCACTGATGTCGGCTATGGTCTGTATAAGTTGTACATGTACTTATAGTAATAAAGATTATTATTTATTTTATTTTATTAACACATCAGCCGATTCCCACCAAGGCAGGGTGGCCCGAAAAACAAAAACTTTCACCATCATTCACTCCATCCCTGTCTTGCCAGAAGGGTGCTTTACACTGCAGTTTTAAAACTGCAACATTAACACCCCTCCTTGAGAATGCAGACACTGTACTTCCCATCTCCAGGACTCATGTCCGGCCTGCCGGGTTTCTTGAACCCCTTCTGGATGATAGTTTTAGTAATCCCACACCTCCTCCTAATTTCCAAATTACGAATTCTCTGCATTATATTCACACCACACATTGACCTCAGACATGACATCTATACTGCCTCCAGCCTTCTCCTTGTTGCAACATTCATCACCCATGCTTCACACCCATATAAGAAAGTTGGAACAACTATACTCTCATACATTCCCCTATGCTTCCACGGACGAAGTTGTCTCCACAGACTCCTAAGAGCACCACTCACCCTTTTCCCCTCATCAATTCTGTGATTCACCTCATCCTTCACAGATCCATCTGCTGACACGTCCACTCCCAAATATCTGATTATTATATTATTATTAGAAATATTTTACAAATTGATGATTTTTTTCATAAAGGGGTAAAGGGCAGATATATTACTAAATCTCAAAAACTTACAAACATTATTTTTTAGGATGAAAATATAGTATATTACAGTATTTTCCACGATGATAAAATCGGCTTATCATTATTTTATCAGAAGTGAGCGTCCAAAAACACATTTGTCAGTGCCAGTTTGCTCCCAAATCCAATTTCCAGTATATTTGTTTATTCATTTGTTTGTTAATTTATCTTAATGAAACTTTATATGACAATAAATCATGCATGCTTATTCAGACAAAAAAATTTAATGAAATCAGATTAATAAATATCCTTAATTGGTTTTAAGTGTTCTCAAAATACTCTATTGCAAAACATATCTTCAGCATTCTTTCCAACATCAAACTACAAGTAACAAGTATCCACCTCTGCCTCCACTATCATCAACAACATCACCACTAAGGGACACCACCTCTGCCTCCACTATCATCAACAACATCACCACTAAGGGACACCACCTCTGCCTCCACTATCATCAACAACATCACCACTAAGGGACACCACCTCTGCCTCCACTATCATCAACAACATCGCCACTAAGGGACACCACCTCTGCCTCCACTATCATCAACAACATCACCACTAAGGGACACCACCTCTGCCTCCACTATCATCAACAACATCACCACTAAGGGACACCACCTCTGCCTCCACTATCATCAACAACATCACAACTAAGGGACACCACCTCTGCCTCCACTATCATCAACAACATCGCCACTAAGGGACACCACCTCTGCCTCCACTATCATCAACAACATCACCACTAAGGAACACCACCTCTGCCTCCACTATCATCAACAACATCACCACTAAGGGACACCACCTCTGCCTCCACTATCATCAACAACATCGCCACTAAGGGACACCACCTCTGCCTCCACTATCATCAACAACATCACCACTAAGGGACACCACCTCTGCCTCCACTATCATCAACAACATCACCACTAAGGGACACCACCTCTGCCTCCACTATCATCAACAACATCACCACTAAGGGACACCACCTCTGCCTCCACTATCATCAACAACATCGCCACTAAGGGACACCACCTCTGCCTCCACTATCATCAACAACATCACCACTAAGGGACACCACCTCTACCTCCACTATCATCAACAACATCACCACTAAGGGACACCACCTCTGCCTCCACTATCATCAACAACATCACCACTAAGGGACACCACCTCTGCCTCCACTATCATCAACATCACCACCACTAAGGGACACCACCTCTACCTCCACTATCATCAACAACATCACCACTAAGGGACACCACCTCTGCCTCCACTATCATCAACAACATCACCACTAAGGGACACCACCTCTGCCTCCACTATCATCAACATCACCACCACTAAGGGACACCACCTCTACCTCCACTATCATCAACAACATCACCACTAAGGGACACCACCTCTGCCTCCACTATCATCAACAACATCACCACTAAGGGACACCACCTCTGCCTCCACTATCACCAACAACATCACCACTAAGGGACACCACCTCTGCCTCCACTATCATCAACAACATCACCACTAAGGGACACCACCTCTGCCTCCACTATCATCAACAACATCACCACCACTAAGGGACACCACCTCTGCCTCCACTATCATCATCAACATCACCACTAAGGGACACCACCTCTGCCTCCACTATCATCAACAACATCACCACTAAGGGACACCACCTCTGCCTCCACTATCATCAACAACATCACCACTAAGGGACACCACCTCTACCTCCACTATCATCAACAACATCACCACTAAGGGACACCACCTCTGCCTCCACTATCATCAACAACATCAC
Organism: Cherax quadricarinatus; assembly: GCF_038502225.1. Classification (NCBI taxonomy): domain Eukaryota; kingdom Metazoa; phylum Arthropoda; class Malacostraca; order Decapoda; family Parastacidae; genus Cherax; species Cherax quadricarinatus. Next base: position 39,162,709 of record NC_091307.1, read on the forward strand.
CACTAAGGGACACCACCTCTACCTCCACTATCATCAACAACATCACCACTAAGGGACACCACCTCTGCCTCCACTATCATCAACATCACCACTAAGGGACACCACCTCTGCCTCCACTATCATCAACAACATCACCACTAAGGGACACCACCTCTGCCTCCACTATCATCAACAACATCACCACTAAGGGACACCACCTCTGCCTCCACTATCATCAACAACATCACCACTAAGGGACACCACCTCTACCTCCACTATCATCAACAACATCACCACTAAGGGACACCACCTCTGCCTCCACTATCATCAACAACATCACCACTAAGGGACACCACCTCTGCCTCCACTATGATCAACAACATCACCACTAAGGGACACCACCTCTACCTCCACTATCATCAACAACATCACCACTAAGGGACACCACCTCTGCCTCCACTATCATCATCAACATCACCACTAAGGGACACCACCTCTGCCTCCACTATCATCAACATCACCACCACTAAGGGACACCACCTCTGCCTCCACTATCATCAACAACATCACCACTAAGGGACACCACCTCTGCGTCCACTATCATCAACATCACCACTAAGGGACACCACCTCTGCCTCCACTATCATCAACAACATCACCACTAAGGGACACCACCTCTGCCTCCACTATCATCAACAACATCACCACTAAGGGACACCACCTCTGCCTCCACTATGATCAACAACATCACCACTAAGGGACACCACCTCTACCTCCACTATCATCAACAACATCACCACTAAGAGACACCACCTCTGCCTCCACTATCATCAACAACATCACCACTAAGGGACACCACCTCTGCCTCCACTATCATCAACAACATCACCACTAAGGGACACCACCTCTGCCTCCACTATGATCAACAACATCACCACTAAGGGACACCACCTCTACCTCCACTATCATCAACAACATCACCACTAAGGGACACCACCTCTGCCTCCACTATCATCATCAACATCACCACTAAGGGACACCACCTCTGCCTCCACTATCATCAACATCACCACCACTAAGGGACACCACCTCTGCCTCCACTATCATCAACAACATCACCACTAAGGGACACCACCTCTGCCTCCACTATCATCAACATCACCACTAAGGGACACCACCTCTGCCTCCACTATCATCAACAACATCGCCACTAAGGGACACCACCTCTGCCTCCATTATCATCAACAACATCACCACTAAGGGACACCACCTCTGCCTCCACTATCATCAACATCACCACCACTAAGGGACACCACCTCTGCCTCCACTATCATCAACAACATCACCACTAAGGGACACCACCTCTGCCTCCTCTATCATCAACAACATCACCACTAAGGGACACCACCTCTGCCTCCACTATCATCAACAGCATCACCACTAAGGGACACCACCTCTACCTCCACTATCATCAACAACATCGCCACTAAGGGACACCACCTCTGCCTCCACTATCATCAACAACATCACCACTAAGGGACACCACCTCTGCCTCCACTATCATCAACAACATCACCACTAAGGGACACCACCTCTACCTCCACTATCATCAACAACATCACCACTAAGGGACACCACCTCTGCCTCCACTATCATCAACAACATCACCACTAAGGGACACCACCTCTGCCTCCACTATGATCAACAACATCACCACTAAGGGACACCACCTCTACCTCCACTATCATCAACAACATCACCACTAAGGGACACCACCTCTGCCTCCACTATCATCATCAACATCACCACTAAGGGACACCACCTCTGCCTCCACTATCATCAACATCACCACCACTAAGGGACACCACCTCTGCCTCCACTATCATCAACAACATCACCACTAAGGGACACCACCTCTGCGTCCACTATCATCAACATCACCACTAAGGGACACCACCTCTGCCTCCACTATCATCAACAACATCACCACTACGGGACACCACCTCTGCCTCCACTATCATCAACAACATCACCACTAAGGGACACCACCTCTGCCTCCACTATGATCAACAACATCACCACTAAGGGACACCACCTCTACCTCCACTATCATCAACAACATCACCACTAAGAGACACCACCTCTGCCTCCACTATCATCAACAACATCACCACTAAGGGACACCACCTCTGCCTCCACTATCATCAACAACATCACCACTAAGGGACACCACCTCTGCCTCCACTATGATCAACAACATCACCACTAAGGGACACCACCTCTACCTCCACTATCATCAACAACATCACCACTAAGGGACACCACCTCTGCCTCCACTATCATCATCAACATCACCACTAAGGGACACCACCTCTGCCTCCACTATCATCAACATCACCACCACTAAGGGACACCACCTCTGCCTCCACTATCATCAACAACATCACCACTAAGGGACACCACCTCTGCCTCCACTATCATCAACATCACCACTAAGGGACACCACCTCTGCCTCCACTATCATCAACAACATCGCCACTAAGGGACACCACCTCTGCCTCCATTATCATCAACAACATCACCACTAAGGGACACCACCTCTGCCTCCACTATCATCAACATCACCACCACTAAGGGACACCACCTCTGCCTCCACTATCATCAACAACATCACCACTAAGGGACACCACCTCTGCCTCCTCTATCATCAACAACATCACCACTAAGGGACACCACCTCTGCCTCCACTATCATCAACAGCATCACCACTAAGGGACACCACCTCTACCTCCACTATCATCAACAACATCGCCACTAAGGGACACCACCTCTGCCTCCACTATCATCAACAACATCACCACTAAGGGACACCACCTCTGCCTCCACTATCATCAACAACATCACCACTAAGGGACACCACCTCTGCCTCCACTATCATCAACAACATCACCACTAAGGGACACCACCTCTGCCTCCACTATCATCAACAACATCACCACTAAGGGACACCACCTCTGCCTCCACTATCATCAACAACATCACCACTAAGGGACACCACCTCTGCCTCCACTATCATCAACAACATCACCACTAAGGGACACCACCTCTACCTCCACTATCATCAACAACATCGCCACTAAGGGACACCACCTCTGCCTCCACTATCATCAACAACATGACCACTAAGGGACACCACCTCTGCCTCCACTATCATCAACAACATTGCCACTAAGGGACACCACCTCTGCCTCCACTATCATCATCAACATCACCACTAAGGGACACCACCTCTGCCTCCACTATCATCAACAACATCACCACTAAGGGACACCACCTCTGCCTCCACTATCATCAACAACATCACCACTAAGGGACACCACCTCTGCCTCCACTATCACCAACAACATCACCACTAAGGGACACCACCTCTGCCTCCACTATGATCAACAACATGACCACTAAGGGACACCACCTGCCATTCCAGACCACAGCATGAGTAAACAATCCCTTGCAACAACTGACTGTAACCAAATATATGCGAGAGAAACCTCAAGACATTCCTCGTCTGCATTTCTGAACAGCAGTATGCCAGCGGAATGGCTCTCTTGAATAACCGCTGTGTTTTACACTATCTCACGAAACTAATTGATCAATTACAAGGGCACACTATTCACTGTCAAAGAAGACACTTTAAAATGCAGAATCCTGGAATCATTCTACATCATAGATGAGCCAATTTCCCGGAAGCTGCTGGATTTGTTTCCTACATAGCAACAGACTAGAACACTACGGCAGTCTTACATATGTCTAACCGGAAACGATATCCTTAAAACACGACTGCAAACAAATCACAGAACGGGTCGGGCTGGAACTCATGGCAAGTGAGTCCCAAACTCACAGGTTACCGTGATATCCTTTGAGTCACACCATTCTGATAACAATAATCCGCCTAGTTATATTTCTATACACCATAGCGAGGTCACCACGGGCTGCACCGTGACCACAAACGCAGAGTTTATGAATGAATCTCGCACCGTTATAGTGAGCGGCAGTACTGTGCATGTTAACTGGCACAGCGATGAAATATGAAATTTACTTGAAAAATTAATGTTTATTTAAAAAATACATAATGATATGAGAGATAATTGATTTAATAAGAGATATGACTACCCTTTGCTTTTAGAAGCATTGCTTCTAAAATGTTTTAGCAAGTTCTTCGTCGTGATACCAGGTCTTAATAACAGCAGCAGTTAGCTTCTCCACAGTTGAACAGTAAAGTTTTGAGATCCTGCCTTTGGTTATTGCCCATTGATTCTCAATGAGGCTGAAGTCAGAAGAGTTTCCAGTCCAATTTAGAATACTTTCCCTATTCTATTAGAACAATGTCAACATTTTTCTGGAAGCGTGGCATGGATTAAGATCCTGCTGGAAAATACCTTCGTCAGGAAAGTCTCTATCCACAATGGGAAGAAAATGAGTTACCATGTATTTGTCATTGTTCATCGTTCCCTGAAAATAACAAGCCATCCAGGGCCTTTAGCAGTAAAACCACCCCAAAACATTTTCTTAGGTGGGTGTTTTGGCGCTTATTGAAGTATCCATTCCGAAAAGGTTCGCCTTTGGTCCATCTCACTACCACTGATCTGGAACTCAAACACTTCATCTGAAATTATAATTTTTCTCCATTCACCTGTCGTCCATCCCTTACGATCACGTGCCCACTGCTACCATTTTTTTCTTCATAGCAACAGGCAATAACTGTTTCTTTACCGGCGTTCTGGCAGTTCTGCCAAATTCAAGGCGCCTTCGTCGAACAGTTGAAGAATCAACATTTTCGCCAGCTGAAACCAAAACTCTCTGTAGAGCTTTGCTGTTTTCTTGGGATCCTTCTCACAATTTATTAAAATACCCTTGTCATCATGAGGTGTTGTCTTGGGCTTTCTTCTACATCTTCCTCGACACAGCTCTCCACAATCACCAGTGTCGTCAGCTCTCTTCAGAATCTGACCAACAGTTGACTTTGCTAGGCTCAAATTTTTGGTGATCTGTCTGATACTCAGATCAGCATGTTTTCTAAGAACTACAATACTTGCACGCTTCGAAGGTGCAACATACATCCATGAATAGAAGGGAAGAATTTGGCAGAACCACATTCAATCACAGAGCATGCTTGCAGGAATAACCTTATAGAGCAAGAGCTGTTGTAGCACTGACGAGAGTCGCAGGGAAACACCACGGATGGGTGGTTGCCAGAAGTCAGTAGCAAACTCTTCTAAAAACAAAAGAATCCAAATTACATTAATTAAGGTGATTGCTAAGACATATTGTGAGATAATCACAAAAAATTACTCCTCTCAGTTAATTTGCACACTACTGTAGAGCATGACACAGCCACGCTGCTGTGAAATTTGTCTGTAAAAACCTGAATTTAAGGTCTTGGTGGGGCCCATACTAATCTGCATTTGGTTATGGTGTACAGAAATATACCTAATTTGATAAAACTTATTAGTCTAGTATGGTATATTGGATAACACACTGGACTGCCAGTTAAGGACTCACTTGCCACGTCTTCAAGCCCCACTCGTTCTTTAATTTGTTGTACCATAGTATTGTATTATACACAGTATTTTCACACAGTATAGTGTGGTTATGCCACAATGTTATGATTCTATAAAATACTTCATTCTATAGTTTTTTAGCACAAAAAATTTTATAGGCTAAGAGCTGTTACCTTGCCTCAGCTTATTTTAAAGTCCAGCTCTATGTAAGGTATACTGCCACCTCCAGGATGCGTCCCACAACAGTCGACTAACAACCAAGTACCTTTTTACTGCTAGGTGAACAGGGACAGCAGATGTAAGGAAACATACCCATCATTTCTACCCATGCTGGGGATCAAAACCACTGACACTCAGTCAGGTGAGTGCGCTACTAACTGAGCCGTGGGACTTTTCTCAGCACAACTCCAGGATATTTTCTAACATTCAACTTTCAATGTTCTACGGTTCATTGAGGGGTAATATAAACTGTATAATTATCGTTGATCTTTTATTTTATAAAATAATTACCTCTGGTGGCAGAAATTTATGTACACTGCTTATAACTGTACTGTTGCCAGGTGTGCCCGAGCGAGCTGGAGAGGTTGGCTAGCAACATGGAAGGTGTGGCAGAGGTGGTGGTGGTAGGTGTGCCCAGTGACAGGTTTGGTGAGGTACCCCGAGCCTGGGTAGTGCCGGCCCCTAATGCTCACCTAAACCCTGCCCACCTGCAAGCCTATGTCGCAGGTAAGCTCATTAAGGTTGTGTGGGGGGAGGGGTGGCAGTCACTCTTGGTAAATACTTTTATGGAGTTCGTGTGTTTTTTTTTTTCCTTAGATTTTACAATGCAGTGTTGAGTGACTCGTTTTCTAACATTTGTGTATCTTTGCACAACACTTGTGTATCTTTGTACAACACTTGTGTACCTTTGTACAACACTTGTGTATCTTTGTACAACACTTGTGTATCTTTGTACGACACTTGTGTATCTTTATACGACACTTGTGTACCTTTGTACAACACTTGAGTATCTTTGTACAACACTTGTGTATCTTTGTACGACACTTGTGTACCTTTGTGCGACACTTGTGTACCTTTGTACAACACTTGAGTATCTTTGTACAACACTTGTGTATCTTTGTACGACACTTGTGTACCTTTGTGCGACACTTGTGTACCTTTGTACAACACTTGTGTATCTTTGTACAACATTTGTGTATCTTTGTACGACACTTGTGTACCTTTGTACAACACTTGTGTACCTTTGTACAACACTTGTGTATCTTTGTACGACACTTGTGTACCTTTGTACGACACTTGTGTACCTTTGTACAACACTTGTGTATCTTTGTACAACACTTGTGTACCTTTGTACAACACTTGTGTATCTTTGTACGACACTTGTGCACCTTTGTACGACACTTATGTACCTTTGTACGACACTTGTGTACCTTTGTACGACACATGTGTACCTTTGTACGACACTTGTGTACCTTTGTACGACACTTGTGTACCTTTGTACAACACTTGTGTACCTTTGTACGACACTTGTGTACCTATGTACGAAACTTGTGTACCTTTGTACGACACTTGTGTACCTTTGTACGACACTTGTGTACCTTTGTACATCATTTGTGTACCTTTGTACGACACTTCTGTACCTTTGTACATCATTTGTGTACCTTTGTACGACACTTGTGTACCTTTGTACATCATTTGTGTACCTTTGTACGACACTTGTGTACCTTTGTACATCATTTGTGTACCTTTGTACATCATTTGTGTACCTTTGTACGACACTTGTGTACCTTTGTACGACACTAGTGTATCTTTGCACAACACGTGTTTATCTTTGTGCAACACCTGTGTATCCTCACGAACAATTTGCAGTTATTTCTGGTAAAACAAAAACTGTTATCTGTTCCAGCTCGCCACAGGAGCAATGAATAACGAGAATTTCATTAAACTCGCTCTACATAAATTAAATATTCACACTATTGTGTATGAAACAAGAATGAGAAGCAACTGCGAAGTCGCTAGTAGCAGACTCACTGCACGCTACGTATACTGGATGGTCTTTTAGAAAGACGCTGAGGGCCTTTTGAGATCGATCTGCGTGTAAAGCCCAAGTGCTAAAAGATTCTCTCGTCAATAGTGTCAAAATCTGCTGAGCAACCTACGTCACTTGATGTACGCCTGTTCTGGTTATCTACTGTAGCTTGAAGCCACTCTAAGAATTTTAGGAGCTCAAGAAGTGATTCCCTTTGAATAATTATCCTTGCTGCAAGCTCACAACACAGCCCAGCTGACTAATGCTGATCATTCGAGTGATGTCCCTGAGGCACCTCCTTCCTGTTGTGGCGTCAGGCTTGTTTCTAGTACATATGTCACAGAGTCTTGGATACCTTTGAAGATCCTAAGCTGTGCCACCTGGCTACAACTGAAAGAAGACTTCTAACATGCAGTCTATGCGACAGTAACTGGAAAACGAGGGCTCCAGACACTTAAGATGTACCACTGATCTTGTTGTGTAACCACGAACACTGCAGTAGGTTGTGGTACAATTACAAGACAATGATGACTTCACAATGCGAAGTCTTCACAGAAAAAGTTTGCAAGATTTTAATAAATTTATACACGTGAGAGAATGTAAGTATGGTAGTGAGGGAGTGGTGGACCAATCTAATCTCGCCAATAAAATCCCACATACCAATGCCCATGCCGGGGACTACCTAGATGGGAATTTCCCAAATTCCTTCTATCTTGCACCAACTGAGCCCTCGGAAGTCACCGAGATTATAAAGTCACTTAAAAATAACTCAGGGAATCTGTCTCATATCCCACCATTACTGTACAAGCGAGCGGCCCATGTCCTTTCGCATGCTATTTCATTACTTTTTAACAAGTCACTAGAAACTAGCACCTTCCCGAAACTACTCAAGATGGCAAGGGTTACACCAATACATAAAGGTGGTGACCCTACAGACTTAAACAACTATAGGCCAATATCAAACTTACCATTGCTATCCAAAATCTTTGAGAAACTCGTGCACAGGAGACTATATTCATTTATAAAGGCACAAAACCTACTCAACCCCTGCCAATTTGGATTCAGGAAAAATAAAAGCACTAATGATGCAATCATAAAAATGCTAGATCTGCTTTACACAGCATTGGAAAATAAGGAATATCCACTAGGAATTTTTATTGGCCTAAGAAAAGCTTTTGACACAGTAGACCACGACATCCTACTCCACAAACTTGACCATTACGGTATAAGAGGCCATGCGCTTGCTTATTTCAAATCTTACCTTACTAATAGGTATCAGTATGTCACCATTAAAGACACAGCATCAACAACACGGCCACTTGATACTGGAGTTCCGCAGGGAAGTGTCCTTGGTCCCCTGCTCTTCCTCATATACATCAATGATCTTCCATACGTATCCCAACACCTGAAACCCAATCTCTTTGCTGACGACACGACTTATGTCATCTCTCACCCTAATCTTGCCACCCTCAACACCATTGTTAACGAGGAGCTGATCAAAATATCGACTTGGATGACAGCCAATAAACTTACGCTTAACATTGACAAAACCTACTATATTATGTTTGGTAGCAGAGCAGGAGATGCACAAATTAACATTAAGCTCGACAACACTCTAATTACCAGACATAATGAGGGCAAATTCCTAGGCCTATACCTTGACAACAACCTGAATTTCAGCACCCATATCCAACACATAACCAATAAAGTATCCAAAACGGTTGGGATCCTCTCCAAGATACGATACTACGTGCCGCAAAATGCCCTTCTCACACTATACCACTCATTTATCCATACCTCACCTATGCTATTTGTGCTTGGGGATCAACTGCAGCAACACACCTAAAGCCAATAATAACCCAACAAAAAGCTGCAGTAAGAATAATCACTAAATCCCATCCCTGGCAACACACACCCCCCACTCTTCATAGATCTAAACTTACTCCCTGTTCAGTACATCCACACTTACTACTGTGCAATCTACATCTACAGGACCTTAAACTCCAATATCAACCTTGACCTAAAACGCTTTCTTGATAGTTGTGACAGAACCCACAGGCATAACACCAGACACAAACATCTCTACGACATTCCCCGTGTCCGACTAAACCTTTACAAAAATTCAATGTATGTCAAAGGCCCTAAAATCTGGAACACCCTACCTGAGAACTCTAGAACTGCAGACACATTCATCACCTTCAAAACTACCATTAGAAAACATCTTATCTCCCTGATAAACCCCATCAACTAACTACACGAATACCACCTGGTGGTTCACACTTACACTCACTCACCCATTTGACCATGAACAGAAATATTAATCTCAATCTTAAAATAATGAATCCTATGATACTCCAATACTGAAACTATGTACTGTGCCAAAACAAAAGCATTCACATTGCTAAACTCACAAACTAGTATTTAGTCACTTAGCCATAATACCAACTTACCTCATAATTTGTAATATTTTAAAATAAAGAATTAAACTAATTCTGCCCGAAATGCCTAGCCATGCTAGGCGTTCTAGTGGTACACTCTGTAATCATTATTTAACTACATGTAAATCACACAATAACCAAATTCTGTAAATTCAACATTGTAATCCTTATAGAAAATAAACTTTGAATTTGAATTTGAATTTGAATCTCTGGGTGGATGGTGGTGGTCGACCGGGTCATCACATAATAGTAACTGTGAGTTACCTACTCATATCTGATCTCTCTCTCTCTCTCTCTCTCTCTCTCTCTCTCTCTCTCTCTCTCTCTCTCTCTCTCTCTCTCTCTCTCTCTCTCTCTCTCTCTCTCTCTCTCTATCTCCACACAAACACGAAACAAGTATGTGTCTATCGACAAGTGGCTCTGACCAATAGTAACTAACACACATACATTATTAATACATATTTCGGTTTATATCTCAGATATCTTTGTCTGTTTATCTATATTTCTTGTCCTGATAAATTAGACACATGTGCAACATTTGGGTATCTATAATGAGGAAACGTTAAGATAAGATAAGATTTCGTTCGGATTTTTAACCCCGGAGGGTTAGCCACCCAGGATAACCCAAGAAAGTCAGTGCGTCATCGAGGACTGTCTAACTTATTTCCATTGGGGTCCTTAATCTTGTCCCCCAGGATGCGACCCACACCAGTCGACTAACACCCAGGTACCTATTTGCTGCTAGGTGAACAGGACAACAGGTGAAAGGTAACGTGTCGAAATGTTTCCACCCGCCGGGAATCGAACCCGGGCCCTCCGTGTGTGAAGCGGGAGCTTTAGCCACCAGGCCACCGGGCCACCCGTGCCGTAACGTTTCCTCATTAAAGATACCCAAATGTTGCACATGTGTCTAATTTGTCAACTTATCGGCTCTCTGAACCATTTATCTACATTTCTTGTTCTGCTTCAGAGCGAGTGTCGGCTTTCAAGCAGCTGAGAGGAGGCGTTGAGGTGGTCCACTCCCTACCCAAGAACTCCCTCGGCAAGGTGCTCAGGCGACAACTTAGGGACTCCTACGTTTCCCTCAAGTCTACAATGTAAACGATATATGATGCAATGAGATTATTGTAAAAAAATAAAACTTTTGACATCCTCAGAATAAGTTGATATTTATATTTGCTTCTGTGAATGTTCAATGGTTAATAACTGGACTTGATAACAGTGCAGGGACGTAGGTAGGTGTGTGTGTGTGTGTGTGTGTGTGTGTACTCACCTAATTGTGGTTGCAGGGGTCGACACATAGCTCCTGGCCCCGCATCTTAACTGGTCGCTACTAGGTCACTCTCCCTGCTCCATGGGCTGTATCATACCTCTTCTTAAAGCTATGTTTGGTTCCTGCCTTAACTACATCAGTTTTCAGACTATTCCACTTCCTGACAACTCTATGACTGAAGAAGTACTTCCCAACATCCCTGTGACTCATCTGAAGCTTAAGTTTCCAATCGTAACCCCTTGTTGCTGTGTCCCATCTCTGGAACATCTCTCTGTCCACCTTGTCGATTCTTCTCCGTATTTTATATATCGTTATCATATCTCCCCTATCTCTCCTGTCCTTCAGTGTCATCAGGTCGATTTCCCTTAACCTCTTCCCGTACGGCGTGCCATTTAGCTCCAAGACTAGTCTTGTTGCAAACCTTTGTATTTTCTCCAATTTTCTGATGTGCTTTACCAGGTAAGGGTTCCAAACTGGTGCTGCATACTCCAGCATGGGCTTGACGTACACGGTTACCTGGAGTTTACCTGGAGAGAGTTCCGGGGGTCAACGCCCCCGCGGCCCGGTCTGTGACCAGGCCTCCTGGTGGATCAGAGCCTGATCAACCAGGCTGTTGCTGCTGCCTGCATGCAAACCAACGTACGAGCCACAGCCCGGCTGGTCAGGAACCGACTTTAGGTGCTTGTCCAGTGCCAGCTTGAAGACTGCCAGGGGTCTGTTGGTAATCCCCCTTATGTATGCTGGGAGGCAGTTGAACAGTCTCGGGCCCCTGACACTTATTGTATGGTCTCTTAACGTGCTAGTGACACTCCTGCTTTTCATTGGGGGGATGTTGCATCGTCTGCCAAGTCTTTTGCTTTCGTAGTGAGTGATTTTCGTGTGCAAGTTCGGTACTAGTCCCTCTAGGATTTTCCAGGTGTATATAATCATGTATCTCTCCCGCCTGCGTTCCAGGGAATACAGGTTTAGGAACCTCAAGCGCTCCCAGTAATTGAGGTGTTTTATCTCCGTTATGCGCGCCGTGAAGGTTCTCTACATTTTCTAGGTCAGCAATTTCACCTGCATTGAAAGGTGCTGTTAGTGTGCAGCAATATTCCAGCCTAGATAAAACAAGTGACCTGAAGAGTGTCATCATGGGCTTGGCCTCCCTAGTTTTGAAGGTTCTCATTATCCATCCTGTCATTTTTCTAGCAGATGTGATTGATACAATGTTATGGTCCTTGAATGTGAGATCCTCCGACATGATCACTCCCAGGTCTTTGACGTTGGTGTTTCGCTCTATTTTGTGGCCAGAATTTGTTTTGTACTCTGATGAAGATTTAATTTCCTCGTGTTTACCATATCTGAGTAATTGAAATTTCTCATCGTTGAACTTCATATTGTTTTCTGCAGCCCACTGAAAGATTCGGTTGATGTCCGCCTGGAGCCTTGCAGTGTCTGCAATGGAAGACACTGTCATGCAGATTCGGGTGTCATCTGCAAAGGAAGACACTGTGCTGTGGCTGACATCCTTGTCTATGTCGGATATGAGGATGAGGAACAAGATGGGAGCGAGTACTGTGCCTTGTGGAACAGAGCTTTTCACCGTAGCTGCCTCGGACTTTACTCTGTTGACGACTACTCTCTGTGTTTTGTTAGTGAGGAAATTATAGATCCATCGACCGACTTTTCCTGTTATTCCTTTAGCACGCATTTTGTGCGCTATTACGCCATGGTCACACTTGTCGAAGGCTTTTGCAAAGTCTGTATATATTACATCTGCATTCTTTTTGTCTTCTAGTGCATCTAGGACCTTGTCGTAGTGATCCAATAGTTTAGACAGACAGGAGCGACCTGTTCTAAACCCATGTTGCCCTGGGTTGTGTAACTGATGGGTTTCTAGATGGGTGGTGATCTTGCTTCTTAGGACCCTTTCAAAGATTTTTATGATATGGGATGTTAGTGCTATCGGTCTGTAGTTCTTTGCTGTTGCTTTACTGCCCCCTTTGTGGAGTGGGGCTATGCCTGTTGTTTTTAGTAACTGTGGGACGACCCCCGCGTCCATGCTCCCTCTCCATAGGATGGAAAAGGCTCGTGATAGGGGCTTCTTGCAGTTCTTGATGAACACGGAGTTCCATGAGTCTGGCCCTGGGGCAGAGTGCATGGGCATGTCATTTATCGCCTGTTCGAAGTCATTTGGCGTCAGGATAACATCGGATAGGCTTGTGTTAACCAAATTTTGTGGCTCTCTCATAAAAAATTAATTTTGATCTTCGACTCTCAGTCTGGTTAGCGGCTTGCTAAAAACTGAGTCATATTGGGACTTGAGTAGCTCACTCATTTCCTTGCTGTCATCTGTGTAGGACCCATCTTGTTTAAGTAGCGGCCCAATACTGGACGTTGTTCTCGACTTTGATTTGGCATAGGAGAAGAAATGCTTTGGGTTTCTTTCGATTTCATTTATGGCTTTTAGTTCTTCCCGCGATTCCTGACTCCTATAAGATTCCTTTAGCTTAAGTTCGATGCTTGCTGTTTCTCTGACCAGTGTCTCCCTACGCATTTCAGATATATTGACCTCTTTTAGCCGTTCTGTTATTCTTTTCCGTCGCCTATAAAGGGAGCGCCTGTCTCTTTCTATTTTATATCTACTCCTCCTTTTTCTTAGAGGAATAAGCCTTGTGCATACATCGAGTGCCACCAAGTTAATCTGTTCTAGGCATAAGTTGGGGTCTGTGTTGCTTAGTATATCTTCCCAGCTTATATCGGTTAGGACTTGGTTTACTTGGTCCCACTTTATGTTTTTGTTATTGAAGTTGAATTTGGTGAATGCTCCCTCGTGACTAATCTCATTATGTCGGTCTGGGGCTCCACGCATACATGTCTGAACCTCAATTATGTTGTGATATGGTGACATTTCTTATCAGATCATCATTGTTAGTGAAGATGAGGTCTAGTGTATTCTCCAGTCTAGTAGGCTCTATTATTTGCTGGTTTAAATTGAATTTTGTGCAGAGATTTAAAAGCTCGTGTGAGTGTGAGTTTTCATCAGAGCTGCCTCCTGGTGTTATTACTGCAACAATATTATTTGCTATATTCCTCTATTTTAGGTGCCTTAAGTTGAAATCCCCCAGGAGCAAGATGTTGGGTGCAGGAGCTGGAAGATTTTCCAGACAGTGGTCAATTTTTAACAGCTGTTCCTGGAATTGCTGGGATGTTGCATCCGGAGGTTTGTAGACTACCACAATGACTAGGTTTTGGTTCTCGACCTTTACTGCTAAAACTTCCACTACATCATTTGAGGCATTAAGCAGTTCTGTGCAAACAAGTGACTCTGCAATGTACAGGCCAACCCCCCTCCCCTTTTGCTTGTTCACTCTGTCACATCTGTATAGGTTGTAACCTGGGATCCATATTTCGTTGTCCAAGTGATCCTTTATGTGGGTCTCAGTGAAAGCCGCGAACATTGCCTTTGCCTCTGCAAGCAGTCCACGGATGAAAAGTATTTTGTTGTTTGTTGCTGGCTTTAGACCCTGTACATTTGCAAAGAAGAATGTCATCGAACTGGTGGTATTGTTGGTACTGGGAGGGATTTTTTTCCCGGCACTCGTATCTGTATCTGTTGGTTTGGAGTGGAGGCCATCGACTGTGGTTCCACTCCAGGAATGACTGGATTTGGTGTACGATTTCTGCCATTTCCTGCCAGTTTTTTTTCCTTCCTGGCACTAAAAAACCTCTCCCTCTTGAGTGGCTGTGGCTTCCCAGGTTTTCCCATGGCCTGGATGTTTTGTATCTTTTTATCCCCTTTAGATGGTGTGCCTGGCAATTTACGTTATAGCACAGTCTTTCCTGTACTGAAGAGGTACACATTTCAGGGTGAAAAAGCTTACAGGAAGGGAGTTTGCATTTTCCTGTTGTCATAAGGGCACGACATTTTCTAGGTGTACAGAGTTTTGAACGATTCCTTAATGAGATGTTGGAATGCTATTCATAGGTTTGCTAGGCGCCCATATACCGCAGCAGTTGTTTTGTTGATGTGCTCTTCAGGAGATGTGTTCGGTATTATACTCACCCCAGGATCCTTTTCCTTGAGTGAGGTTTGTAATCTTTGGCCACCTAGACTGTACTCTGTCTGGCGTATTCTTTGCCTCTCTCCAATCTTCATGACTTAAGAACATAAGAAAGAAGGAACACTTTAACAGGCCCACTGACCTATGCGGAGAAGGCCCAATGACCCCCCCAGTATGGTCATCTCCACTCATGGATGGAGCACTGCACCAGACCCATCAGCACAAGCTAGTTAGGTCCAACTCACACCCACCCACACCCACTCATGTATTTGTCTAACCTATTTTTAAAACTACACAACGTTTTAGCCTGAATAACTGTACTCGGGAGTTTCTTCCACTCATCCACAACTCTGTTACCAAACCAGTGCTTTCCTATATCCTTTCTGAATCTGAATTTGAACTTGAAACCATTGTTGCGAGTCCTGTCTTGGCTGGAAATTTTCAGCACGCTATTTACATCCCCTTTATTTATTCCTGTTTTCCATTTATACACCTCCTGAGTGGGATTAAACTCCAGGGGCCAGTTTCTGGACTAGGTGTGCAGCCTGTCCAGATCCATTTGTAGTCCTGCCTGGTCCTCCTCCGATTGAATTCTCCTCATTAACTTCACATCGTCTGAAAACAGGGACACTTCTGAATCTATTCCTTCCGTCATGTCAATCACAAATACCAGAAAAAGCACCAGTCTAGGACTGACCCCTGTGGAACCCCGTTTCTCACAGGCACCCACTCTGACACCTCGCTCGTCACGTACTATGGCTCGCTGATGTCTTCCCGCCAGGTATTCTTTGATCCACTACAGTGCTTTTCATATGTGTACTCAATATCTGCGCTACTCAAAGTGAATACTATGTCCAGTCTTGCTGGTTCGTTCTCTCCTCTCTCTGTGGTAGTGTCCCTTACGTGTTGGTGCATGAGGTTTACCAGTACCATCTCCACAAACTTAGTCTTCCTCGTTTCTGGGCCCCCCATGTGGTTCCAGGTTTTCCTAGTCAATTTTTTTGCGATTGAAGTCAATCACAATCATTAGCTTTGCCTCTCCTACATGAGCCCTTCTGGCCACTTCAGCTAGTGTGTGAACCATCGCTCTGTTACTCTCATCATATTCTTGCCTTGGCCATCCTGCTATTCTGTGGTGGGCCAGACATCACTGTAATCAGCACCTTCGGACCTCTAGACTGAAGTGTTCTTATTACGTAGCCCCTAGCTTCTCCTCTGTCACCTCTCTCCAGTTCCTCATAATCCCATTGTTTTCTGGTTTGTAGTTTAGTGCTGTCTGTCTGTCTCCTTTCTTAAAAACTGGGACTATTTTTTTCTCTTTCCCACACCTCAGGCAGTTGCCGTTTCAATAGTTTTATTGAAGATTGCTGGTAGTGGCACACAGAGCGCCTCCTCTTTCTCTCTCAGGATCCACTGTCTTCGAGGTATTTAGTCCACCTTGCAGTCTCTTCACCTCTTCCTCGGAAGTGTGCAGTGTGTCAAGCACTTGCCAGTGCTCCCTACTTCCTCGATTTGCTGGAAGCTTCTCTGTCTCCTCTGTGAATACTTCCCTGAAACTTGAGCTTGGATCCTCACATACCTCCTGGTCACTCCCTGTGAGCTCCCCTCCTTCCTTCCTCAACCTGATTACTTGGACCTTGACTGTTGTTTTCCTCCTGATGTTTCTGAATAACAGCTTTGGATAAGATTTGGCTTTTGATGCTTTGTCTTTCTCTTATTGCCACTGGGCCTCTCTCCTTATCCATGCATATTCATTTCTAGCTCTTTGGCTCAGCTGCCTGTTTTCCCGAATTCTTTGCATTCTTTACTTTTTCCATGCTCTAGCACACTTGGCTTTGACCTTTCCACACCTGTAAATCATGGGCTTACTCTGGTCTTCCCATTGTTTCTGTTGCCCCTGCATTTTGTGATCATGTGCTCCATCATTTCGTTTACTGTCTTCACATCTAGCTCTTTTACCTACTGCACTTCATGTAGGAATTGCCTCATACCTGTGTAATCCCCTTTTTTGAAGTTTGGTTTCTCCCATCCTTGTCTTGCTGCCTAACTCTTTATTGTTAACTGTGTATTCGTAACTCTGGACCACGTGATCACTAGTGCCGATGAGCGTTTCGTGTGCGATTTCCCCTATGTCTGAACTGTTCAAGGTGAATATGTGGTCCAGCCCATGCTGGTTCATCTAACATGTTGGTACATGAAGCTTTCCAGCATTACCTCCAGCTTCTTGGCTCTCCACATCTCCAATACCCTATGGGGCTCCAGATTTGACCAGTGTGTCTCCCTGTTGTTGAAATCCCCCAGGATGAGTAACATTACTCTGCTTATGTGGGCCCTTCTGGCCAACTCAGCTATTGTGGCCGCCATCAATCTGTCGTATTCTTGTCTTGGCATCCTGCTGTTCTTTAGCAGTTGTACACCACAACTATCATCACTTTGTTACTATGTAGTCATCCGCTTCACCTCTGACTAGTCCCCCCATCTCTTCAAAACTCCATTGTTTTTTAATGAGCAGTGCAACTCCTCCTTCCTCTCTGTTCCCCTTGTCTTTCCCATTGAATTTTGTCTCTGAGTGCTATAATATCCAGCTATGCTTCAGTGATTCTTTCCTTCCACTCGTCACTCTTATTTGTTATTCCGTCTGATTTGGTATATCATACCTTCAGTTTCCTTTTCATAACTGTATTCAAGGGGGTGGGAGGTGTTGGTACAAGCTGAGGGTGTGGTAAACAGGGCTGGATATTATGGTAGGCTGGTGTTGTGGTGGTATTTGTGATGAGAGGGGAAAGGGGTGAGACTGTGGGTGTGGAATATGGTTTGTTTCTGGCTATTTTTGGTGTCAGTTGAGGGGATTCTGTGGGTGGTTATGTGGGCAGTTATCTTTATTGTTTCCCCTCTCCCCCGAGGTTGCATTATTCTGTCAGTACCTGCTCTGCATCCCCTTCCTGCCTCTGGTGCCTTCTTACTCTGTTTCTCAGTTCTCCCAATTCTTTTTGTGTTCCGTCGTCATCAAGGTACACTTGCTGGTATCTTGGGGACTTCAATCATGGTTGCCTCTGCAAGATCTTGATTAATACCATTTCTGTCTTAAGTGTCAATTTGATTGGGCAGTTCTTTTTCCTCGAGTACTGCCGAAGTCTATGAAAATTTGTCGCTTGAGTCATGTCTGTTCTTGCTACAGCGATGATGCACTCAATATCTTTTGCTTTCCACTGTCTTCTTTCATCATAGGTGTTCCCTTCTGCCTTATGGAGCCTCATGAATATTAAGCGACCTTTCCCTCTCCTCTTCCCATTTCATTTCCATCCATATCTCTGGGTCCAGCTTAAGTACCTCTTTGGTTGATTCCGTTATCATCTCCCAGACTTCCCGGTGGCCTGTTTTCATTTCCTTAAGGGGTTTCTTTGCTCCTGCCCCTCCTTCAGTCTCCTCACTGTATGGTAATGTTCCAGCAATCAGCACCTTGCTCCTATCCGCCCTCATCTCTATATTCTACTTCAACACTTCCAGCTCATCTGCCTGGCTCTGCACCTTTGCCTCAGCAGCAATAACCTGTAGCTCCCACTTCTTGACCTCTGTAAATGTCTTCTCCTCCTTTGAGTTACAAAACTCGTTTAGTTTTTTCCCCCACTCTTGTTCCATTGTGGTCTTGATCCTTTCTGCCAATGTCTCCTTATCATCCCAGCTACCCCCAATACCCTTGCCTATTCATCTCGCCATTTTTTTCGGAGATGGGGGGGGGGCTAAGTGTGAGTGTGGTATTGTTAGTGTGTGTGTGTGTGTGTGTGTGTGTGTGTGTGTACTCACCTATTTTCACCTATTTGTGATTGCAGGGGTCGAGTCATAGCTCCTGGCCCCGTCTCTTCACTGATTACTACTAGATCCTCTCTCTCCCTGCTCCATGAGCTTTATCAAACCTCGTCTTAAAACTATGTATGGTTCCTGCCTCCACTATGTCACTTTTCTTGGCTATTCCACTGCCTGACAACTCTATGCCTGAAGAAATACTTCCTAACATCCCTTTGACCCATCTGAGTCTTCAACTTCCAATTGTGACCCCTTGTTTCTGTGTCCCATCTCTGGAACATCCTGTCTTTGTCTACCTTGTCTATTCCGTGCAGTATTTTATATGTTGTTATCATGTCTCCCCTGACCCTCCTGTCCTCCAGTGTCGTCAGGTCAATTTCCTTTAACCTTTCTTCGTAGGACCCCCTTAGCTCTGGGACTAGTCTTGTTGCAAACCTTTGCACTCTCTCTAATTTCTTGACGTGCTTGACCAGGTGTGGATTCCAATCTGGTGCTGCATACTCCAGTATGGGCCTGACATTTATGGTGTATAGAGTCTTGAACGATTCCTTACTGAGGTATCGGAACGCTATCCTTAGGTTTGCCAGACGTCCGTATGCCGCAGCAGTTTTGTGATTGATGTGCGCCTCAGGAGATGTGCTTGGTGTTACACTCACACCAAGATCCTTTTCCTTGAGTGAGGTTTTACAGTCTTTGGCCACCTAGACTATACTGTGTCAGCGGTCTTCTTCATGACTTTGCATTTGGCAGGGTTAAATTCTAGGAGCCAGTTGCTGGATCAGGCTTGTAGCCTGTCCAGGTCTCTTTGTAGGCTTGCCTGATCCTCTACCGATTTGATTCTCTTCATTAACTTCACATTATCTGGAGACAAGGACACTTCTGAGTCTATTCCTTCTGTTATATCATTCACATATACCAAGAACAGCACAGGTCCTAGGACTGACCCCTGTGGAACCCCACTTGTCACAGGCGCCCACTCCGACACCTCGTCACGTACCATGACTCGTTGTTGCCTCCCTGTCAGATATTCTCTGATCCATTGCAGTGCCTTTCCTGTTATGTGTGCCTGGTCCTCTAGCTTTTGCATTAACCTCTTGCGAGAAACTGTGCCCAAGAAAATGCAGTCTATCCACCCCTGTCTCGTTTTACTGCTGTCACCTTGTCATAAAACTCCAGTAGTGTGTACTCACCTAATTGTGGTTGCAGGGGTCGAGACTCAGCTCCTGGCCCCGTGTGTGTGCTTCGCGCGCGCGCGTGTGTGCGTGTGCGTGTGTGTGTGTCAGGTTTTATTCCAAAATTATTAGAATTTTTATCGTTATGAGATCATTTTTAGTTTTCGGTGAATATTGGTTACTATTTAGACTTTAGTTGCAAATTAATGTTCAGTTATTAGTGGATGTAAGGTAATATATGGAGATGAGTTTGGTTAAAGTGAATGTTAAAAACCTCTCTGGTTGGTCTTGCGTTTTCTTTAGATTTATGACAAATTACACTGGTGTTTACTGTATACACACACACACACACACACACACACACACACACACACACATACACACACACACACACACAAGAAGAGGTATGACAAAGCTCAGGAAGCAGAGAGAGAGAGGATCCAGTAGCGATCAGTGAAGAGGCGGGGCCAGGAGCTGAGTCTCGACCCCTGCAACCACAATTAGGTGAGTACAATTAGGTGAGTACACACACACATATATGTATATATATATAAAGCAGAGAGATTGACCTCATATGTAAAGTCACTCGTTTGCTTATTGCCTCAATCACTAAGTCTGGGAATTAGTTTACAAAAGTTCTGAAATTTTGTCAGATTAATAGTGTCATGTTAAGTGGTTAAGTGATTCACAGTTTTTTTATCCAGGTTAAGACTAACATATAAGGTTCAGGTTAATTTCTTTATCAACATAATTTACTTGCTACAATTTTCTCAGTAGTTTGAAAATCATGTAGGCGGTTAAACTCTCATGTATGAATAAACAGAACATTACTTTCTTGCCCAATTTTAGCGTTGTATGTTGCTGTATGTTAGCTGTATGTTGCTGTATGTTAGTTGTATGTTGCTGTTCTTCGAGTTCTAATGACCAGAGCTTTTTGGTAAGATGGGGAAGGAAGAAGGATGGGTAAGGATGGAAATATTGGAAAAGGGTTGGAAGGGGGGAGAGGTAGGATATAAAAGGTAAGTGGCCCAACCACTTTGGTGTAATTTAAAAAGTGTATTTGAATTGATAAGATATTCTAACTTTGATTTTTAGATTTTTAAATAGATAAAATATATTTAGAATTAACATATTCTTGGTTAAATGTGATTTCTTTTTCTTTTTATGGTTCAAAAATCTGATTCTGATCATTTTTAAAAAATTACCAATAAAACTTTTCGGTTATTTTAGAAAGCTATGTGATAATATATGATAATATACACTTGGAAAATCCTAGAAGGATTAGGAAAAAATTTGCTCTCGAAAATCACTCCCTAAGAAAGCAAAAAACTCGGCAGGAGATACAACATTCCTCCAGTAAAAAGCAGGAGAGCCACGAGTACACTGAGAGACAACACAGTAAGTGTCAGGGGCCCAAGACTGTTCAACGCCTCCCAGCATACATAAGAGGGATTACCAATAGACCCCTGGCTGTCTTTAAGAAGGCGCTGGACAGGCAACTAAAGTCAGTACCTGATCGGGCTGTGGTTCGTACGTCGGTTTACGTGCAGCCAGCAATAACAGCCTGGTTGATCAGACCCTGATCCACCACTAGGCCTGGTCTCAGGCCAGGCAGCTGAGGCGTTGACCCCTGAAACCCTATCCAGGTATACTCCAGGTACTCCAAGTATCATCAATGAACTGTGGCATACAAATACACAGAAATCTCAAGAACTGCCTGAGAAGATGGACTACACACATCATCTCCAGGCTAAAGGACTGATCCCTCACGCTTCACCTTATCTTCCAGCGTTCTTCACTGTATTGGACTGAAGAAGGCACTCTGGCGAAACGTTTCCAGAATAAAGATACCAAAATGTTGCACAATGATCCAATTCTTTAACTTGTCGATTTTCAAAATCATTTAAGTTTGTTTACATCGTCCTTGACCTCTGCTTCTCTCTCTCCATCCTGCCTGCAAACTTTCTGAAGTTTCAAGTGTTTTAAAGCTATTGCGTAATTTATATATACTCTTTTTGTCTTACAATGACATTAAGGGAAGTTGTGGTAAAAGGAGGAGTCGTAAGTTAGTATAAGTTAGAAAGTGTAAGTTAGAAAGTGTAAGTTAGAGGAGTGTAAGTTAGAAATAATTAAACCCAGTGAGCAAGGTATGTCTATGACTGAGATAGGACTGAGATAGTACTGATAATTGTACTTATGTACACCTGTACATCGATATAATTACACATTGTGATGGCGTGCACAGTGTGTAAGTTTATTTATTCGGTATAGTTACAAAGTAGTAGCTACTTAGATTTTGCCACCGAAGTGGCTAGTTTATTGTGCACCCCATATCCATCCTGTGGACGGTAGCGCGAGAGCATATGGATACACAAAAGGCCTAGGAACTAGGCCCCAAAGGGTTAACAGGAATACATATGGATTTATATCTACATATCTATAGTTCACTTATCTGTTACAAGCAAATTTAGGAAATTTGCTTAGTATATCTGGTATCTTATTTTCATTAATAAGATATCTTGACATGTCACATAGGTTATTATACTGTCTGTCTCTGTATTCCTCAATAAGTGGACAATTAAGCACATAGTGTTCAAGAGAGTGACCATATGCCTGATCACATAATTTACATTTAGTTTGATCATCATCTGTGTGTCTCCCAAACTGCCAGAAGTACTTGTAACCAAGCCTAAGCCTGGCCACTACAACATCAGTCAGTCTGTTCACATTGCAAGTTGCTCCATAAACATACTTATCTACGTTCATGTTATCATAGTGGGTTATAGATCTACTCAGGCTTCTAACTGCATTCCTATAACAATCATTTTCATTATTTACTTCTCTCCTAATATTATTCCTAATGCTAGACACAGTTATACCAAAGTTATATTCTACATTCTCCTTCTGGGTACTCTTCTTGGCTAACATATCAACTTTATCATGAAGGAGTAATCCAATGTGTGATGGGATCCATAGCAATTGTACATTAATTCCTTTGTCCCTAATTTTTGAGTATCTATACCTGGCTTCCCCAATGAGCATGTTGTTGGAGTCATTATATGAGTCAAGAGCCTTCAATGATGACATAGAATCAGTAATGATGATAGAGTCAAGCTCAGTGTCATAGGTTAGCTTTAGCGCCATTAGGATTGCAAACAATTCAGTTTGCAGTGTAGACGCCCAGTTGTTAATTCTTATGCCTAACTCAACAAATTTATTATCGTTCTTAACTAGGGAGGTGGCAACAAGAGCAGATGCAGCCCTGCCAGAAGACTCCTGTTTAGATCCATCAGTGTATATAACTTGTGATAACTTATTACTACCAGCTAGGTGAGAAATTTCTTCTTGAGCAGTTGCTCTAACAAGAGATTTAAGGAAGGGATTACTAGCAATGAGCTTCTTGGGAGGGACTTGTAGGTATGTGATATTAAATGAACACATCTTCCATGGAGGGGTGAAATGCTCTTGTTGCCTACAGTGATACAGTTCATGTAGGTTATAAAACTTAATGCAATTGCACGTTTTCACAATCCATTTAGATCTGTGTGTATTTACCTCTAGACACTTGGTAAGATTCACTGTGACAGTGTCTGGTTCGTTTCTCAACATTCTAATACCGAGTACAGTGTTAATTTCAACAATCCTATCACTGATACTAGAAATACCAAGCTCCTTCCTCATGTTAAGAACTTTTGTAGATCTGGGACAGCCAAGAATAATCCTGAGAGCTTCATTTTGCATTAACTCCAAGGGTCGGAGAGAACTTTCTCTAGCTAATATCAACATGGGAGCAGCATAATCAATTAAGGACCTAACATAGGCTATGTACATCATTCTCACGATTCTCACATTAGCACCATAGTTGGGATTGTAGCCAGCAACAGCTTTGAGAGCATTTAGCCTAGCTTTGCATTTCTTGTTTAGTTGTGGTATAGTGGATTTGTTAAAGGGTACATCTACACCAAGATATCTGTAAGTTTTAACGTAGCTAATGATTTCACCCTGCAAATAGATGGGTGGGGGATGTCGTTTGCTTGTTAATATCTTTGTTTTAGAGGAAGATATTATGAGGCCTAGTCGATTACAAATTGCTTGAACTTCATTAAGAATGGTATTCATCTTCTTATGCCCTGTTGTATGGATCATGATATCATCAGCATAGCTTATAGCTATATGTTTAGGTGAGGCAGGTAGAGCATTTAGGAGAGCATTAATCAGAATATTAAATAGCATGGGACTAAGAACTCCTCCCTGCGGTGTACCTAAAGACATTTCTTTAGAATCACTTCTGAAGCCTTGGTAAAGGACAGAGGATACTCTATTTGACAGGTATCCTATTATCCAGCAGAGTAAGCTACCACCAATATTCATTTTGGCTAGTTCATGTAGTATAACGGTTCTGTTCGCAATATCAAATGCAGATTTTAGATCAAGAAAAGTGGTAAAACTAGTAGAGGTGTGTGCAGTGAGAAAGGTGGAAATACAGTTCTGCACACTTTTACCTTTCATGAACCCATAGAGGTAGGGGGAAAGTTGGTGTCTGATTCTGTAGTACAGTCTGTTAAGCATCATTCTTTCAAAAGTTTTACAAAGACAACTAGTTAAGGAGATCGGCCTAAATGTATCAGGCTGTTGGGGCTTAGGGATAGGCACAATGAGACTATTGGTCCAGGAAGTAGGAAGAACGCCCTCAATGTAACTGAGATTATACAGTGCCAACAAAGGGTTATCAGGCACGTGCCTTAGAGTTCTGAGAATATCATAGGTTATACCATCCTCTCCAGGAGCAGTTGATCGACCTTTGGTTAATGCATTATCTAATTCATACTCGGTAAAGAGGCAATCACTCTCATCAATATTTTGGCTCATAAAATTAATCAGTTTCAACATTTCTTCAGAAGTACTCTCTAAATTTTTTCTAATATGAGATGGAAGGCTTTCATGCCTGGATGTTTTGGACCAGTCATTTATGAGGTCATTTGCTTTTTCAAGAGGAAAGGGATGAGCAACATTGCCAGTCTTTTTCCTGGTTATTTTATTTATACCTTTCCAAGCCAAACTCAAAGGGGTGGACCTATTTAATCCACTAACAAACTGTTCCCATTCCTGTTGCCTAAGTTCTTCCTTTCTATTCCTTGCATTTGTTAGTGCAGCTTGGAACGTTCTGAGCAGGTCTGGGGTTCTACATTCACGGTATGCTTTACCAATCCTCCTAGCTGCATGTGTTAGATTGCGTAGCTGTGGATCATTATAGTATTTACATTGGTTTTTATTGTTATTTATAGTGGAGGGTCTTTGTTTCCTATTCCTGCCCACTTGATCTGTGAGAACACTCTCAATAGTGGTAATTAAATCATCATTAAATTTTTGTGTGCCAATGGGCTCGTAATTCTTATACCATTGATCCAAGTGGTTAATAAAGTTGTCTCTGTGTTCTGGTTTGAGAATAAGTTTCCTCCTTCTGTATTTAGCTCCTTGATTGCTGGAGATGTGATCAAGATTGACAGTTGTTAGTCTTGGGAAGTGATCAGATAGAAGATCATCAACTATGACAGAGTCATGCATCGTATATGATGTATTAAATCCAAGACACAGATCTAGTATGCCACCATATATGTGAGTAGGCTCAGTAGTGCCCACAATTCGAACATTATCATGCTCATTTAGCAATCTCACTAGTTTAGTTCCATTGGTGTTTGTTATAGACCCACCAATATTCTTATGTCTGGCATTAAAATCTCCAAGAATGATGGTAGGTTCACTATTGATGCGATCTGGTAAAGCATCAGGTCGAAGCTGGTTCGCTGGGGCATAGAGATTAAAAATGTTTATGGAAAAATCGCCTGCATATACTTTGACACCATGATACTGCATGTTAACTCGACTCTGCAAGGAAAGGAGTGAATGTGGCAAGTTCTTTCTGACATACATCACACAACAGTTGGTTGACCTTAGGTTATAAGCTGCATATCCAGGCAAGTTTGGTGGAGGTGCTCCATCTTTCAATCTACATTCCTGCAAACAGATGACATCAATATTCTTGGTTGCACTAATATGATGTAAGTCAGGCAACCGCTTCCTGATGGAAGCAATGTTCCATGAAAAGATTTGTAATGTATCCATTGTAGTGAGTTATTACAATCTCTTGCTCATAAGATGGTAAAACTATTATGCTTTGACTACAGTGTGCAGACACTTAAGAGCAAATAGCATAGTTTGTACGTCTTTATCTTCAGGACCTTTATTTTTAAGCATTTTTCGGCATCTTGGCAGCCAGTTAAAAGGCAAGTCTTGAAGGCAAGAGTCATGGGCTTCTTTCTCACAAATTGCTGGAAGCTGAACGGAGATTGCTGCACTTTTGACATCATCACCATGCTCAAGAGCATCATCCTGATTACATATATTTATTAAACTTGTCAGGATCTGTTCAAGATGCTCAATTTTTTTCTGGAAATTTGTTATAATATGAGGAAGGTCAGGCGAATCCAATGCCTCTCCGGAGGATGGCACTTCTGGGTTAGTGCTTTCTTTAACACCTATCACCTTAACAGGTACCATGGTTACATTAGTGTTCTCTGTTTCATCATTCATTGCAGGTAGGTCCTGTGCATCTGACTCATCTCCAATTTCCAGGGGGGTTACCTGTGTGGTGTCCGTCTGACTGTTGTAGTTGTGTGTATTGGGAGAAATGACAAACTCATCCCCATATTCAGGTGTAGCCATAGGTATCTGTAGTGGCAGACCAGTAGTTCCATATGTGCTAGCAGGGATGGCTAGCTCCTCCACAGCTGGTGTGTGTGATGGCATTCTGGTATCACCAGAATCATTTGCAGTGAGGTGGGGTTCTTGCACACTTTGCAGAGGTTCAGTCTCAGATCTGGCTGTGGTAGACTGGATGGCCTCATCCTCAGTTACCATTAAAGGACTGTTATCAGGTTTACATCGAAGGTTGTTTGGGTTCTGACTGCAGTCCTTGTGGGAAACTGTAACCCCAACTTCTTTACAGTTAATACACTTAAATTTTTGGCTGTCAGGGCCTACTGTGCATTCTCTAGTGGAATGTTTCCCAGCACACTTACCACACCAAGAATGTAGTATTCCACAGTCTACTGCAACATGGCCATAGTGCTGGCATTTGTAACACCTACGTTTAGGGGGTAGGTACACTTCGATGTTTAGGAAACGTAAACCATGCACCCAGATATTCCGGGGGAGGGGCACAGGACCCACCCAACTGGCAATAATTTGGGATTTTCCTTTAAGTCTTTTAGGCTTGATGATATGCTCACTGAGAGTCAAATGGGATGGGTCCATGCAGAGAGGGTATCCAAAGATTATGATACTGACCCATTTTTTAAAGTGGTGAGTGTCTGATGGAGGTCGGAGCAGCTTAATATCCCCATAAGGTGTACTAAGTAGATCATTGATCAGTTCTGCATTCTGTTCCACAAACACAAAGTTGTGTGTGTTTTTCCTAAATTGGATCCTTGAGTTAGGATGCTTGTTTACAGCTTCCATTAGCCATGCACACTTAGCAGGCAGCGGGGTGTTGTCAGGGAAGTTCAGCTTAACACATTCTTCCTTTGAAGAAAGACTTCTTGCAGCCTCTGTGCACCAAGGACGTTTAGTGTCACATTGTGTACGAGTCAAGTGAGTCTGACTACGTCGACGCTCTAGCCCTTTCTCACTTTTTCTCTTTTGTTTACTTTTAAAGGTCTGGAAGCTATCATCATTTCCATCACCTGCAGAAATAGGTTCCTCTATAACAGTTGCCATGTTTGCCAGTGATGATATCTGGTGTAAGACTCACAACACAAGAATTCCTCGCTTATCTTTCCCTTATAGCTTATGCAAGAGCAAATATTCACTACAAAGTCAGAAGTCCAAAATAGATCACAAGACACAAGTGCTCAAGTTCAATGAACACCTCCAACCATACTCAACCCAGACCACCACCACTCAATACGACACACACCCCACCAAAAACACACTCAGAGACCTCTTGTATGTGTGTTAATAATATGGTACATATAATGATATAATGGATGGTACAGGCGAGGTCTTACACCTTATCACAAATTACAAAGATGAAAAGAGAGAGAGAGAGAGAGAGACAAAGTAGGTAATATTGAGCATAAAATTAGAATTCTGACATACATCACATTAAACAAGAGGTTCAAATTCAATGATAACTTCCACTTGAGTTAGTTCAGGCTACTGCCACCTAATGTACCTCACTGAAATAATAATATAGCAGACATCACAATGAATGCTGAAGACAACCTCTTACCCCAACCATAGATTGTAAACAGTATTACTAAAAAAAAAAAAAAAAAAAAAAAAAAAAAAAAAAAAAAAAAAAAAAAAAAAAAAAAAAAAAAAAAAAAAACTAGGTAATGTTACAATGACAATGAGATAAATCACTCTGGTTGACTTCCTTGGTCCATCCTGGGTAACTCACACGTTACTATGTTATACATGTATGCAAGCATAAGTGTGCAGCTGTAGATAGATGAACCAGTACCTAAACAATCTCACTTACACACGCGTTACTATGTATGACAAGTGTTACCAAGTACACCAAGTGTACACTTTATCACTTAGAATACACTTGTGTTGATGTAAATATAGGTGAGAGTGGTACACCGCTGGTCGTAATAAACACACTCAACTTCTCAAGGTCACACACTAGGCCCAGCTTCTGGAGAGGTACCAGCGTTTTAATGTGTTTATTATGTGTCAGTGCGTGTCTGCAGTCATTAAATTGGTGTATCAGAAGTTAAACACTACAATCCAGTTGATCAAATAGTCTAAAACAATTTACACAATGTATAACTAGAAGTATAATGATTGCAAATTGTTACTATTACAATTTTAACTAGGCGCTAGACCCACTAGATGAGATGGCAAGGAACATAGATGTTAACAGGCTGACTCTTGCTTAACACAGTTGAAAGGTAACCGAATTACTCAAGTAAGAAAGTATTCATGAAACTGAACATTATGCAGCAGTAAGCTTGTTCACAGTAAAAATACAAAGCATAAGTTACACACTCACACCACAGATGAACACTGCAATTTGAAATATTACTGGGAATTTAGCAGTAAAGTTTCAGTCTGAACGAGAAAATGTATTAGAAAACACAACAATGACACTAGGACAAGCAATTTAATTATGTAACCGTATTTAATAGTTCAGTTACACTGAGCAGAGCATGTATTACACTGATTTATCAAATGTAAGGAGTCGCTACACTGAAGCACACTCTGAGCCTTTTAAAGTCTTAATACAGGCTTACAAATGACAATTAACTGTTGGGGAAAGCAGCACTTAACACTTCTAGCACAAGTATGACAGATGAATGTTCACTGTGTACAAGCCAATCACCACAAACTTACTATGTTTATAAGTGAACCTCTGGCATGTCCCACTTAAAATGTCAGTACTGCAATGCTCGTTAAATTGTTCTTAACTAAGCCACTACAGGAAACACTGGTATGCCAGCAGCACTGTAGAACGTATACATAGACATGCTGGGCCTTAGGACAGCTATAACTGCAGGCTGCCTTAGCTTGTTCTGGCTAGCTTTTAGTGCTGCTTTCAAGCTTGCTTGACTGTGCTTGCTAAGCCCGTGTCAACCACCTGGATATTTGCTTGTAGCAGGCAGGTAGGCACACAGGAGACACATTCGTAAGATGAGTGGAGTGCGGCACAGAGGACACGGGCACTCAAGTACTTATGTGGTCTGGCAAAAACCGCCTCTAGACCATAAGTAAATAGAGGCGAATGGCTGAGTTCCAAATCGAGGAAGGAGAAGGGACAAGGAAGGGATATTCACCTCGCTAGACACAGGCAATATGGGTGTAGTGGCCTGCAGGTCGCAGTGCAATTTTCAAGGTCATTCACTGGGCCCACAGTCGTCTCGAGAGTTACCAACCCTGTACTACTTGTTAATTACTCCAAACCCGCAGCACTTAACACATCTAGCACACGTGTCTTGGAATGACAGACAAATTTTCACTACATAAGAACTAGTTCTCACAACACCGAAGGTACGGCCGGAACACTGTAGAACGTTCACAAAGGCATTCTGGGATTCAGAACAGATGTAGCTTCACTGGCCTTCACTTGGCCTTCACTGGCTGGCTTGGAGCGCTGTTTGGCCTGGATCAGCTAAACTCGCCCTTATCCCATATGTAGATAATGGCGACGAGTTAAGGGATACCGGTGAATAGGAAAGTCGAGGAAGGGACATTCACCTCACTAGACACACGCAGTATGGGTGTAAGTGGCATGCGGGTCTTATAGTGCCATTTTCAAGGTCACCCAGCAGGCCAGACATTCCTCACTCATTTTAAGCCTACGTAGGTACTGATGGTAGCACAATGTCCTAAGTCAGCGTAATCCACTCATGCAAATAGTTACAACAAATCTGCAGCACTTGCGGAACTCACATATTCGAGTACCAGCGGAGCAGCAAAATACACCTCTACACTGCACGTCGTTGATAGAGGCGAACGGCTGAGTTTAAAGGCGGAGAGTTGGGGATACAGGAGAACAGCAGGGGTAACTGAGCACGCACATTCGCCTTTCTTCACATAGTCAATGTGGGCGAAAGTCTCAGGCAGGTGATGCAGTGCCTCGCTCAAGGTCACTGACTGAGGCAGACTTCTCAAGAGTTACCAAACACTGCAATACTCGTACAAATAGTTACTCCAAACTTGCAGAACTTCTAGCACACGTGTCTTGGAGTGAAAGACGAATTTTCAGTGTGTGGACACCTGGGTTACCAACTCACGTAGGACTGCACACTCGTCGTTATTCCTCAGGTTGGTAAAGCGATGAGTTGTGAGCATTTGAGAGGCACGAGTAGCAGTGGACTAGCAAAATTCGCCTCTACACTGTATGTTGATAGAGGCGAAAGGCTGAGGTCAAATGAAAGGCAGAGGGGAAGCAGAGGCCTGTGAGGGCCTTTGCAAAAAGGAAAACTATTTCCAGTGTTTCACTAGGTATATCCTTAGTCACAGCTCGCACATAAGAGTTCTCACAACACTGAAGCTGTCTTCCAACAGTAGGAGTTTTAATGATGACTTATCAGTCGGGAGAAATGGGTAGGCCTGCGAATTAGTAGGTCCAGATCCCCAGCACACGTCTACTCCCCTCAACCACTCAGCCGAGACTGTTCAAATCTACTAACTCTTGTGTTTTATATATTAAAAAATCAATTCCCCATCAACTTCTCACACACAAGAAAACAGAGGGGCTACAATACCATAGTGTTAGGATTTATATAGGGAACTCTGCTCTCAACATATTTAACTTGTATGCTCCTGCTGATAAGTTTAATTACTTGGAGCTCCCAACTTGTGCTCATTCTGAGCCTACTCTTATTATTGGCGATTACAATGCAAGACACAAAAGCATTGGAAACTCACAGTTTGGTAATCGTAATGGTAATCAACTGTTGTCACTCTTAAACAGTCATGATAATGTCCAAATTGTAGGTGACCTTGAACCCACACATATCTATGGAGGCGTCCTTGATCTGTGCCTGGGCTTCAACATTACTTCTGCCAGCTGTGAGTCTTCCATTGTAACAGATATAGCGTCTGATCATTTCCCTAGGCTAACCTCACTAGATATTGGTAATACTATCCTTCCTGGTGGGATATTCAAACGGAAACGTTTTAATGTTCCCACTGATCAGCATGATGACTTTATTGCACATGTGACTGACTGGTATAATTCCTATGAGTGTTCCTCTGTAGAGACCTTTAACAATGACCTTGTGAGCAGTATTCAGAACTACTTAGAGCTGCCACTGAAACCTCTTGGTACTCTAAACCCAACAAACTTCCATAATAATCATACCTCCTTCAAAAACCATACTTATTACAATGATTCTAAACTTCGTACACTGAAACGTACTGCTCGCAGACTAGGCCTAGCCTATAGAAAACATCGTACCCCTGGAATGCTGAGGCTCTTCCAAACTGCCCTTGCTGCTGCCAGAGAGCGTATGACAGAGCTGCAGCAAACAGACTGGGAAAAATTTGTCAACGGTCTTAATGCTCACACCCCACTTAGCCGGGCATGGAGGGACATAAATAGAATTAAGGGTAACAGAACTAGGCAGATCGCGCACCCTCATCCCTTGCATAGGGCGAATGAGTTAGTCAGTGCTTGGGCTGCTACATCTAGCTATGACAATCTTCCCAGTACCACACAGGCGAAATTAAATGACAAATATGATGCAAGGGAGAGACTTGTTTGCTTTATGCTCAGCAAGGCAGATGATTGCAACATTCCTTTCACTAATTATGAACTTGATGCAGCACTAACTAAGGGCAACTCCACGTCGCCTGGTGAGGATGGTATTACTTACAACATACTCAGATTGCTGTGTCGAGTACCAGGTAATCCATTACTTGAATTATATAACATGAGCTATGTAACTGGGGAGCTCCATCAATCTTGGACCAACAGCCTCATCATTCCAATTCCTAAGCCCAATCAACAAAATGCATTTCGCCCAATATCTCTTACTAGCTGCTTGCGTAAAACATTTGAGAGAATGATTCTTAATCGTCTCATGTTCAGAATCAAAAAAATTTTTGTCTCCCCGGTTACATGGTTTCATGCATGGAAGGAGCGTGCATCATTGCATAGCCACCTTTCTCACCCTGCACACTGACAGCTCATACACTACCTTCCTTGACCTTAAATCCGCTTTCGATGTAGCCAACCGACATGTAATCATTAGTGAACTTGCCAGAATGGATGTTGTAGGATGGCTTCTCTGCTGGATTAAAGGTTACCTGTCCAACAGAAAATCGTCTGTGTTGTTCCACGGACATAGAAGTGTAACTAAAGACTTTGAATTAGGAACCCCACAGGGAGGTGTGCTCAGTCCCACACTGTTCAATATTCTAATTAATGCATTACTTAATGCTATGCCTAGTCAGCCCCATCATTATGTGATTAGTTTTGCTGATGACATAATGATTCACACCACCGGATTCTCCAACACCCAAAACATTCTTAATCATGTACTAGCCTCGTGTCAGGACCTGGGGTTGATAATCTCTACTGATAAAACAAAGATACTCAATAGGCGTCCTCCTCGACAGAGAGGCACAGTTCGTCAGATCCAATTGCATGATGGGTCTCTTCTAGAATATGTAAGCAGATACAGGTATCTAGGCTTTGAGGTTCCACTACTTGGACCTGTTGTAACAAGACTTTGTCGCCAATACAAAGAAAGACTAAGAGCACTTAGAGTTGTGGCAGGGCTTCACCCCAGGTATGGTGCTAATGTTAAAATTGTGAAAATGATGTATCTTGCTTATATTAGATCATTGGTTGATTATGCTGCGCCACTACTTGCTCTTGTGTCTGACTGGAAGCTTGGAGGGCTGGAAAAACTGCAGAACGAAGCAATGAGGATCATTTTAGGATGCCCTCGTACTGCCAAAATTTTAAATATGCAAAAATAACTTGATATTCCAAGCATCAGAGATCGTGTTACTGAAAGAAATATCCTAATTGGGGTTAATATGCTCAGGCAAGCTCATTCAAACCCCTGCACAGAAGCCCTCAAAACTTTCCTCAGCACTGGTGAACACTTCTCCAGATGGATCGAAAAAACTGGAACCGACCTCCGCATGAATCAGATACATGATCTATGTCAAGTAAGGCAACAGCGGCACTTCTCCGCTCCATGGAATATTACCCTATTCCAAACTACCATTCCTCCATTTCCCCCCAAACTACTTCTTAAATCACAACCAAAACTTCGCCTTGAAGCCAAACATGAGGCCTTAAGCTGTATTGATAACTTAGTCACAGAGCACACACTCTCGCAAATTATTTACGCTGATGGTTCTGTTCACCAATCCACCGGTGCAGCTGGTAATGCTGCTGTTGTCGTACAGAGTGATGGCTCTCTTAAAGAAATTGGAGCACGCATCAATAATTGGGCCTCTACCCTTCAGACAGAACTGTTTGCCATACTCCTTGCACTGAAATGCATCTATGTATCAAAGATTGACAGTTTAATTGTAACTGATTCTCTGTCATCCATAAATGCTCTCAACTCATTAAGCATAAATTGTGGCATGCTTGTGTCAGAAGCCAGACACAGGTATGGTAGGATTGTGGACAGTGGAGTCAGAGTGCACATGCTGTGGATTCCATCTCACATTGGTCTTCAGATGCATGATAGAACTGATAAATTGGCTA
Source organism: Cherax quadricarinatus (assembly GCF_038502225.1). NCBI lineage: Eukaryota > Metazoa > Arthropoda > Malacostraca > Decapoda > Parastacidae > Cherax > Cherax quadricarinatus. The sequence continues at coordinate 39,197,250 of NC_091307.1, forward strand.
AGCTGTATGCTTTCAAAGAGGGAGTAGATTACAATCTTGGCTTGTCAGGTAGTAGTTTGAGAACAATAATACGAAAAGAACTTCAACTGAATTTTATGGACTTAAGGCTCAGGGAGATTGACACCAGAGAGTCCATCTATCATCATTCTATCATGCAGGAGGAGCCACATGTCTATGGTGCATCCAACAAAATAAGCAGACTCTTGGATGTCACTACTGCCCGGCTCCGGCTGGGTTACAAATATCTTTGGCAGGTTAAATCACCACCACCAGATGTAGACCAAACGAAATCTAAACTTTGCCAGATGGACTATTGTCACACCCTGCGTCATTATGTACTAGAGTGCGATAAAATTAATGAATTTAGAAACAACTCACTCAGAAGTGTTCAAGAAATGGCTAAGTATTTTATCCACAGTGGTATATTACAGACCATTCTGGAGAAATACCCTGACTTTGCTAGCTGTAAATAAAGCATTACCACATGTGTGCATGTGTGTGTGTGTGAGTGTGTGTGTGTGTGTGTGTGTGTGTGTGTGTGTGTGTGTGTGTGTGTGTGTGTGTGTGTGTGTGTGTGTGTTTGTGTGTTTGTGTGTGTGTGTGTGTATTTGTAGATGAATGGTTCAGAGAACCGGCATGTTGATAAATTAGACATGTCGGTTCTCTGAACCATTCATCTACAAACCTGTCAGACACTGCAACTTCTTGGGATCTTAATTCTTGGGAATTCTTCGCTTGCCTAATTCTTGGGCACGACCTACTTCAACATTGAACAAATGTGACACCACCTATGACTGCTGCACCTCTCCTACCAACGGTTTATAAGCTCCTTCTCCGCACGTATGCCGTATTCTTTTCAAGATTGATGGACTGACCACATCGACTCAAGGTTGAGGGACTGATTACCTCATTCTCCTCCTGTTCTTCAAGATTCTCCTTTGTATGGACTGATGAAGCCACTGTGTGGCGAAACGTTTCTTCAATAAAGATACCCAAGAGTTGCACATGTGTCTAATTTATCAACATGTGTGTGTGTGTATGTGTGTGCACTCACCTAGTTGAGATTGCAGGGGTCGAGTCCAAGCTCCTATGTGTGTGTACTCACCTTGTTGTACTCACCTAGTTGAGGTTGCAGGGGTCGAGTCCAAGCTCCTGGCCCCGCCTCTTCACTGGTCGCTACTAGGTCACTCTCCCTGAACCATGAGCTTTATCGTACCTCTGCTTAAAGCTATGTATGGATCCTGCCTCCACTACATCGCTTCCCAAACTATTCCACTTCCTGACTACTCTGTGGCTGAAGAAATACTTCCTAACATCCTTTTGATTCATCTGTGTCTTCAGCTTCCAACTGTGTCCCCGTGTTGCTGTGTCCAGTCTCTGGAACATCCTGTCTTTGTCCACCTTGTCAATTCCTCTCAGTATTTTGTAAGTCGTTATCATGTCCCCCCTATCTCTCCTGTCCTCCAGTGTCGTCAGATTGATTTCCCTTAACCTCTCCTCATAGGACATACCTCTTAACTCTGGGACTAGTCTTGTTGCAAACCTTTGCACTTTCTCTAGTTTCTTTACATGCTTGGCTAGGTGTGGGTTTCAAACTGGTGCCGCATACTCCAATATGAGCCTAATGTACACGGTGTACAGGGTCCTGAACGATTCCTTATTAAGATGTCGGAATGCTGTTCTGAGGTTTGCCAGGCGCCCATATGCTGCGGCAGTTATTTGGTTGAAGTGCGCTTCAGGAGATGTGCCTGGTGTTATACTCACCCCAAGATCTTTTTCCTTGAGTGATGTTTGTAGTCTCTGGCCCCCTAGACTGTACTCCGTCTGCGGTCTTCTTTGCCCTTCCCCAATCCTCATGACTTTGCACTTGGTGGGATTGAACTCCAGGAGCCAGTTGCTGGACCAGGTCTGCAGCCTGTCCAGATCCCTTTGTATTTCTGCCTGGTCTTCGATCGAATGATCTCTTCTCATCAACTTCACGTCATCTGCAAACAGGGACACCTCGGAGTTTATTCCTTCCGTCATGTCGTTCACAAATACCAGAAACAGCACTGGTCCTAGGACTGACCCCTGTGGGACCCCGCTGGTCACAGGTGCCCACTCTGACACCTCGCCACGTACCATTACTCGCTGCAGTCTTCCTGACAAGTATTCCCTGATCCATTGCAGTGCCTTCCCTGTTATCCCTGCTTGGTCCTCCAGTTTTTGCACTAATCTATTGTGTGGAACTGTGTCAAACGCCTTCTTGCAGTCCAAGAAAATGCAATCCACCCACCCCTCTCTCTTGTCTTACTGCTGTGTGTGTGTGTATGAGTGCGTGTGTGTCTATGAGTTTGTGTATGTGTGTGTTAGTTACCATTTTGTCCTAGGCACATGTCGATTAGACACTAGGCCTGTTGTGTGTGTGTAGGTGTGTAGGTGTGTAGGTATGTAGGTGTGTAGATGTGTGTGTGTGTGTGTGTGTGTGTTTATGTGTGTGTGTGTGTGTGTGTGTGTGTGTATGAATTTGTATATATGTGTGTGTATGTGTGTGTGTGTGTACTCACCTAGTTGTACTCACCTAGTTGAGGTTGCGGGGGTCGAGTCCGAGCTCCTGGCCCCGCCTCTTCACTGATCGCTACTAGGTCACTCTTCCTGAGCCGTGAGCTTTATCATACCTCTGCTTAAAGCTATGTATGGATCCTGCCTCCACTACATCACTTCCCAAACTATTCCACTTACTGACTATTCTGTGGCTGAAGAAATACTTCCTAACATCCCTGTGATTCATCTGTGTCTTCAGCTTCCAACTGTGTCCCCTTGTTACTGTGTCCAATCTCTGGAACATCCTGTCTTTGTCCACCTTGTCAATTCCTCTCAGTATTTTGTATGTCGTTATCATGTCCCCCCTATCTCTCCTGTCCTCCAGTGTCGTCAGGTTGATTTCCCTTAACCTCTCCTCGTAGGACATACCTCTTAGCTCTGGGACTAGTCTTGTTGCAAACCTTTGCACTTTCTCTAGTTTCTTTACGTGCTTGGCTAGGTGTGGGTTCCAAACTTGTGCCGCATACTCCAATATGGGCCTAACGTACACGGTGTACAGGGTCCTGAATGATTCCTTATTAAGATGTCGGAATGCTGTTCTGAGGTTTGCTAGGCGCCCATATGCTGCAGCAGTTATTTGATTGATGTGCACTTCAGGAGATGTGCCTGGTGTTATACTCACCCCAAGATCTTTTTCCTTGAGTGAGGTTTGTAGTCTCTGGCCCCCTAGACTGTACTCCGTCTACGGTCTTCTTTGCCCTTCCCCAATCTTCATGACTTTGCACTTGGTGGGATTGAACTCCAGGAGCCAATTGCTGGACCAGGTCTGCAGCCTGTCCAGATCCCTTTGTCGTTCTGCCTGGTCTTCGATCGAGTGAATTCTTCTCATCAACTTCACGTCATCTGCAAACAGGGACACCTCGGACAGTGTGTGTGTGTGTGTGTGTGTGTGTGTGTGTGTGTGTGTGTGTGTGTGTGTGTGTGTGTGTGTGTGTGTGTGTGTGTGTGTGTGTGTGACTCGACAATCAATATTTGCACCAATAACTCACTACAGTTGTGACCGGGTGTGGAAGTGTGAATTGCTCATTACTCTAAAATTTGTTCATGATTGTAGCCATGTATAAACGTAAGTAACCATTCTTACAGTATTCATTACCTTTGTAACTTGTGAGTTCATTACCTTTGTACCTAGTTCAGCTATCAAAACTTTGGGGCCCAGTCCCTGGACCCATTACGTACCTCTGTAATCTGTAAATACCTTTGTAACTTGTTATGATTGTAACTAGACCTACCTGGAGTTCATTACCTTTGTAAATTGTGAGTTCATTACCTTTGTAAATTGTGAATTCATTACCTCTGTAACTTGCTCAGCTATCAAAACTTTGAGGCCCAATCCCTGGACCCATTATGTACCTCTGTAATCTTTTGACTACCGTCCACAGGATGGGTATGGGGTGCATAATAAACATATTAAACTAAAACTAACTAACACTTAAAATATTATATATTACATTATTATAGACATTTCCACAGTGCCCAGTGGCCTGGTCGCTAAAGCCTTCAATTCACACGGCGAGGGTCCGGATTCGACTCCTGGCGAGAGTAGAAACACTGGACGTGTTTCTTTACACAGGTTGTCTATGTTCACCCATCAGTAAAATGGGTACCTGGGTGTTAATCGACTGGTGTGGGTTGCATCCTGGAACAAGGACCTAATTTACCCGAAATGTTCTGCATAACATTGATGTCAGCTAGGTCTGTATACCATATACATGTACTTGCAGTAAATAAAGATATTCTATTTTATTATTATTATTATTATTATTATTATTATTATTATTATTATTATTATTAAGTCATTTAAAAGTAATACAAGAACCAGATATACTAAGCAAATTTCCTAAATTTGTTTGTAACAGATAAGTGAACTATAGATATGTAGATATAAATCCATATGTGTTCCTGTTAACCCTTTGGGGCCTAGTTCCTAGGCCTTTTGTGTATCCATATGCTAGCTGTATGCTTTCAAAGCGGGAGGAGATTACAATCTTTGGTTGTCAGTTAGTAGTTTGAGAACAATAATACGAAAAGAACTTCAATGGAACTTTATTGACTTCAGACTTAGGGAGACTGACACAAGTCAGTCCATCTATCATCATTCCATCATGCAGGAGGAGCCACATGTCTACGGTGCATCCAACAAGATAAGCAGACTCTTGGATGTCACTACTGCCCGGCTCCGGCTGGGTTACAAGTATCTTTGGCAGGTTAAATCACCACCACCAGATGTAGACCAAACGAAATGTAAACTTTGCCAGATGGACTATTGTCACACCCTGCGTCATTATGTACTGGAGTGTGATAAAATTAATGAATTTAGAGACAACTCACTCAGAAATGTTCAAGAAATGGCAAAGTATTTTATCCACAGTGGTATATTCCAGACCATTCTGGAGAAATACCCTGACTTTGCTAGCTGTAAATAATGCATTACCACGTGTGTGTGTGTGTGTGTGTGTGTGTGTGTGTGTGTGTGTGTGTGTGTGTGTGTGTGTGTGTGTGTGTGTGTGTGTGTGTGTGCGTGCTTGTGTGTATGCATATATTAGTACGCTCATGTGCATGTGTCTGTGCGTGCGCCCTCGTGTGTGTATGTGTGCGCGCGCGCTCGTGTGGGTGTATGACCCACTTAATATTTGTATTTATAACTCATTACAATTGTGACCAGGTGTGGACGTATCAGTGGTTCATTACTTTGTGATTTGTTCATGACTGTAACCATGTATAGGAGTGAGGCTGATTCATTACCTTTGTAACTTGCCATGATTGTGACCAGATCTACCTGGAGTTCATTACCTTTGTAACTAGTTCAGCTATCATAACTTTGGGGTCCAGTCCCTGGACCCGACATGTACCTTCGTAATCTTTTGACTACCGTCCACAGGATGGGTATGGGGTGCATAATAAAGATATTAAACTAACTTGCGCTACCGTCCACAGGATGGATATGAGATACACAATAAACTAGCCACTTCGGTAGCAAAATCTAATAGAAGAAATTGACATAATTGCAAGAAATGAACAAAAAGGCACAATTCTGTGACTGGAACAATACGTAAATAACCCACACATAAGAGAGAGAGAGAAGTTTACTACGACTTTTCGGTCCAACTCCGACCATTTACAAAGTAACACTAACTGGAAGGAAAGAAGGAGGTGGTATAAATAGGCCAGCAAACCTAATTTTCCCGAAATTCTGTACATAACAAGCGGCTTTCTATATAGTATGTCACTGATGTGAACTATACGCCATGAAACTTGTGGGACAAAAGGTTTAGAGAGATAAAGAGAATATTTTAAAGATATGTTTGATGAAGATGATGAATTACTAGCGGAATTTTATTCTCTTGAGAAGTAATAATGAGATGAATGGTGAGTGAAGGAAGTGATTATGGGTCTGTATACCTTGTACATGTACTTGTAGAAATATATAATAATAAAAAAGACTCCACGTCAAGAATTAGCATCTTACGGCTCAAGAGAGAACGAACACATTCGATGAAGTCTTGAGATTGACGAAAGTGAGCAGGAGAAAAAGTACGAAGAAAAGCAGTGAGGGTTTTGGCCAGCCTAGAGGCAAGAAAATAAGAGACAGAACCTCTAGACGATATGATCGGACGTTGAGGGTCATCCTTCTACCTCTCTTGTCCCGTTTCTGCCAGCTGGCCTATATATACTGCCATCTTCTCTCCATTTTATTAGTGTGACTTTGCAAATGGTCTAAGTCGGACCGAAACGTCGTCGTAAGCTCCTCTCTTCTATGTGCAAGTTATTGCGTATAATTGCGAAGAGTGGTAGCTGGGCGGGCGTGGAGTATACGTCAAAAATTACAATAAGACGTTCTCTTTAGGACAATATCACCAGAGAAACTCTTTATAATATTGTGGGTAACTATAGAAAAACATTCATTTCACATGTCTTGACAAATAAATGTAATGTAACTGTGAGTCAGGGTGTGTTGCTGTGAGTCAGGGTGTGTTGCTGTGAGCCGTGGTGTGTGCTGTGAGTCAGGGTGTGTTGCTGTGAGTCAGGGTGCGTTGCTGTGAGCCAGGGTGCGTTGCTGTGAGCCAGGGTGTGTTCCTGTGAGTCAGGGTGTGCTGCTGTAAGTCAGGGTGTGCTGCTGTGAGCCAGGGTGTGTTGCTGTGAGCCAGGGTGTGTTGCTGTGAGCCAGGGTGTGCTGCTGTGAGCCAGGGTGTGTTGCTGTGAGTCAGGGCGTGTTGCTGCGAGTCAGGGTGAGTTGCTGTGAGTCAGGGCGTGTTGCTGTGAGTCAGGGTGTGTTGCTGTGAGTCAGGGCGTGTTGCTGTGAGTCAGGGCGTGTTGCTGTGAGTCAGGGTGTGTTGCTGTGAGTCAGGGCGTGTTGCTGTGAGTCAGGGCGTGTTGCTGTGAGTCAGGGTGAGTTGCTGTGAGTCAGGACGTGTTGCTGTGAGTCAGGGTGTGTTGCTCTGAGCCAGGGCGTGTTGCTGTGAGTCAGGGCGTGTTGCTGTGAGTGAGTGTGTGTTGCTGTGAGTCAGGGCGTGTTGCTGTGAGTCAGGGTGAGTTGCTGTGAGCCAGGGTGTGCTGCTGTGATCCAGAGTGTGTTTCTGTGAGCCAGGGCGTGTTGCTGAGAGTCAGGGTGTGTTGCTGTGAGTCAGGGTGTGTTGCTGTGAGCCAGGGTGTGCTGCTGTGAGTCAGGGTGTGTTGCTGTGAGCCAGGGCGTGTTGCTGTGAGTCAGGGTGTGTTACTCTGAGTCGGGGTGTCTTGCTGTGAGTCAGGGCGTGTTGCTGTGAGTCAGGGTGTTTCTGTGAGCCAGGGTGTGTTGCTGTGAGTCAGTGTGTGTTGCTGTGAGTCAGGGCGTGTTGCTGTGAATCAGGGTGTGTTGCTGTGTGCCAGGATGTGTTGCTGTAAGTCAGGGTGTGTTGCTGTGAGTCAGGGCGTGTTGCTGTGAGTCAGGGTGTGTTGCTGTGAGTGAGGGTGTGTTGCTGTTAGCCAGGTTGTGTTGCTGTGAGCCAGAGCGTGTTGCTGTGAGTCAGAGCGTGTTGCTGTGAGTGAGGGTGTGTTGCTGTGAGTCAAGTTGTGTTGCTGTGAGTCAGGGAGTGTTGCTGTGAGTCATGGTGTGTTGCTGTGAGTCAGAGCGTGTTGCTGTGAGTCAGAGTGTGTTGCTGTGAGCCAGGGTGCGTTGCTGTGAGTCAGGGCGTGTTGCTGAGAGTCAGGGTGTGTTGCTGTGAGCCAGCGTGTGTTGCTGTGAGTCAGGGCGTGTTGCTGTGAGTCAGGGTGTGTTGTGAGTCAGGGTGTGTTGCTGTGAGTCAGGATGTGTTGCTGTGAGTCAGGGTGTGTTGCTGTGAGTCAGGGTGTGTTGCTGTGAGTCAGGGTGTGTTGCTGTGAGTCAAGTTGTGTTGCTGTGAGTCAGGGCGTGTTGCTGAGAGTCAGGGTGTGTTGCTGTGAGCCAGCGTGTGTTGCTGTGAGTCAGGGCGTGCTGCTGTGAGTCAGGGCGTGTTGCTGTGAGTCAGGGCGTGTTGCTGTGAGTCAGTGTGTGTTGCTGTAAGTCAGGGCGTGTTGCTGTGAGTCAGGGTGTGTTGCTGTGAGTCAGGGCGTGTTGCTGTGAGTCAGGGTGAGTTGCTGTGAGCCAGGGTGTGCTGCTGTGAGCCAGAGTGTGTTTCTGTGAGCCAGGGCGTGTTGCTGTGAGTCAGGGCGTGTTGCAGTGAGTCAGTGTGTGTTGCTGTTAGCCAGATTGTGTTGCTGTGAGCCAGAGCGTGTTGCTGTGAGTCAGAGCGTGTTGCTGTGAGTGAGGGTGTGTTGCTGTGAGTCAAGTTGAGTTGCTGTGAGTCAGGGAGTGTTGCTGTGAGTCAGTGTGTGTTGCTGTGAGTCAGGGCGTGTTGCTGTGAGTCAGGGTGTGTTGCTGTGAGTCAGGGCGTGTTGCTGTGAGTCAGGGTGAGTTGCTGTGAGCCAGGGTGTGCTGCTGTGAGCCAGAGTGTGTTTCTGTAAGCAAGTGCGTGTTGCTGAGAGTCAGGGTGTGTTGCTGTGAGTCAGGGTGTGTTGCTGTGAGCCAGGGTGTGTTGCTGTGAGTCAGAGTGTGTTGCTGTGAGCCAGGGCGTGTTGCTGTGAGTCAGGGTGTGTTATTGTGAGTCGGGGTGTCTTGCTGTGAGTCAGGGCGTGTTGCTGTGAGTCAGGGTGTGTTGCTGTGAGTCAGTGTGTGTTGCTGTGAGTCAGGGCGTGTTGCTGTGAATCAGGGTGTGTTGCTGTGTGCCAGGATGTGTTGCTGTAAGTCAGGGTGTGTTGCTGTGAGTCAGGGCGTGTTGCTGTGAGTCAGGGTGTGTTGCTGTGAGTGAGGGTGTGTTGCTGTGAGTCAGGGTTTGTTGCTGTTAGCCAGGTTGTGTTGCTGTGAGCCAGAGCGTGTTGCTGTGAGTCAGAGCGTGTTGCTGTGAGTGAGAGTGTGTTGCTGTGAGTCAAGTTGTGTTGCTGAGTCAGGGAGTGTTGCTGTGAGTCAGGGTGTGTTGCTGTGAGTCAGAGCGTGTTGCTGTGAGTCAGAGTGTGTTGCTGTGAGCCAGGGTGCGTTGCTGTGAGTCAGGGCGTGTTGCTGAGAGTCAGGGTGTGTTGCTGTGAGCCAGCGTGTGTTGCTGTGAGTCAGGGCGTGTTGCTGTGAGTCAGGGTGTGTTGTTGTGAGTCAGGTTGTGTTGCTGTGAGTCAGGGTGTGTTGCTGTGAGTCAGGGTGTGTTGCTGTGAGTCAGGGTGTGTTGCTGTGAGCCAGAGTGTGTTGCTGTGAGCCAGGGTGTGTTGCTGTGAGTCAGGGTGTGTTGCTGTGAGTCAAGTTGTGTTGCTGTGAGTCAGGGCGTGTTGCTGAGAGTCAGGGTGTGTTGCTGTGAGCCAGCGTGTGTTGCTGTGAGTCAGGGCGTGTTGCTGTGAGTCAGGGTGTGTTGTTGTGAGTCAGGGTGCGTTGCTGTGAGTCAGGGTGTGTTGCTGTGAGCCAGCGTGTGTTGCTGTGAGTCAGGGCGTGTTGCTGTGAGTCAGGGTGTGTTGTTGTGAGTCAGGGTGTGTTGCTGTGAGTCAGGGTGTGTTGCTGTGAGTCAGCGTGTGTTGCTGTAAGTCAGGGTGTGTTGCTGTGAGCCAGAGTGTGTTGCTGTGAGCCATGGTGTGTTGCTATGAGTCAGGGTGTGTTGCTGTGAGTCATGGTGTGTTGCTGTAAGCCAGGGTGTGTTGCTGTGAGCCAGGGTATGTTGCTGTGAGTCAGGGTGTGTTGCTGTGTGTCAGGGTGTGTTGCTGTGAGTCAGGGCGTGTTGCTGTGAGTCAGGGTGCGTTGCTGTGAGTCAGGGTGTGTTGCTGTGAGTCAGGGTGTATTGCTGTGAGTCAGGGTGTGTTGCTGTAAGCCAGGGTGTGTTGCTGTGAGTCAGGGTGTGTTGCTGTAAGCCAGGGTGTGTTGCTGTGTGTCAGGGTGTGTTGCTGTGAGTCAGGGTGTGTTTCTGTGAGTCAGGGTGTGTTGCTGTGAGTCAGGGTGTGCTGCTGTGAGTCAGGGTGTGTTGCTGTGAGTCAGGGTGTGTTGTTGTGAGTCAGGGTTTGTTGCTGTAAGCCAGGGTATGTTGCTGTGAGTCAGGGTGTGTTGCCGTAAGCCAGGGTGTGCTGCTGTGTGTCAGGGTGTGTTGCTGTGATTCAGGGTGTGTTGCTGTAAGCCAGGGTATGTTGCTGTGAGTCAGGGTGTGTTGCCGTAAGCCAGGGTGTGCTGCTGTGTGTCAGGGTGTGTTGCTGTGATTCAGGGTGTGTTGCTGTAAGCCAGGGTATGTTGCTGTAAGGCAGGGTGTGTTGCTGTATGTCAGGGTGTGTTGCTCTGAGTCAGGGTGTGTTGCTGTAAGCCAGGGTGTTTTGCTGTGAGTCAGGGTGTGTTGCTGTAAGCCAGGGTATGTTGCTGTGAGTCAGGGTGTGTTGCCGTAAGCCAGGGTGTGCTGCTGTGTGTCAGGGTGTGTTGCTGTGATTCAGGGTGTGTTGCTGTAAGCCAGGGTATGTTGCTGTGAGTCAGGGTGTGTTGCTGTGTGTCAGGGTGTGTTGCTGTGATTCAGGGTGTGTTGCTGTAAGCCAGGGTATGTTGCTGTGAGTCAGGGTGTGTTGCTGTAAGCCAGGGTGTGTTGCTGTGTGTCAGGGTGTGTTGCTGTGAGTCAGTGTGTGTTGCTGTGTGTCAATGGATATACAGTCATATACAGCTTATGTTTCATGGCACACATAAGTTGACTGTTTTTAGCGAGTCTCTGACCAGACTGAGAGTCGGAGACCTAAATGAATTCTTATGAGCGAGACACAGAATTTAGTAGACTCAAACCTATCGATATTATCTTGACTCCAAATGAGTTCGAAAAGGCGATTAATGACATGCCCTCACAATTTGCCTCACGCCTAGACTCATGGAACTCCGTGTTTATGAAGAACTGCAAGAGACACTTATCATGTCCTTTTTTACATCCTATGGAGAGGGACCATGGACACAGATGTCGTCCCACAGCTATACTATAGACCGATAGGACTAACATCCCATATCATAAAACTCTTTGAGAAGCTTCTTAGAATTAAGACTGCCATTCATCTAGATACCCATCAGTTACACAACCCAGGGCAACATGGGCTTAGAAGAGGTCGCTCCTGTCTGTCCCAACTACTAGACAACTATGACAGGGTCCTGGATGCTCTAGAAGACAAACAAAATGCATATGTAGTATACACAGACTTTGCAAAAGCCTTTGACAAGTGTGACCATGGTGTAATAGCGCACAAAATGCGTAATAAAGGAATAAAAGAAAAAATTGGTAGATGGATCTCTAATTTCCAGACATACAAAACACAAAGAGTAGTAGTAAACAGAGTAAAATCTGAGGCGGCTACTGTGAAAAGCTCTGTTCCAGTAGGCACAGTACTCGCTCCCACCTGCTCCTCATCCTCATATCTGACATAGACTGGGATGAAAGCCACAGCACAGTGTCTTCCTTTGCAGATGACACCCGAATTTGCATGACAGTGTCCTCCATAGAAGGCACTGCAAGAATCCAGACGGACATCAATCAAATATTTAAATGCGCCGCAGGAAACAATGTGAAGTTAAACGATGAGAAATTTCAATTACTCCGATAAGGATAACATGAGGAAATTAAAACTGTGTCGGAGTATAAAACAAATTCCAACCACATAATAGAACGAGAAACTAATGTAAAAAACCTGGGAGTGATAATGTCAGAGGATCTCACTTTCAAAGACCACAACATTGTATGAATTGCATTTGCTAGAAACTAGAACTAAGGATTCCAAGCCCATGATGAAATGCTTCAGGTCGCTTGTTGTATCCATGCTGGAATATTGCTGCACACGAACAGCACCTATCGAAGCAGGTGAAATTGCTGACCTAGAAAATGTACGTAGAACCTTCATGGCACACATAACTGCGATAAAACACCTCAATTACTGAGAACGCTTGAAGTTCCTCAACCTGTACTTCCTAGAACGTAGCCAAGTAAGTAAATTTATTCAGGTATACACAAATACAGTTACATAGAACATCATACATAGCAGCAAATGTACAGAGAACCTAGGATAACCCAAAAAAAGTCAGACAAAGTGACTTATTTCCATTGGGGAGATATACTACATGATTATATACAGTTGGAAAATCATGGAGGGATTAGTACCAAATTTGCACACGAAAATCACTCCTAATAAAGCTAAAGACTCGGCAAACGATGCAACATATCCCCAATGAAAAGCAGGGGTACCACTACCACGATAAGTACAACACAATAAGTGTCAGAGGCCCAAGACTTTTCAACTGTCTCCCAGTATACATAAGGGATATTACCAATAGATCCCTGGCTGTCTTCAAGAAAGTTTTGGACAGGTACCTAAAGTCAGTACCTGACCAGCCGGGCTATGGTTGATCAGGTCTTGATCCACCCCAAGGCCAAGTCATAGACCGGACCACTGGGGCGTTGAACCCCGAAACCCTCTCTATGTATACTCCAGATATAGTTTAAAGTTCTTCCTGAGTTTCATGGCTCATGTATGATTCCTCTAACTTAAGTTCGATTTTTTCTATTTCTCTGGCCAATAAGTCCTGCCGTATTTCGGACAGACTGTCCCCTTAGTAAGTTTATTCAGGTATACGGAAATACAGTTACATAGATTGTCATACATAGCATATGTATAGAGAATTTAGGATAACCCAAAAAAGTCAGACAAAGTGACTTATTTCCATTGGGATCATTTTAATAGCTTATTTTTATACTAGAAAGGAGATAATATCTTATTAATTTTACTATAAAGGAGATAAGGTGTGTGTTAGCTAAAAAAATAAAAAATAATTCTTTTCCCTTTCTGTCGCTACATTCATTAGGTACCTTTTGGTTGTCTTCTTGAACTAGTTCATGCTGATACTGGCTTTGATATGTGCCGGTAGTCTGTTCCATTTCTTTATTGCCGTACAATAAAAGGTGTTTGAAGCCTAGCCACTGACTGTGCTCTCTCCTCTTTTGAGCAGCTCTGTGATTCTTTGCCTTCGCCAGTAGAGGGAGTCTCTCTCTAGTTTACATCTTCTCTGTTTTCTTAGGGAAATGTGCCTTGAGCATACCTCAAGCGCCACAGAGTTAATTCTTTTTAGGAAAAAGTTCGAATCTGTTTATTTAGGATATCTTCCCAGCTTGTTTCCTTTAAGACATTGTTGATTTGATATGACTGTATGTTTCTGTTATTGAAATTGAATTGGTGAAGGCATCTTCATAACTGATCTCATCTTGCTGGTCTGGAGGCCAGTGCATACATGTCTGTACTTCGATTATGTTGTTATCTTTGATACTCTTCTATTTCTTACCAGATCATCATAAATGGTGAAGATATGCTCAAGTGTATTTTCCAGTCTTGTTGGCATCACTATTCGCTGTCTTAAGGTGAATTTGTTGCAGAAATTTAATAGTTGATGTGCTTATGAATTTTCATTTGAGCTGCCTCCTGGGGTTATCTCTGCTAAAACATTATTTGCCACATTCCTCCATTTTAGGTGTCATAAGTTGAAATCACCCAGCAACAAGATATTTGTGACTTGAGTTGAAAGATTTTCCAAACAGTAGTCAATTTTTAAACGCTGTTTCTTGAACTGTTGAAATGTTTTATTGGACAAGGTTTTGGTTTTCAATCCTTACTGCCAAAACTTCATCTATATCATGTGTGATGTTTAGTAATTCCGAGCAAATGAGCGACTCTGTGACATACAGACCAGCCCTTCTTCCTTGTTGCCTGTTCTTTCTGTCGCATCTGAATAAGTTGTACCCTGGGATCCATATTTCGTTGTCAAAGTGATCTTTGTGTGGGTCTCTGTGAAAGCTGCAAACATTGCATTTGATTCTGTGAGGAGTCCACAGACAAAAGGTATTTTGTTGTTTGTTGATACCTTTAGACTGAGTTTTTAATGTCTTATTTCACCCTCAGCACTTTCTGAATCTTAATATCTTCTCGGTTAAGTACTGGAATAGCCGAAGGGGCACCATTATTGGGCTGTGCTAGCCATAATCTTGCCCTTAACAGGCCTTTACTTGCTGACGTCAGACCTACTAAATTTATTGAAAAGTAACTCTGGCCTCCTTGAACCCCTCCGTAATGGTATTGGTGGTGATGGACAAATATACTGTGTGCGCAATGGGGAATGGCAATTTAGAGGCACCATTTTTGAAGAAAGCAGGAATTTGGCTGGGATGTGCTGAATAAACCTATTAGGTATAGCGCTTTTTCATTAGAATAATTGGCTGGGATGTTATCTGACCCTGTTCTTTTAGTTTTTATAATAATAATAATAATATTAATCATAATTTCTTTATTTCTTCAAGTGCATGTACAAGGAATACAGGCCTAACTGACATCAGTGACATACTACATACGAAAGCCCCTTGTTATGCAGAGCATATAGGGCAAATTAGGTCAATTTTGTCCCAGGATGAAACCCACACCAGTCGGCTAACACCAAGGTACCCATTTTACTAATGGGTGAACATGGACAACCGGTAAATGGACATACGCCCGGTGTTTCCACCCTTGCCGGGAATCGAACCCTAGAGTATACCTGAGGAGGGTTCCGGGGGTCAACGCCCCCGGGGCCCGGTCTGTGACCAGGTCTCATGATGGATCAGGGCCTGATCAACCACGCTGTTACTGTTGGCTGCACGCAATCCGACGTATGAACCACAGCCTGGCTGATCAGGTACTGACTTTAGGTGCCTGTCCAGTACCTGCTTGAAGACAGCCAGGCGTCTATTGGTAATCCCCCAGGTGGCACCCCTGCTTTTCATTGGGGGGATGATGCATAGTCTGCCGAGTCTTTTGCTTTCACAGGGAGTTATTTTCGTGTGTAAGTTTGGTACTAATCCCTCTAGGATTTTCCAAGTGTATATAACGATATATATCTCCCGTGTGTGTTCCAGGGAATACAGGTTCAGGAACTTCAAGTGTTCCCAGTAACTGAGGTGTTTATCGCAGTTATGTGTGCCTTGAAGGTTCTCTGTACATTTTCTAGGTCACCAATTTCACCTGCCTTAAAAGGTACTGTTAGTGAGCAACAATATTCCAGCCTAGATAGAACAAGCGTCCTGAAGAGTGTCATCATGGGCTTGGCATCCCTAGTTCTGAAGGTTCTCATATCCATCCTGTCATTTTTCTAGCAGATGCGATTTATACAATGTTGTGGTCTTTGAAAGTGAGATCCTCTGACATTATCACTCCCAGGTCTTTTACATTAGCTTCTCGTTCTACTGTGTGGTTGGAATTTGTTTTATACTCCGATGTAGTTTTAATTTCCCTCACGTTTTCCATACAGGAGTAATTGAAATTTCTCATCATTGTACTTCATACTGTTTTCTGCAGCCCATTTAAAGATTTGGTTGAAGTCCACCTGGAGTCTTGCGGTGTCTTCAATGGAGGACACTGTCATGCAAATTCGGGTGTTATCTGCAAAGGAAGACACGGCGCTGTGGCTTATATCCCTGTCTGTGTCAGATTTGAAAATGAGGAACAAGTTGGGAGCGAGTACTGTGCCTTGATGAAAAGAGCTTTTCACAGTAGCCGCATCAGACTTTGTTCTGTTTGCTACTACTCTTTGTGTTCTATTTGTTAGGAAATTATAGATCCATCTACCAACTTTTCCTGTTATTCCTTTATCACTCATTTTGTGTGCGCTATTACACCAATGTCACACTTGTCAGAGGCTTTCGCAAAGTCTGTGTATATTACATCTGCATTTTGTTTGTCTTCTAGAGCATCCAAGATTTTGTCATAGTGATCCAGTAGTATAAGTACGTAGCAGAGGCTTCTTGCAGTTCTTAATGAACATGGAGTTCAATGAGTCGGTCTGGGGAAGAGTGCATGGGCATGGCATTAGTCGCCTTTTCGAAGTCACTTGGCGTCAGGATAATGTAAGATAGGCTTGTGTCTCCCAGATTCTGTCTCTCTCATAAAAAAATCATTTAGGTCCTCTACTGTCAATCAGGTTAGCAGCTTGCTAAAAACCGAGTCATATTGGGACTTGAGTAGCTCACTCATTTCCTTGCTGTCATCTGTGTAGGACCCATCTTGTTTAAGTACGGGCCCAATACTGATGTTGTTCTCGACCATGATTTGGCATAAGAAATGAAATACATTGGGTTTCTTTCAATTTCATTTATGGCTTTAGTTCCTCCCGCATTTCTTGAATCCTGTAAGATTCCTTTAGCTTTAGTTCGATGTTTGCTATATCTCTGACCAGTGTTTCCCTATGTATTGCAGATATATTAGCCTCTTCTAGCAGCTCTGTTATTCTTTGCCTTCTCCTGTGTAGAGAGCGCCTTTCTCTTTTTAGTTTACATCTCTTCGTTTCCTTAAAGGAATATGCCTTGAGCATACCTCGAATACCATAGAGTTAATTTGTTCTAGACATAGGTTGGGATCCGTGTTGCTTAGGCTATCTCACCAGTCTATATCATTTAGGACTTGGTTTACTTGGTCCCACCTTATGTTTTTGTTATTGAAGTTGAATTTGGTGAAGGCTCTCTCGTGGTTGATCACATTTTGTCGGTCTGGGGCGCCGCGCATACATGTTTGAACCTCTATTATGTTGTGATCTAAGTATGTTGTTTTTGATATGGTGATATTTCGTATCAGATTATCATTGCTAGTGAAGATGAGGTCCAGTATATTCTCCAATCTTGTAGGCTCTATTATTTACTGGTTAAGGTGAATTTCGTGCAGAGATTTAAAAGCTCGTGTGTGTGCGAGTTTTCATCTGAGCTGCCTCCTGGTGTTATCTATGCTACAACATTATTTGCTATTTTTCTCCATTTTAGGTGCCCTGGGGGCAGGACCTGGATGATTTTGCGGACAGTGGTCAATTTATTTTGAAAAGGTGTTCCTGGAATTGCTGTGATGTTGCATTCAGAGGCTTGTAGACAACCACAATGACAAGGTTTTGATTCTCGATCTTTACTGTTAAAACTTCAATTATATCATATGAGGCATTTAGTAGTTCCGAGCATATAAGTGACTGTGATATACAGGCCAACCCCCTTCCCCCTTCCTTTTGCCTGTTCACTCTGTTGCATCTGTATAGGTTGTAACCTGGGATCCATATTTCATTGTATTAGTAATCCTTTATGTAGGTCTCTGTGAAATCCACAAATGTTGAGTTTGACTCTGTAAGCATTCCACGGATTAAAGGTATATTGTTGTTCGTTGCTGGCTTTTGACCCTGTATATTTGCAGAGATGAATGTCGTCAGATTGGGGGTATTGGAGATATAGGGAAGTCTCTTTTTCTTGGCACTAATATCTGTTGTTTTGAAGTGGAGGCCATCGACTGTGATTCCACTCCAGAAATGATCAGAGTTAGTGTACGATTTCTGTCATTTTTTGCCAGCTTTTTTTTCTTCCTGGTGCTAAAAAAAAAAAAAAAACTCTCTCTCTGGAGTGGCTGTGGCTACCCAGGCTTTTCCATGGTCTGGATGTTCTGTATCTTCTTGTCAACTTTAGATGGTGTGCCTGGCGATATAAGTTATAGCACAGTCTTTCCTCAACCGAAAAGTGATACATTTCAGGGTGGAAAAGCTTACAGGAAGGGAGGGTGCATTTACCTGTTGTCACATGGGCACAGCATTTTCTGGGGTGGTCAGAGTTGCATGTCCCATCTGTTTTTGCAGATATTCCATCCCTGCAGATACTAAGTGTATAGAATTTGCATAGGCCTGGTTTCTGTTTGCCTTGTTTTTTGTGACTGTTATACCTACTGGTGCGTGTTTTCCTGTCCCATTGCTATCTTTAAAACTAGTACTAACAATTGAGCCTTCACCTGTTATTTCTGGTAATTTATCTTCACTATTTCTTGGAGCATCCCCTTGTTTACTATCTCCTGTGGTATTGCTAGTTTGTATTATTGGCTTTTGCATGTCCTTGTCTATACCTGTTTCCCACTAGAGCTCGTGTCTCCCACCAGGTCACTAACATTTATTTCTCCATTTTTACAGTTACTGTCTACCAGGACAGCATTTGTACCAGATGTGATAGCACCATCTGGCCCAGACTTTTTTATTTTCCCATCTGTTATAGAATGCATTCAGGTTTTCTATGAAGGCCATTTTGATGTTATCATCTTTTAATACCAGTGTGATTTTATTCCAGAGTTCGATCTCATTTGGGCATACCCAAAAACATCCATGGTTTAATATCTCTTTTAGATGATTCCTGAATATCTGCAAAAGGTGCATGGGCCCATTTCATACAGAAGTTGCAGGCAATCCATGCAGTAGCCCGTTTGGTCATTTGGCTGCAGACTACACAGGATTTCAAGATGTGATGTTATTGTTTATTTTACTGTATATTCTACTAATAACCTTCTTAAAGTGTAGATCTGAATATTTGTATTGTATCTATTTATATACGTACATGTATGTGTTTAGGACAATCTTACCACTCTAATAGTTACTGTTTGGATGTTTGATAAGGGCACATAAAACTTTGTCAGCTTATGAATCCAGTCAGAGGATACTTTATTTTTTCAACAAATCTGTTCGGGTGTTAAGGCCACCTAGAATCTCTTTCAGCTTATGAATCCGGTCATTGGTTCACTCATTTCTTGGATGAATCCGGGCTAATCCTGTCAGTGGATCACTTGCTTTGGATGAAACTGGTCAGTGGATCACTTGATTTGAACGAATCCAGTCGGTGATTTTGGACTAGCTCGTGAAAGGACTACTGGAATATTATTTAACAAAGTAATATGCGATCAGTTGGACACAAAAAGCATAACTTGCATGTTGGGAAAACCGGTGACTTCTGGCAGTTCCCACTATGATGAACGGTCGGTCGATGGATCTATAATTTCCTCACTAACAGAACACAGAGAGTAGTCGTCAACAGAGTAAAGTCCGAGGCAGCTACGGTGAAAAGCTCTGTTCCAAAAGGCACAGTACTCGCTCCCATCTTGTTCCTCATCCTCATATCCGACATAGACAAGGATGTCAGCCACAGCACCGTGTCTTCCTTTGCAGATGACACCCGAATCTGCATGACAGTGTCTTCCATTGCAGACACTGCAAGGCTCCAGGCGGACATCAACCAAATCTTTCAGTGGGCTGCAGAAAACAATATGAAGTTCAACGATGAGAAATTTCAATTACTCAGATATGGTAAACATGAGGAAATTAAATCTTCATCAGAGTACAAAACAAATTCTGGCCACGAAATAGAGCGAAACACCAACGTCAAAGACCTGGGAGTGATTATGTCGGAGGATCTCACCTTCAAGGACCATAACATTGTATCAATCGCATCTGCTAGAAAAATGACAGGATGGATAATGAGAACCTTCAAAACTAGGGAGGCCAAGCCCATGATGACACTCTTCAGGTCACTTGTTCTATCTAGGCTGGAATATTGCTGCACTCTAACAGCACCTTTCAAGGCAGGTGAAATTGCCGACCTAGAAAATGTACAGAGAACTTTCACGGCGCGCATAACGGAGATAAAACACCTCAATTACTGGGAGCGCTTGAGGTTCCTAAACCTGTATTCCCTGGAACGCAGGCGGGAGAGATACATGATTATATACACCTGGAAAATCCTAGAGGGACTAGTACCGAACTTGCACACGAAAATCACTCACTACGAAAGCAAAAGACTTGGCAGACGATGCACCATCCCCCCAATGAAAAGCAGGGGTGTCACTAGCACGTTAAGAGACCATACAATAAGTGTCAGGGGCCCGAGACTGTTCAACTGCCTCCCAGCACACATAAGGGGGATTACCAACAGACCCCTGGCAGTCTTCAAGCTGGCACTGGACAAGCACCTAAAGTCAGTTCCTGATCAGCCGGGCTGTGGCTCGTACGTTGGTTTGCGTGCAGCCAGCAGCAACAGCCTGGTTGATCAGGCGCTGATCCACCAGGAGGCCTGGTCACAGACCGGGCCGCGGGGGCGTTGACCCCCGAAACTCTCTCCAGGTAAACTCCAGGTAAACTACGAAAGCAAAAGACTTGGCAGACGATGCACCACCCCCCCAATGAAAAGCAGGGGTGTCACTAGCACGTTAAGAGACCATACAATAAGTGTCAGGGGCCCGAGACTGTTCAACTGCCTCCCAGCACACATAAGGGGGATTACCAACAGACCCCTGGCAGTCTTCAAGCTGGCACTGGACAAGCACCTAAAGTCAGTTCCTGATCAGCCGGGCTGTGGCTCGTACGTTGGTTTGCGTGCAGCCAGCAGCAACAGCCTGGTTGATCAGGCTCTGATCCACCAGGAGGCCTGGTCACAGACCGGGCCGCGGGGGCGTTGACCCCCGGAACTCTCTCCAGGTAAACTCCAGGTAAACCTCTGGCACCCTTTTTTACCGCCTGAAGTTTTGGCCACTTATAGATCACTATTTAGCTTTTCTAGATTTTTTCCACCTCCACCACAACAAATGTTGTTTTATCACTATTGTTGACTCCTGATGATTACTGGAGGAATATTTGCTTTTCATCACATATATTGCGGTCCATGGCCTGATCGCTTAAGCTCTCGCTTCACATGGCAAGGGTCTGCGTTTGATTCCCAGTGAGGGTAGAAATATTGGGCATGTTTCTTTACACCGGTTGTCAATGTTAACCCATCAGTAAAATGGGTTAACATAGTCAACTAGTGTGTGTCACATCCTGGGACAAGGACCTAATTTGCCCAAAATACTCTGCATAAGGGGCTTTCTATGAAGTAGTATGTCATAAGAACATAAGAAAGAAGGAAAACTGCAACAGACCTACTGGCCTATGTGAGGCAGGTGCAATTCTCCCACCAGCTTAAGCCAATGTCGGAGCACGGCATCCGACCTAGTAGCACAAGCTAGTCAGGTCCAACTGACACCCACCCACACCCACTCATGTATTTATCCAACCTATTTTTAAAACTACACAACGTCGTAGCTCCTATGACGGTACTCGGGAGTTTGTTCCACTCATCCACAACCCTACGTATTATCAAATCAGTGCTTTCCTATATCCTTCCTGAATCTGAATTTTTCCAATTTAAAGCCATTGCTGTGAGTCCTGTCTATGTTAGATATTTTTAGCATGCTATTTTCTTCCTCTTTATTAATTCCTGTTATCCATTTATACACCTCAATCATTATTATTATTATTAACACATCGGCCGATTCTCACTAAGGCAGGGTAGCCCAAAAAAGAAAAACTTTCATCATCATTCACTCCATCACTGCCTTGCCAGAGGGATGCTTTACACTACAGTTATAAAACTGCAACATTAACACCCCTCCTTCAGAGTGCAGACACTGTAATTCCCATCTACAGAACTCAAGTCCTGCCTGCCGATTTCCCTGAATCTCCCCTAGAGAGTGCAGATTCAGGGCTCTCAATCTATCCTCAAAGGGAAGATTTTTGATACATGGGATCAGCTTTGTCATCCCCCTCTGTACGTTTTCCAGTGCATTCATATCCATTTTGTAATACGGTGACCAAAACTGCGCAGCATAATCTAAATGAGGCCTAACTAGAGCTATATAGAGTTGAAGAACAACCTGAGGATTTCTATTATTTATACTTCTTGCTATCAAGCCAAGGATTCTGTTAGCTTTATTGCAAACACTTGTGCACTGTTGTCTTGGTTTCAGGTTACTGCTAACTAGAACTCCTAAATCCTTTTTGCAATCTGTAATATTAAGATGTACATTATTTAGTTTATATGTGGCATGGTTATTTTTTTGTCCAACATTTAGAACTTTGCATTTGTCTATATTAAACTGCATCTGCCACTTCTCCGACCATTGCGTCAGTCTATTCAAATCATTCTGGAGTGCTCTAATGTCCTCGTTAGAATGAATTGGACGGCCTATTTTGGTGTCATCAGCAAATTTGCTTATGTCGCTATTTATTCCCTCATCTTTGCCGTTTATGTATATTTTGAACAACAAGAAGCCCAACACTGACCCTTGTGGAACACCGCTTGTGACGTGCCCCCATTCTGATTTCTCCCCATTTATGCAAACTCTCTGCTGCCATGTCTCTACCCAAGAAAAAAGTTCTCCTCCTATTCCGTGTGCCTTAAGTTTCCTCCATAGCCTCTGATGTAGAACTTTATCGAAAGCCTTACTGAAGTCCATATACACAATACCACATTCATTACCATGATCTACCTCCTCGAATACCTTAGTAAAGAAAGTTACTAAATTCGTATGACAGGAACGCCCTTTTGTAAAGCCATGCTGAGATTCATTAATCATTTTATGCCTTTCAAGATGGCTAAGAATTGCTTCAGCAATTATTGATTCCACAAATTTTCCCATAATGGAGGTAAGGCTTATTGATCTATAGTTCGAAGGCAAGGGCCTGTCACCTGCCTTGTAAACAGGTATTACATTTGCCATTTTCCACTTGTCAGGCACTATGACAGTTTGTAGTGATATGTTATAAAGATTAGCCAAAGGTATGCTAAGTTCCTCTTTACATTCCTTTAACACACTTGCAAACAGTTCATCAGGGCCTTGGAATTTGTTAGGTTTTAATTTCTCTATTTGTCTGAGGACCATGTCGCTAGTAACTGCAATAGTGCATAGTTTATCATCATCCTGTTCTACATAATCTATTATTTCTATATATGCCTCTCTTTTGACCTATGAGATGTTTTAATCTATTGTTCATCCATTTGGGATCATTTTTGTTAGATCTAATTTCGCTACTAAGAACAAAAGTTGTCTGGGCAGCTGAACTATGCTCTGGAAAACGTCATATTGGCAACCAAGACCACCTACCTGACCCATAGTCAGGTCATCCCAATTTAGCCCACCCAGGTAATTTTTCAGTCCCATGAAATCGGCCAAGTAAAAGTCTGGGACAGATTTGATTGCAGTTATCTGGGTAATTCCATGATATATTGAAACTAAGTGGTTTGTGATCACTTTCCCCAAGCTCATCATTAACCTCAAGATTATTAATTAGTGATTCTTTGTTGGCAAGAGCCAAGTCAAGTAGATTGTTTCCTCTAGTTGGTTCTGTCACAAACTGTTTTAAAAAGCAATCCTGAACCGTATCAAGAAAGTCACTAGACTCAAGATTTCCTATCACATTGTTCCAATCAATTTGTCTAAAGTTAAAATCTCCCATTAATATAACATTTTCATATCTAGATGCCTTATGAATTTCGTCCCATAACAGCTTACTGCACTCTCTATCAAGGTTTGGGGGCCTATAAATTACACCCAAAAATTAATTTGTCACGACCCTCGAGAAACTGTAGCCAAACAGATTCTGAGTCCGATGTTTCTAATCTTATATCATGTCTAAGACAACAATTTAAATTTTCTCTGATGTATATCGCCACACCACCACCCTTCCTGTTGACCCAATCAGCGTGGAATAGTTTATAACCCTGTATGTTGCATTCAGAAGGAATTTCTCTATCTTTCAGGTTGAATCATGTTTCTGTTATAGCAATAATATCTATATTACCTGCACTTGCAAGTAATCTTAGCTCATCTGTCTTATTTCTTAGACTCCTACTATTTGTATAGTAAACCTTAAGGAAGCTAGTCACTCATTGCTCTCTACTATCTTTGTTTGTTGATCAATTGCTTTGCCTTTAATAGCAACTTTGTTTTGAATATTATCTTTTAAACATCCCTGAGCGATCCCCATAATATCTGCTGTTTTCAACCCTAATACTGCAGCCTGATTGTTCCCACAAACAAGTCATCAACTACCCCCTCAATCGAACTGGCTACTGCAACCTCTCCATCCCCAGAGAGATGAACCCCATCCCTTGCATACATATCACATTTGCCATAAAAATTTTCCCATTTATCAATGAATGGGATTGCAAGTTCCTTGCAATATGAAGTTCAATGATGAGAAATTTCATTTACTCCGATATGGTAAACGTGAGGAAATTAAAACTTCATTGGAGTATAAAATAAATTTCAACCATACAATAGAGCGAAAAACTAGTGTCAAAGACCTGGGAGTGAACATGTAGGAGGATCTCACCTTCTAGGACCATAACATTGTATCAATCGCATCTGCTAGAAAAATGACAGAATGGATAATGAGAACCTTCAAAACTAGGGATGCCAAGCCCATGATGACACTCTTCAGGTCGCTTGTTCTATCTAGGCTGGAATATTGCTGCACACTAACAGCACCTTTCAAGGCAGGTGAAATTGCTGACCTAAAAAATGTACAGAGAACCTTCATGGCGCACATAACGGAGATAAAACACCTCAATTACTGGGAGTGCTTGAAGTTCCTGAACATGTACTCCCTGGAATGCAGGCGGGAAAGATACATGATTATATACATCTGGAAAATCCTAGAGGGACTAGTACCAAACTTGCACACGAAAATCACTCCCTATGAAAGCAAGAGACTCAGCAGACGATGCAACATCCCCCCAATGAAAAGCAGGGGTGTCACTAGCACGTTAAGAGACAACACAGTAAGTGTCAGGAGCCCAAAACTGTTCAACTGCCTCCCAGCATACATAAGAGGGATTACCAATAGACCCCTGGCTGTCTTCATGCAGGCACTGGACAAACACCAAAAGTCGGTACCTGACCAGCTGGGCTGTGGTTCGTACATTGGATTGCATGCAGCCAACAGTAACAGCCTGGTTGTTCAGGCCCTGAACCACCATGAGGCCTAGTCACAGACCAGGCTGCAGGGGTATTGACCCCTGGAACTCTCTCCAGGTAATCCAGTACCTGTCTAGCCAGCAATTTATCCCAATTGCCCTAGACATCCATTCATTGCCCACTCTCTAGGCAAGATGCTACATATGATTGGGATTCCTCCCTTAGACCTGACTACTTCTATGGCTGGCCTGTACCTATCCAGTAGCTCCTGTCTCCTTCCCTTCCCAATGTCATTACCCCCAGCACTAAGATAGATAATGGGCTTATTCCCATTACCTAACATAATATTATCCTACCTGCTGACTATGTCACCAACAGCTCCTGGGAGGCACACCCTCTATCTGATCTTCCTATCTCTGTTACAAAAAGCACAGTCCATATATCTTACCTGAGAATCTCCTACAATTATGATATTCTTACCTTGTTTAGCAGGGGAGTCAGTGATACCTTTAACCTCACTAACCACTGAAGTACACTCGTCCTGGAGAACAGAGAATCGATTTCCTGCCTTCACATCTTCTCTATTAACCCTCCGCATCTTCCTTCTTCCTAAACTGTTAACCACTTGCTACTTAAAATGGCTGCCACTCTCACTGCTGGTGGCCATTTCCTCTTTACCTGCACCAACCATCTCACACTCACTCCCAGACCCATTTAGGTGAAGCTTCACCCTCCTATTTTCCTCCTGAAGAAGTAGAATCTCCTTCTTCAACACTTTAACCTGAGATTCTAAAACACTACAACAAGCCATGGTGCTTGGTAACACCCCACGCTTACTCCCAGACTGCTTAGGACAGGTATGACCTCACGTGACCACTGGCCTCAGCCAACTGATGCCAGCAAGGCCTATAATGTACATGTATTTAATAAAGAAATTATTATTATTATTATTATCATTATTATTAGTTACCGCCCTCCCTCCCATGACCATTTCGAGAGTCTTGACCGGATTTGATAACAAGTGCGAGACAGTAATACTGGGAGACTTCAGTTTCTGTTTTCTACAGCGAAATAACGGGCTATGTAAAAGGTATAAGCAAATTCTGAGTTTAAATAGTTACACTCAGCTAATTAATACACCATCCCAGATCACGCAGTTCTAAGCCACCCTATTTGACCACATACTTTGTTGTGATGTAGTTCAGCTGGGCTTGTGAGGTCTCTAGGGAGACCTAATTATATGGTCACCTTGCCTTGGCAAGTGGTTAAGCAGCCACGCGTTTTTGGCATAAGTCTCAGCTCCTTTGTTCGTCACTGGCGTCAGATCTCGTCGTCAGGTCGTACACATTCAATTCAATTCAATTCAATTCAATTCAATTCAATTCAAAGTTTATTCTCTATAAGGATTACAATGTTGAATTTACAGAATTTGATTATTGTGTGGTTTACATGTAGTTAAATAATGATTACAGAGTGTACCGCTAGAACGCCTAGCATGGCTAGGCATTTCGGGCAGACTTAGTTTAATTCTTCATTTTAAAATATTACAAATTATGAGGTAAGTTGGTATTATGGCTAAGTGACTAAATCCTAGTTTGTGAGTTTAGCAATGTGAATGCTTTTGTTTTGGCACAGTACATAGTTTCAATATTGGAGTATCATAGGATTCATTATTTTAAGATTGAGATTAATATTTCTGTTTATGGTCAAATGGGTGAGTGAGTGTAAGTGTGAACCACTAGGTGGTATTCGTGGAGTTAGTTGATGGGGTGTATCAGGGAGATAAGATGTTTTCTAATGGTAGTTTTAAAGGTGATGAATGTGTCTGCAGTTCTAGAGTTCTCAGGTAGGGTGTTCCAGATTTTAGGGCCTTTGACATACATTGAATTTTTGTAAAGATTTAGTTGGACACGGGGAATGTCGTAGAGATGTTTGTGTCTGGTGTTATGCCTGTGGGTTCTGTCACAACTATCAAGAAAGCGTTTTAGGTCAAGGTTGATATTGGAGTTTAAGGTCCTGTAGATGTAGATTGCACAGTAGTAAGTGTGGATGTACTGAACAGGGAGTAAGTTTAGATCTATGAAGAGTGGGGGGGGGTGTTTCCAGGGATGGGATTTAGTGATTATTCTTATTGCAGCTTTTTGTTGGGTTATTATTGGCTTTAGGTGTGTTGCTGCAGTTGATCCCCAAGCACAAATAGCATAGGTGAGGTATGGATACATAAGTGAGTGGTATAATGTGAGAAGGGCATTTTGCGGCACGTAGTATCGTATCTTGGAGAGGATCCCAACCGTTTTGGATACATTTTTGGTTATGTGTTGGATATGGGTGCTGAAATTCAGGTTGTTGTCAAGGTATAGGCCTAGAAATTTGCCCTCATTATGTCTGGTAATTAGAGTGTTGTCTATCTTAATGTTAATTTGTGCATCTCCTGCTCTGCTACCAAACATAATATAGTAGGTTTTGTCAGTGTTAAGCTTAAGTTTATAGGCTGTCATCCATAATCTGACACCCAATCAAAACCTATTGGAAAGTAACTGCCTTTATTACACAGTATCACAAGCCAGCACTATCCTAAACAATGCTAAAAGTCTATCAGTACTTAACTACAACATCAGGTCTTTAAGCAAACACTATGATGACCTCCTGGCACTCCTTGAATCACTAAAGACACCCTTCTCCTGCATTATTCTTACTGAGACCTGGCTTAAGCAGGACACAATAGATATCTACCCTCTACCAGGATACACAGCAATTCACAACTGCAGACCAAACCAAGTTGGGGGTGGTATTGCAATCTATTACTCTAACCAATTATCTTGTATTAGCACCACTTGCTTTAGTGATGAATATGGGGAATACATTTTTGCTAATTTTACTGTAAAAAACCTTAAGACACCTATAACAATCGGTGCCATTTACCGGATACCTCACACAAACATCCCAAATTTCAGTGAGAAATTAAAGTCACTAATAACAAACAGACAAATGAATAAGCACCACCTTCTCTTAGCTGGAGACTTCAACATCAACCTTGGCTTACTAGATGATCAGCCTGTAACTGATTTCATCAACAATATGAACAACACACTTCTCATACCAACAATAACTAAACCAACCAGGCTCACTGAGACAAGTGCAACCATAATAGACCACATATGGACCAATATACTAGCCCCCCTTAAATCAAGGATAATCACAGATAGCACTACAGACCACTACCCTACCTTCCTCCTGACAAACATTAGTAAACCACCACTTGAATACAACAAAGTCTCATTTAGACTCCATGACGAGGCCTCAATAAGGAAGTTCACAGCTGACCTAGAGACTGTTGACTGGCCTACAGAATTCTCCAAGGCCAATGGTATTGATGACTGGACAGACATTTTTCTTAGCAAATTACTTAGACTATACAACAAACATTGTCCTATAAAAACGAAACAGATCACAAACAAACGGCTTGGTTGCCCATGGCTAACCAGCACCATTCTGAAATCCATTGACAAGAAACACCAATATGAAAAGCAATATAGACAGGGCTTAATACAAAAAGATATTCTTATGGTGCACACCTCATTGTGAAAGGTGCTTGGACCACCATATAAGCCCAAGGAAGAGCATGATAGGGAAATTCGTGCGGAGCTCTGGCCTGGGAGCAGAGCTCTGAGCAGAGAGACTTCGAGCAGAGCTGCTACTGTGAGCAGAGCTCGGGAGAAGGCTGCTGGAGAGTCGAGCGGAGCTGGCCTGTGAGCAGAGCTGAGCGGGAGAGTCTCGGGAGGAGAGACTGTTGTAGACAATGGGCAGAGTACTGGCTTGGAGCAGTACTCGTGCTGTATAGGTCTTGGGACCTGTGGCTTAGTTCCTGTTGTGAACTGTCCTCTGAACTATATTGTAAGTTATATTCATTTTTGTCAAGTTGATTTTATTCCCTGTCTCACTGCTTATACATACCTCCCCATTTATCTAATTTATTTATTTATTTATTTATTTAGAAGTTTAGCATACAAACAGAGGTACAAAAAATACAGGTAAGAGCAGCATGCCAAAGCCACTTATATGCATAGCATTACGGGCTGGCTTAAAATTAACTTAAGATTAACTAAGCAATGATGAAATCAGTGATAAGACATTATTGTAAACAGATAACAATAAAATACAAATGAGTATTACAAAGACAGGTCCAATTGTTGCATGCATTGCTGTTCATTCAGTAGAATGGAGTATTCTGTTAGGTAGTGTATTTAAAAAAATAACAAAGTTAGGTTTAACATTTGTGTGATATAATTGTGAGTAACATTTAGGATATACAATTTATATGGTTCAGTTATTCAGTATTTATTTGGTTTTGAGTGAGTAAGTGAACTTTGAGAAGAGACTTGAATTTATAAACAGGTAGTGTTTCTTTTATATTTACAGGTAAAGAATTCCAGATTTTAGGGCCTTTTATGTGCATTGAGTTTTTGCATAGCGTGAGATGGACACGAGGAACATCAAAGAGTGATCTGTGCCTTGTATTATGGTCATGTGTTCTGTTGAGGTTGGCAAGGAGATGTTTGAGGGGAGGGTTAATATCAGAGTTAAGTGTTCTATGTATGTAATAAGTGCAATAATAAGTATGGATGTTTTGTATGGTGAGTAGGTTGAGTGTTTTGAATATAGGTGGAGTGTGCTGCCTGTAGTGAGAATTTGTTATCATTCTAACTGCAGCCTTTTGTTGGGTAATTAGTGGTCTGAGATGGTTAGTTGTTGTTGAGCCCCATGCACAAATTCCATATGTGAGATAGGGGTAAATAAGAGAGTGATAAAGGGCCAGGAGGGCTGACTGTGGAACATAGTACCGTATCTTCGATAGTATGCCTACAGTCTTGGAAATTTTCTTAGAAATTTGTTGTATATGTGTATGAAATTTGAGTCTATTATCGAGGTGGATTCCTAAGAATTTTCCCTCTGTTAGCTTTGTGATAGGTGATCCGTTTATCGTTATGTTAAGAGGTACATCTGTAGCTCTGCTACCAAACTGAATGAAGTAGGTTTTGTCAATGTTTAGTGTAAGTTTGTTAGTCCTCATCCAGGTAGATATTTTCTGTAATTCGGCGTTTACAGTATTTGCTAGCATGACTGGGCTCGGGTGAGAGAAGACGTATGTGGTGTCATCTGCAAAAAGTGTGGTTTGAGTAATTGCGAAGCATTTGGTAGGTCATTTATGTATAGGAGAAAGAGAAGAGGGCCAAGGACACTTCCCTGTGGGACACCAACTGTAATTGGTTGTGCGGAAGAGCTTGCCCCATTTGCGTACACATATTGGCTTCTGTTGCTGAGGTAAGACTTGAGGTAGTTGAGGGAGTGCCCTCTAATACCATAGTGTGACAATTTTACGTGGAGCAAGTCATGGTCAACTGTATCAAAAGCTTTACGTAAGTCAATGAAGATCCCCAGTGGGACTTCTTTTTTCTCTATTGCAGTGTATATATGCTCTAGCATGTGTATAATAGCATCATTAGTATTTTTATTAGGCCTGAATCCAAATTGGCAGGGGTTGAGAATGTTATGGGAGATGAGGTAGGAGTGGATTCGTTTATGAATTAATTTTTCGAAGATTTTTGAGAGAGGGTGTAAATTGGATATTGGCCTATAGTTATTCAACTCTGTTTGGTCTCCTCCTTTATGGATCGGGGTGACCCTTGCTATTTTGAGAACTGTAGGGAAGGTGGAGGATTCAATGGATTTGTTAAAGAGTGTTGCAATGATTGGTGATAGTACTTGTGACGCTTTTTTGTATATAAAGGGTGGTAAGGTATTTAAATCTCCTGCCTTGTTTTTCAGTGCGTTGATAATAAGGGAGACTTCGTATGGGTTAGTCGGAGCTAGGAACAGTGTGTTCGGGTAGTTGCCAGTGAGGTAGTCATTTGGTGGTGTATCTGAGCTTGGGATATTATTGGCAAGGTTTTGACCTATAGTGGAGAAGAAATCATTGAGTCTGTTTGCTGTTTCTGTTGGTGGGAGTTGAGGTTCATCTGATTTTGCTAATTTTATTTCGCTATGTCGTGATATCTTTTTTGTTCCCAGAATTTCTGATAGGGTCTTCCAGGTCTTTTTTATATCACCTCGTAAGTTGGATAATCTGTTCTCATAATACAATTTTTTTGCCCTTCTTATCAGGCTGGTTAGGATTGACGAGTAACGTTTTGTTTGGTCTCTGGTTATGTGACCCATTCTGTACTGTTTTTCATATCGGTGTTTTGTATTTATGGATTTGAGAATGCTGG
This sequence comes from Cherax quadricarinatus, assembly GCF_038502225.1. Taxonomy (NCBI): domain Eukaryota; kingdom Metazoa; phylum Arthropoda; class Malacostraca; order Decapoda; family Parastacidae; genus Cherax; species Cherax quadricarinatus. The sequence continues at coordinate 39,228,161 of NC_091307.1, forward strand.
GTGTTAGCCAGGGACTGTTCAGTCTCTTAGCTGTCATCTGCTTAGTTTTTTTTAGGGCAGTGCTTGTTATAAAGGTATTGGGTCTTTTTTAGAAAATTATTAAAACATTCGTCAATATCTGTATAGATTTCTAGCTCAGTGTGCCAGTCAATGTTTGTTACTGCTGTTGTGAAGTTATTAATGGCTGCCTCATTGTGAAGTCTGAAGGTGACTTTAGTAGTGTCTTGGGGTATTTTACCAAGAGTTGTTATGAGGAAAGTAGGGTAGTGGTCTGTGGTATTATCTGTAATTAAGCCTGATTTTAAAGGGGATATGGTGTTGGTCCAGATGTGGTCAAGTCGGGAAACACTAGTCTCTGTAACTCTTGTAGGTTTTGTTACTGTTGGTAGCAACATGCAGTTACTCATTGTGTTTGTGAATTCAGTAACGTGTGGGTCCTGGTCTTGCAGGAGATTTATATTGAAGTCACCTGAGAGTAGTAAGTGATCTTTGTTCATGCGTGCATCAGTTATCATACTTCCTAGGTTTTGACTAAATTGGCTAATGTTTGATTGTGGAATTCTGTAGATGTTTATCATTGTGAGAGGTTTTTGTAGGTATTTGGATTTGAATTTAGCTATTATATATTCCCCATGTTCATCCCTTGTGCAAGTATTAGTGATACATTCTAGTTGGTCTGAGTACTATATAGCTGTGCCACCCCCTTGTTGGTCTGGCCTACAGTTGTGTATGGCTGTGTAACCAGGAATGGCATAGACATCTGTAGTATCAGGCTTTAGCCAGGTTTCAGTTAGTGTAATGATGGACATATTGGCATGCAAGGAATTTAGTAATGCTAGGAGGTCATAATGCTTGCTTAAAGATCTGATATTGTAGTTAAAGATAGTTATGTTGTTGATGGCTCTGAGAAGTGCCTTTGATTGTTCTGCTGTGTAGTAATTACAGTAACTGTTTGAATCATTTAAGTCATTAAATAAGAGGTTGGTATCAGGATCAATGCTTGTAATCATAAGATTTGTAGTGAATCTATAGTTAGAATTAAGTAAAAAATAAAGTAAATATTCTAAAGCTAAAAAAATAGCACCTGAATTATTTAACAAATGTAAAAAATAATGAGCTAAGGTAGTTTTTTAAAGCTAAAATAAAGGAGACAATATAAAAGGGACTAAAATAATTTGTGGTGAACAAATAAAGTGATGATCAAATAATGGAGCTTGGTAATATGATAGTAGGTAGTACTTTAAAGGTAATTCTTTAAAGTTAGAATTATAATATAAAATTATAATATAAAAGGGACTAATATAAGTTGTGGTGAACAATAAAGTGGTAATCAAATAAATGAGCTTTGGAGTACTCCTGTTCCCAAATATATTATTGTACAAGGACTTAATAATAAACTGTGTTTAAGTAGAACAGTAATATTCACTGTCCCCGTTATTTGCTCTTTTATTCATTATTTTATTTCAAGTAGTGAGAGGGTGAGTAGTGTGGTGGGTAGAGTAATGAGAGGTGTCGTGGTGGTCACCACTGACCTGTCATACCTACCTCCGCTAATCATCTCTCCTACCACCGCGCCTGCCTATCCCCTGCCTTACATAACCCCTTACTCCCATATTCCCTGATTAATAAAAACGTTCCATTACCCCCCTACATGACATTGTAACCACTCTGAAAATAATAGTCAGTCAGGCATCATTACCACAGGCGTTGGTGATCATTTCATCATTTGCTGCACCAGGAAAATCACTAGGGAACGGATTGGCCTACACAGGACAATACCAATGTGGCTGACTAGATACTACAATTAAGAAACACTGTTAATAGGCTACACAATTGTGACTGGACAGTAATAACAAGTTGCACGGACGTAAATGATGCCTGGGAAAAATTTGAAATAATGTTCACTGCCATCCTTGATACTATTGCTCCAATTAAAAGGGTTAGGATTAAACGGAGAACCGAACCCTGGATGACTGCTGAGATATTAGATAATACGCAATTCAAAGGCCAGGATATTGCAGAGCTAAATGAATTTCAAAGGGAGAAGAACGGAGTGCAGAGGCCTATAAAAGGCGCAAAGGTAAGGCACTATTGCTCAAAAGTTGAAGAGTACAAGAATAACCCTAGAAAGCTCTGGCAACAGTTGGGGTATATCCATAAACCAGTAGATAGATCTAACATAGTACTAAATATCGATAACAAAGTATGCCATGAAACAACTATAGTGGCAAATTGTTTTAATTCATACTACACAACTATCTCATCAACACTAGTAAGTAAATTACCAGCTGCATCAAATACCTTAAACACAGACTCTGATAAGTTTAAAACATACTATACCAACAAAGGGGTAACCCCAAACAGTTCTCAACTAGTAAGTGTATCTCATGACTTCGTGCAAAAAGAACTAAGCAGGTTAAACCCAACTAAGAGCACCGGCCCAAATAACAACCTAAGTTCCTAAATGATGGTGCCTATGAATTGCCAATCCCCATTGCTCACATAATAAATTTGTCCATAACAATTGATACCGTACCAGAGGGGGTTCAAGGAGGCCAGAGTTACTCCTATCTTCAAGAAAAATAGTAGGTCTGATGTCAACAACTAGAGGCATGTTAGTATACTCAATGTAATATCCAATATTCTAGAGAGGGCGGTGTACTGTTAAGTAGTTAAGTATCTCAATGACAACATTCTTCATAGTTACCAATCGGGCTGTAGGAGCTCTTATTCAACCGACACCTCAATAATTAATCTGATGGATTACGTGAGAACTGAAATGTCGATGGGGAACTTCACAGGAATGGTAACCTTAGACTTGCAAATGTCCTTCGATACTGTCAACCATAATACATTATGTAAGAAACTTCAAGCTATCGACATAGGTTCCATAGCCTGGTTTAAGTCCTATCTTAGCAATAGGAAACAAATTGTCAGAATCAACAAAACAGAATCAGAACCCCTGCCGATGGCATGTGGAGTTCCCCAAGGTAGTGTCTTGGATCCCTTATTATTTCTATGTTACGTAAACGACATGCCCATCATTGTCAAGTACTCTGTTAATGTTAGTTAAACATCCACAAGATATAGCTAATGTAATAACACTAAAACTGAATCCTGCAGCAAACGGTTAGCAGACAACTAACTATCGTTACAGCTCAGGAAAACGGAAGCAATACTCTTTGGCAAGAAACATAAACCGAGCAGGGTAAATAATTTTAATGTTCGGTGTAATGGGGAACTCATCACTTCAGTTTCCTCAGAAAAATATCTGGGAATCCCCTTTGACCCATGCATGTCAGAAGAACTGATAGGGAACAGTGCAGTAAAGAAAGCGAATACCAGACTGAAGTTCCTCTACGAACAGGCACAGTGTCTACCTACTGAGGCTCGTAGGACCCTATGTCTATCCCCTATACAGTCGCATATGAACTACGCTTACTCTTCAAGGTACTCTGCCTCGGCAAAAAAACAAAGAAAGACAAATTGCAAACCACCCAGAACAAAATAGTAAGATTCATCCTGAACCTCGGTCCAGGAGAACATGTAGGCCAGGATGAATTACAGCAGTTAGATATGCTGAATATTGAAGACAGAGTAAAACAACTGAAGTTAAATCAAGTTTATATAATTACTCACAAACTGTGTCCAGAATATGTTGCTGCCAATTTTGTCAAGGTTGGGAACCAAAGCAATCATGGTACTAGAGGGAGAGAACACAACTTGTAGTGCCACAGTCAGTGTACAGGTTTCAGACACCTTTTATTGTACAGCAATAAAGGAATGGAACAGATTGCCGTCACCTGGAATTTACCTGGAGAGGGTTTTGGGAGTCAACACTCCCGCGGCCCAGTCTGAGACCAGGCCTCATGGTGGATCAGGGTCTGATCGGCCAAGCTGTTACTGCTGGCTGCATGCAAGCTGACATATGAACCACAACCCGGTTGGTCAGGTACTGACTTTAGGTACCTGTCCAGTGTCTTCTTGAAGACATCCAGGGGTCTGTTGGTAATCCCCCTTATGTATGCTGGGAGGCAATTGAACAGTCTTGGGCCCTGGACACTTATTGTGTGGTCTCTCAGTGTACCCGTTGTGCCCCTGCTTTTCATCGGGGGAATGTTGCATCTCCTACCAAATCTTTTGCTTTCATATGGAGTGATTTTCGTGTACAGGTTTGGTACCAATTCCTCCAGGACCTTCCAAGTGTATATTATCATGTATCTCTGTCGTCATCTTTGACAGGTTAAATCACCACCACCAGATGTAGTCCAAACGAAATGTAACCTTTGCCAGATGGACTATTGTCACACCCTGCGTCATTATGTACTGGAGTGCGATAAAATTAATGAATTTAGAAACAACTCACTCAGAAATGTTCAAGAAATGGCAAAGTATTTTATGCACAGTGGTATATTGCAGACCATTCTGGAGAAATACCCTGACTTTGCTAGCTGTAAATAATGCATTACCATGTGTGTGTGTGTGCGTGTGTGTGTGTGTGTGTGTGTGTGTGTGTGTGTATGTGTGTGTGTGTGTGTGTGTGTGTGTGTGTGTGTGTGTGTGTGTGTGTGTGTGTGTGTGTGTGTGTGTGTGTGTGTGCGTGTGTGGGTGGGTGTGTGTGTGTGGGTGTGTGTGAGGGTGTGTGTGTGGGTGTGTGTGAGGGTGTGTGTGTGGGTGTTGGTGTGTGTGTGTGTGGGTGGGAGTGTATGTGTGTGTGTGTGTGGGTGTGCGTCCTTGTGTGTATGCATATATTTGTACGCTCGTGTGCACATGTCCGTGCGTGCTCCCTTGTGTGTGTATGTGCGCGCGTGCGCTAGTGTGGGTGTATGATCCACTTAATATTTGTATTTATAACTCATTACAATTGTGACCAGGTGTGGACGTATCAGTGGTTCATTACTTTGTAATTTGTTCATGACTGTAACCATGTATAGGAGTGAAGCTGATTCATTACCTCTGTAACTTGCCATGATTGTGACCAGATCTACCTGGAGTTCATTACCTTTGTAACTAGTTCAGCTATCATAACTTTGGGGTCCAGTCACTGGACCCATTATGTACCTTTGTAATCTTTTGACTACCGCCCACAGGATGGGTATGGGGTGCATAATAAAGATATTAAACTAAAGTGTGTGTGTGTGTGTGTGTGTGTGTGTGTGTGTGTGTGTGTGTGTGTGTGTGTGTGTGTGTGTGTGTGTGTCTGTCTGTGTGTGTACTCACCTATTTGTGGTTGCGTGTGTACTCACCTATTTGTACTCACCTATTTGTGGTTGCAGGGGTCGAGTCACAGCTCCTGGCCCCGCCTCTTCGTGTGTGTGTGTGTGTGTACTCACCTAGTTGAGGTTGCGGGGGTCGAGTCCGAGCTCCTGGTGTGTGTACTCACCTATTTGTACTCACCTATTTGTGGTTGCAGGGGTCGAGTGTGTGTGTGTGTGTGTGTGTGTGTGTGTGTGTGTGTGTGTGTGTGTGTGTGTGTGTGTGTGTGTGTGTGTGTGTGTGTGTGTGTGTGGTGTGTGAGACTCAACAATCAATATTTGCACCAATAACTCATTACAGTTGTGACCGGGTGTGGAAGTGTGAATTGCTCATTACACTATAATTTGTTCATGATTGTAGCCATGTATAAACGTAAGTAACCATTCTACAGAATTCATTACCTTTGTAACTTGTGGGCTCATTACCTTTGTACCTAGTTCAGCTATCAAAACTTTGGGGGCCCAGTCCCTGGACCCATTACGTACCTCTGTAATCTGTAAATACATTTGTAACTTGTCATGATTGTGACCAGACCTACCTGGAGTTCATTACCTTTGTAAATTGTGAGTTCATTACCTTTGTAAATTGTGAGTTCATTACCTTTGTAAATTGTGAGTTCATTACCTCTGTAACTTGCTCAGCTATCAAAATTTTGGAGTCCAGTCCCTGGACCAATTATGTTCCTCTGTAATCTTTTGACTACCGCCCACAGGATGGGTATGGGGTGCATAATAAACATATTAAACTAATTAAACTAACTCTCTGTCGTCTGCATTCGAGGAAATACAGATCAAGGACCTTCAACCGTTCCCAGTAGTTTAGGTGCCTTATCGCACTTATGCGTGCCGTGAAAGTTCTTTGTACACTATCCAGGTCTGCAATGTCACCAGCCTTGAAGGGGGCTGTTAGTGTACAGCAGTATTCCAGCCTAGAGAGCACAAACGATTTGAAGAGAATCATCATGGGCTTAGCATCCCTAGTTTTGAAGGTTCTCATTATTCATCCTATCATTTTCCTAGTGGATGAAGTAGATACGTTGTTGTGGTCTTTGAAGACGAGATCTTTTGATATTATCACTCCCAGGTCCTTCACATTACTTTTCCGCTCAATGAATGGTTAGAATTTGTTGTATACCCTGACACATTTTTAATTTCTTCAAGTTTTCCATATCTGAGTAGTTGAAATTTCTCCTTGTTGAACTTCATATTGTTTTGAGTGGCCCATTCGAAGATTTAGTTGATGTCCGCTTGGAGTCTCGCGGTGTCTTCGATGGAGGTCACTGCCATGGTAATCTGGGTGTCATCCGCAAAGGAAGACACGGAGCTATGGCTTACATCTCTATGTCAGAAATGAGGATGAGGAATAGAATGGGAGCGAGTACTGTGCCTTGTGGAACAGAACTTTTTACCGTGGCTGCCCGGGACTTTGTTTACTATTACTCTTTGTGTTCTATTTGTCAGGAAGTTATAGATCCATGTGCAACTTCCCGTTATTCCTTTATCACGCATTTTGTGTGCTATTACACCATGGTCACACTTGCTGAAACCTTTGCAACGTCTGTGTATACTACATCTGTATTTTGTTTAACCTCTACAGCATCCAGGACCTTGTCATAGTGCTCATGAGTGATAGCATTAGCCAGTTCAAGAAGAGAGCCAAAAGGTGCGTAATGAATGTAAAGGGAGGCGAATACTTTTTTTTATTTTGTTAGCTAACACTCATGTAAATGTGAATAACTCTTTTTACCTTATTCCTAGTATATCTCCTTCATAGTATATTAATAAAATATTATCTCCTTCATGTTTAATTATTTAATATGTTTATTATGCACCTCATACCCATCCTGTGGGCGGTAGTCTAAAGATTACAGAGGTACATAATGGGTCCAGGGACTGGGCCTCAAAGTTTTGATAGCTGAGCAAGTTACAAAGATGATGAACTCCAGGTAGATATGGTCACAATCATGACAGGTTTCAAAGGTATTTACGGATTACAGAGGTACATAATGGGTCTAGGGACTCTGCCCCAAAGTTTTGATAGTTGAACAAAGTATAAAGGTAATGAACTCAAGTTTCGAAGGTAATGAATCATAATGATAAGGTATTAAAAGGACCCCAATGGAAATAAGTCACTTTGACTTTTCTAGGTTATCCCAGGTTCTCTACTCAAATGCTGCTATGTGTGATAATCTATGTAATTTTGTTTGCGTATATTTGAACAAACTTACTTACTAACTTAGTTACTTACTTACAAGGCTCGATACTGCGTAAGCTGTCAATGGCCCTGATAAACCCAACAAGGACTGACCACAGTGACGGCGTCAGCCTGGCTGGCCCTATAAACCCTCAACAACAATAACACCCTCACCTTTTCATCAATATCACCACAAATTAAACCCGTCTCAAGACTTACTGAGAATATAATGGTGAGTGATGAAGTACAATTTTCAGTGTTTAAGACGGGAAAAAATGGCAACATCGTCAGAAAAGAGGAGAAATAAGTGTGTCCATGTTGGAGTTTTATATATTTGTTCAATAGAATTTTCACCAACTAGTGACTTTATCAATATAATGGAGAAGACTGAAGAGGTATAAAATGAGGCACTGAGTCCGTCAGTCTAGGAGCAGGTGTTCAGTACCTCAGTGTGAACACTGTAAACTGAGCACCTGCTCCTAGGCTGAGGGACTGATTGCCTCATTTATACCTCTCCAGTCCTCTGTATTGTATTGATATAACCAGTAGTTGGTGAGAAGTCTCCAGACTGAAGGTCCCAGGTGGTGCACAGGTGTCTAATTGATCACTTTGTTCAGTACAGCTGGTGGAGTCTGCCACCTCACCAGCTGCCTCCACCACCACCACTACCACCTCCACCACCACTACCACCTCCACTACCACCACCACCACTACCACCTCCACCACCACCTCCACCACCTCCACCACCACCACCTCCACCACCATCACTACCACCTCCACCACCACTACCACCTCCACCACCACTACCACCACCACCTCCTCCACTACCACCTCCACCACCACTACCACCTCCACCACCTCCACCACCACCTCCACCACTACCACCTCCACCACCACTACCACCTCCACTACCACCTCCACCACCACCACCACTACCACCTCCACCACCACTACCACCTCCACCACCACCACCACCACCACTACCACCTCCACCACCACTACCACCTCCACCACCACTACCCCCTCCACCACCACTACCACCACCACTACCACCTCCACCACCACTACCACCTCCACCACCACCACTACCACCTCCACCACTACTACCACCTCCACCACCTCCACCTCCTCCACCACCACCACCACCTCCACCACCACTACCACTACCACTCTAGGGTCTTCATATATAGGGTCTTGCCCCCATACATCCTCTTGTACTCAAGTGCTGGGAGCTAGAGCTTGCACTGTGACCTTTAACAACATGAATATTAACAACTTTTACTTGCATTGTGGATGCTAGACATAAAAATAGTAATTAGAACCATTATTTTAACAATGTTTGGCCTAGTCAATTTTTTTTTTTTTAAGTCTAACAGAGTCTGTCATAAGTTTTATACAATACCACCAAGTTGATGAGTAAGATGAACATCAAAATGGTATACAATACCGACAGGTTGTTAGGTAAGACACATATGCAACAGTTAGACAACTTTATTCCGAAACGTTTCGCCTACACAGTAGGCTTCTTCAGTCGAATACAGAAAATAGGCAGGAACAGTAGAGATGTGAAAACGATGTAATCAGTCCATCACCCTTGTAGTCGTAGAATTTGAGGTTGTCAGTCCCTCGGCCTGGAGAAGTTCAGTTCCATAGTCAGGAACTGAACTTCTCCAGGCCGAGGGACTGACAACCTCAAATTCTACGACTACAAGGGTGATGGACTGATTACAGTAGGGCCCCACTTATACGGCGGGTTAGGTTCCAGGCTACCGCCGTAAAGCGGAAATCGCCGTAAAGTGGAACACCCTTTTTTTCCACTTATAAATGCATACAAACACTAGATAACAAGTTTACACTAACATATATTAAGTTAGCAATAGAACCAGGCATCAAAAAACAATAAAAAGGTACAATACACACATAGTGCACTCATTACTTACCTTAAAATATTTATAGTCTTAATCTAGGGTGAGACAAGTAGTATTTATTGTAAGAAATCAAGTGTGGTATGTATTGTAATAGCCTCACCAGGCCACCCCACCCACACATACTATTCTATGATATTTAAGCATCCCAGAGCGATAAAATGTATATACAGTTCACTCATTACTTACCTTAAAATATTTGTAGTCTTAATGTAGGGTCAGGAGTAAGTAAATGAGATAAAACGAATAAATGAGAGAGAGAAAGAATGAATACATGAGAGGGGGCAGGCGCAGTTATGTAAACAAACCAGGGGAAGGTAAGTTTTGTAAACAAACGAAGTGTACACGTCTGGTTTGTGTACAAGTTACATTGTGTACAGGTTGTCTCTACATTGATACGGTAGAATTAATAAAGAAGAACACTCCCATTCTCATGTAACATCATTTTGAGAAGAAATGAAGCTCTGAGTGAAGGCAATGGAAATAAGTCACACTGACTTTTTTGGGTTATCCTAGGTTCTCTACACGTATGTTGTTATGTATGATAATCTATGTAACTGTATTTGTGTATACCTGAATAAATTTACTTACATACATACGAAAGGAATAATTTTCTACAGTTACCCCCAGTAACACATTTATTCTTATGTTAGATTAGAGAAAATGTTATTCTTGGCGTCACTTGTACAAGTTATGTGGCTCCCACATCTTATATTTATGTTTATTTATTCTATTGTGGGGTGTATTTATCATCTTTTTATGTTATGTATCGTGTTTATTATATAATTTTGAAAAAAATATCATGGATGGATTAATGAAAATGTGTATATTACCGTAATATACGACATTTAATGAGACTCCGTGACTATTGTTATTATGGCGTCACTTGTGGAAGTCGTCTGCTACCAGAGATCACATTTATGTTTATTTATTCTACTGTGGGGTGTATTTATCTTATTTATATGTTATGTATAGTGTTTATTATATAATTTTGAAAAAAATATCATGGATGGATTAATGAAAATGTGTATATTACCGTAATATACGACATTTAATGAGACTCAGTATTGTTATTATCACCACTTGTGCAAGTCGTCTGCTCACATCTCACATTTGTTTATTTATTCTACTGTGGGGTGTATTTATCTTATTTATATGTTATGCATCGTGTTTATTATATAATTTTGAAAAAAATATCATGGATGGATTAATGAAAATGTGTATATTAACGTAATATACGACATTTAAATGACTCGATGTATGTAAGTTTATTTAGGTACAGGTATACATAAGTATAATTATCAGAGTATATATAAAATATGAAATAACTTTTAAAAACATTTGAAATTTTGGAGTTTCCAGACAAAATGGAGAGACTTAGTGCTTACTGAGCTCATGGAGAATGTAAACAAACAGGGTGGGGCACGGTGACCGTATTAGAAAGTCAGGTGGGGGGAGCCGTATAGTGAGTTTTGGTCATAATTTGAAATGTCCGTATTAGCGGAACGCCGTAAAGCGGAACGCCGTAAAGCGGGGCCCTCCTGTACATCGTTTTCACATCTCTACTGTTCCTGCCTATTTTCTGTATTCGACTGAAGAAGCCTACTGTGTAGGCGAAACGTTTCGGAATAAAGTTGTCTAACTGTTGCATATGTGTCTTACCTTGATGAGTAAGATATGGGCAACACTTAGGTATTTTTATTGTTGAAAAGTTTTGCCTCAGCAGTTGGTTTGAGTCATCATATGGAGACATTTACAATGTACTGTGATCGCCTGTATTCAGCTTGAAAAATCCTTTGAATAAATGAGTTAGAAAACCGATAGGTTGATAAATGAGACACTTGTGCAGCATTTCGCTATTTTTACTCTGGAGACATTTTACCAGCCAGTGACTTCTTTAGCACAGTGCATGAAGCTTACATTTGAACACAATAAGTTTATTTAGGAAAAGGTACTCATAAGTACAATTATCATAGCGTAAAACCCAAAAAAGTCAAAGTGATATGAAAACACTGTATGTTTTGACTGGTCTGCAGGCAACAACTAATTTAATTACAAACACAGATCTGAGAATTGTATGGGACACACGTGTATGGACCAGTGAGAGTTGGGATGGGAGAGGAAGCTAGATCATCCCCACAAAGACAATGGACTTACCCACAGGCATACTGCTCATGAGCCTATTAGATGAAGGGGGAAAATCCCACGGTCCGGTTCACAGTGCTCCTTAGAAGTGACACCGTGTTAGTCAAATTTTTTGGAGTGTTAGTCGAAAATGTCACAATTTTCTAATCTTGTAACAGAGAAAATGTGTTAAATGAACCTGTGTTAATTGATGATCTACTTGTCCTAGAGGGACTAGTACCAAACTTGCACATGAAAATCACTCCCTATTAAAGCAAAAGACTCGGCAGACAGTGCAACACCTCCCCAATTCAATTCAATTCAATTCAAAGTTTATTCTCTATAAGGATTACAATGCTGAGTTTACAGAATTTGGTTATTGTGTGGTTTACATGTAGTAAAATAATAATTACAGAGTGTACCACTAGAACACCTAGCATGGCTAGGCATTTCGGGCAGACTTATATTAAATCTGAAGTTTAAAATATTACAAAATTATGAGGTAAGTTGGTATTATGGCTAAGTGACTAAATACTAGTTGTGAGTTTAGCAATGTGAATGCTTTTGTTTTAGCACTATACATAGTTTCAGTATTGGAGTATCACAGGCCAACTTATGACTAGTTAAGATTCATTATTTTGAGATTGAGATTGATATTTCTGTTTATGGTCAAATGGGTGAGTGAGTGTAAGTGTTGAAGATTGAGACACTTATGCAGCATATGGGAATCTTTATTCAGGAAACGTTTCGCCACACAGTGGCTTCATCAGTCCAATACAAAGAGGAAGGCGTAAGGAGAGGAGGAGTATGAGGTAATCAGTCCCTCAGCCTGGAGTCGATGTGTTCAGTCCATCAATCTTTGTAGAATGTACAGCATAGGGCCGAAGACGTGGCTTATATACTGTAGTGAGGTGAGGTGAAGCAGACGGAGGCGGGGTCATAGTGGTACCATCCACTAGTCGAAGTAGGTCTTCGTCCAAAGGTTGAACAAGTGTTGAAGAATTCTTTGTAACCAGATCCCATGCTGCTGCAGTGTCTGACAGTTGTGATGAATGGTTTGAAAAACCGACAAGTTGAAGATTGAGACACTTATGCAGCATATGGGAATCTTTATTCAGGAAACGTTTCGCCACACAGTGGCTTCATCAGTCCAATACAAAGAGGAAGGCGTAAGGAGAGGAGGAGTATGAGGTAATCAGTCCCTCAGCCTGGAGTCAATGTGTTAGGTCCATCAGTCCATCAAACCATTCATCACAACTGTCAGACACTGCAGCAGCATGGGATCTTGTTACAAAGAATTCTTCAACACTTGTTCAACCTTTGGACGAAGACCTACTTCGACTAGTGGATGGTACCACTATGACCCCGCCTCCGTCTGCTTCACCTCACCTCACTACAGTATATAAGCCACGTCTACGGCCCTATGCTGTACATTCTACAAAGATTGATAGACTGAACACATCGACTCCAGGCTGAGGGACTGATTACCTCATACTCCTCCTCTCCTTACGCCTTCCTCTTTGTATTGGACTGATGAAGCCACTGTGTGGCAAAACGTTTCCTGAATAAAGATTCCCATATGCTGCATAAATGTCTCAATCTTCAACTTGTCGGTTTTTCAAACCATTCATCACAACTGTCAGACACTGCAGCAGCATGGGATCTTGTTACAAAGAATTCTTCAACACTTGTTCAACCTTTGGACGAAGACCTACTTCGACTAGTGGATGGTACCACTATGACCCCGCCTCCGTCTGCTTCACCTCACCTCACTACAGTATATAAGCCACGTCTACGGCCCTATGCTGTACATTCTACAAAGATTGATGGACTGAACACATCAACTCCAGGCTGAGGGACTGATTACCTCATACTCCTCCTCTCCTTACGCCTTCCTCTTTGTATTGGACTGATGAAGCCACTGTGTGGCGAAACGTTTCCTGAATAAAGATTCCCATATGCTGCATAAGTGTCTCAATCTTCAACTTGTCGGTTTTTCAAACCATTCATCACAACTGTCAGACACTGCAGCAGCATGGGATCTTGTTACAAAGAATTCTTCAACACTTGTTCAACCTTTGGACGAAGACCTACTGCGACTAGTGGATGGTACCACTATGACCCCGCCTCTGTCTGCTTCACCTCACCTCACTACAGTATATAAGCCACGTCTTCGGCCCTATGCTGTACATTCTACAAAGACTGATGGACTGAACACATCGACTCCAGGCTGAGGGACTGATTACCTCATACTCCTCCTCTCCTTACGCCTTCCTCTTTGTATTGGACTGATGAAGCCACTGTGTGGCGAAACGTTTCCTGAATAAAGATTCCCATATGCTGCATAAGTGTCTCAATCTTCAACTTGTCGGTTTTTCAAACCATTCATCACGAGTGTAAGTGTGAACCACCAGGTGGTATTCATATTATTAGTTGACAGGGTGTATCAGGGAGATAAGATGTTTTCTGATGGTAGTTTTGAAGGTGATGAATGTGTCTGCAGTTTTGGAATTTTCAGGTAGGGTGTTCCAGATTTTAGGGCCTTTGACATACATTGAATTTTTGTAAAGGTTTAGTCGGACACGGGGAATGTCATAGAGATGTTTGTGTCTGGTGTTGTGCCTGTGGGTTCTGTCACAACTATCAAGAAAACATTTTAGGTCAAGGTTAATATTGGAATTTAAGGTCCTGTAGATGTAGATTGCACAGTAGTAAGTGTGGATGTACTGAACAGGGAGTAAGTTTAGATCTATGAAGAGTAGGGGGGTGTGTTGCCAGGGATGGGATTTAGTGATTATTCTTACTGCGGCTTTTTGTTGGGTTATTATTGGCTTTAGGTGTGTTGCTGCAGTTGAACCCCAAGCACAGATAGCATAGGTGAGGTATGGATATATAAGTGAATGGTATAGTGTGAGAAGGGCAGTTTGCGGCACGTAGTATCGTATCTTGGAGAGGATCCCAACCGTTTTGGATACTTTTTTGGTTATGTGTTGGATATGGGTGCTGAAGTTCAGGTTGTTGTCGAGGTATAGGGGTGCCACTAGCATGATAAGAGACAACACACTAAATGTCATGGGCCCAAGACTTTTCAACTGCCTCCCACATACATAATGGGGATTACTAATAGACCCCTGGCTGTTTTCGAGGAGGCACTGGACAGGCACCTAAAGTCAGTACCTGACCAGCCGGGTTATGGTTTGTACTTTGGATTACATGCGGCCAGCAGTAACAGCCTGGTTGATCAGGCCCTGATCCACCACAAGGCCTGGTCACAGACCGGGCCGTGGGGGTGTTGACTCCCGGAACTCTCGCCAGGTATACTCCAAGTATTAACATATCTTGGAGAGGAAGCCAACTGTTTTGGAGACTTTTTTTGTAATGTGTTGGACATTCGTAGCTCTTCCCAAACATCATGTAGAAGGTCTTATCAGTTTTAAGCAAGAGTTTATTGGTAATCATCCAGGTTGATATCTTTAAGAGTTCTTTGTTAACAGTGTTGTTGAAAGAGTTTAGATTAGGGTGAGAAATGACAAAAATTTTGTTGACTGCAAAGAGAACAGGTCTAAGTTCCTTCTAAACATTTAGATCATTGATGTATAAGAGGAAATGGGATGCCTATGTGAACATGTTTTGATGATGAAGTTGTGCCTGTGATATTGATGTCTGTTGGTAAGGTAGGATTTTATATAGCCTATCCTCACTTAACGATGTTCTTGTTTACCGATGACTTGACTTACGACGGGCTCTCTGACCAGTCTGCATAACTAAATAATGTATATTAGAGCTGATTTCCTGTATTCTGTTTAAAACAATATACAGTACACTACTGTATAAAGATTCAAAAATATGCCAGAAATGTTACAACTGGTGCAAAGGTGACACTAAAACATTATCAAAGATGGTTGACACAAACCCATTACCATTATAGTATGCTCCTCGCTTAGCGACGAATTCGTTTACCGATGTCATCTCAGGAATGGAACTCCATCTTTAAGTAAGGAGAGGCTGTATATGATATTTTAATGATAAAGTGTGATGTGCAGGATGCTGTAAGTAAATAAGTAATTTTATTCAGGTATAAGTAAGTAAGTACAGGTAAGTTTATTCAGGTATACACAAATACAGTTACATAGAATTATCATACATAGCAGCATATGTGTAGAGAACCTAGGATAACCCAAAAAAGTCAGACACAGTGACTTATTTCCAGTGGGGTCCTTTTACCTTATTATTATAATATATTGGTGATAATATCTTATTATTATTCTATAAATGAGATAACACCTTATTATCATACTATTAAGACTAGATTATCTACTACACGAGGGCCATTAAGACTATCTACAATACGAGGGTCATTACTAGGAATAAGGTAAAATTACACATGTGTTAGCTAAAAAAATAAAAAATCATTCCCCTCCCTTTCTGTCGCTTCATTCATCAGGCACCTTTTGGCTCTCTTCTTGAACTGGTTCATTGTTGAGAAATGGTATTACCAGCTAAGCTTATACATTTTGTATAGGGAAAACTTAACTTAGAAAGACAGCTCATCGCCTGCACAGCCGCCCCTGCAGACAAGGTCTTGAGATGCTGTCAAAGGCATTCCTCAATGGGCTGAAATGAGTTATATTATATAAACAATAAATTACCCCTAGTGGGTGTTATGTCAGCATATTTCATTCACTGATTGCTGACAAACTTAGGTGTGTGGACTCAAAGGTCTGCATATCACCAGGGTTTATGATAAGTGACTAACTCACGACTTTATACTCAACTGCGCAGTCAATAGTAGTACATCACGAGTTAGAACACTTACCTGGGTATATGTATCTGACCCGTAATTACGCCTGGATATCCGTTGAGTTGGTTGAAGAATAGTGTTCTTTGAAGAATGTCGCACTACACTCTGTTGGATCGCAACACTCGTTGTTACACTGTTCATCAATAATTGTTCACACAATATCACTAAGAAGTTGATCACACTTCTCTGTAAGTGTTTATCGTGTTTTGTGAGACACTTTGTTCACACTAACGCACAGATCGTTCTTTGTTGGTTATCCTGGCATCAGTGTCACTCTCAGTAGAGTCAAAAGTAATCTGAAGACGCCACCACGCCCCACGCCGTCACTGCCCTTCACACATAAAGGAAAAGCTGACCTAGTACCTTTTGCTTCCTTGCCACTTCCTCTATGAAGCAAAGCAGAATGTTTGATTTTTGCTGCCTTGAGCATAGACAACAACGTCCACTATCTTTACCATGGTAATAAAGTGGGAGCAGGATTTTCCTTAATTGTCCTGCTAAGGTAAGAGATGGACTGTCTCTTATTAAAATACACTTTACAATACTGGAGTCTGCAAGGAGCTTTGGTCGAAGCGACCACGTCCCATACTCATACTGCATCTGCTATCAATTACTCGCTGTAGCAGTAAACAAGATGCTTGCCCCTTCTGAGAGGGCTGGGCCCCTCAGGGCTGAAAGGGGCTGAAGGGGGCTGATACCCCCCTCCTGGAGAAATTTTCTCCACATTCATGCTGTGACTGGCGTTGACATGTGCGGGCAGTCTGTTCCATTCCTTTATTGCTGTACAATAAAAGGTGTTTGAAGCCTGGCCACTAACTGTGGGTATTACAAAGTTGTGCTTTCTCCCTCTAGTACTATGGTTGCTTTGGTTCCCAACCTTGACCAAATTGTCAGCAAGATATTCTGGATACTGTGAGCAATTTTATAAACATGATTTAGCTTCAGTTGTTTTACTCTCTCTTCAACATTCAGCATATCCAACTGCTGTAATTCATCCTGGCCTACATGCTCGCTTGGACCCAGGGCCAGGATGAATCTTACCATCTTGTTCTGGGTGATTGCAGTCTATCTTTCAGTTTTTTGTCAAGGCAGAGCACCATGAAGAGCAAGTGTAATCCACATGACATTGTATAAGGGCTAGACATAGGGTCTTGCGAGCCTCAGTAGGTAGACACTGTGCTTGTCTATAGAGGAATTTCAGCCTGGCATTCACTTTCTTTACTATACTGTTCCCTATCAATTCTCCTGACATGCATGGGTCAAAGGGGATTCCTAGATATTTTACTGTGGAAACTGAAGTGATGGGCTCCCCATTACACTGGACATTAAAATTATTTACCCTTCTCAGTTTATGTTTCGTGCCAAAGAGAATGGTTTCAGTTTTCCCAAGGCGTAATGATAGTTTGTTGTCTACTAAACATTTGCTGCAGGACTCTAGTTCCAGTGTTAATACATTAGCTACATCTTGTGGGCCTTTACCTGACACTGACAGAGCACTGCCATCTGCATACAGTAGGAGTTTGCACTTGACACTGATAGGCATGTTGTTAACACAGTACAGTGGACCCCCGCTTAACGATCACCTCCTAATGTGACCAATTATGTAAGTGTATTTATATAAGTGCATTTGTACGTGTATGTTTGGGGGTCTGAAATGGACTAATCTACTTCACAATATTCCTTATGGGAACAAATTCGGTCAGTACTGGCACCTGAACATACTTCTGGAATGAAAAAATATCATTAATCGGGGGTCCACTGTATATTAATAATAAGCGACAGTTTTGTTGATTTGGGCAATTTGCCTCCTGTTGCTAAGGTACGACGTAAACCAGTCTACAGAACCTATACCGATAGCTTAAAGTTTCTTACATAATATACTGTGGTTAAGATAAGATAAGAGAGAGATAAGATTTTCTTTGGATTTTTAACCCCGGAGGGTTAGCCACCCAGGATAACCCAAGAAAGTCAGTGCGTCATCGAGGACTGTCTAACTTATTTACATTGGGGTCCTTAATGTTGTCCCCCAGGATGCGACCCACACCAGTCGACTAACACCCAGGTACCTATTTGCTGCTAGGTGAATAGGACAACAGGTGTAAGGAAACACGTTGAAATGTTTCCACCCACCGGGAATCGAACCCAGGCCCTTCGTGTGTGAAGCAGGAGCTTTAACCACCAGGCCACCAGGCCTGGTGCAGGTCTAAGGTTACGATACCTATGAGGTTCCCCATTGACATTTCAATTCTCATGTAATCCATCAGATTAATTAGGGAAGTGTTGGTTGAGTAAGATCTTCTGCAGCCTGATTGATTGCTATGGAGAATGTTGTTGTCATTAAGGTACTTAACTACATGACAGTACACTAGAATTTTGGATATTACACTGAGTATACTAACAATCCTATAGTTGCTTACATCAGACCTACTATTGTTCTTGAAGAGAGGAGTAACTCTGGCCTCCTTGAACCCCTTCGGTACGGTATTAGTGGTGATGGACAAATTTATTATGTGAACAATAGGGACTGACAATTCAAAAGCACCATCTTTTAGGAACTTAGACGGGATGTTATCAGGGCCGGTGCTCTTAGTGGGGTTTAACCTGCTTAGTTCTTTTTGAATGAAGTCATGAGATATACTTACTAGTTGACAACTGGGGTTACCCCTTTATTGGTATAGTATATACACAATATACAGTTATATTGATTATCATACATGGCAGCATATGTGTAGAGAACCTAGGATAACCCAATAAAGTCAGCCGGAGTAACTTATTTCCTTTCGGGTCCTTGTAATATTTATTTATATTTTAAAGTTAAAAACAAGTATCCTAACTATGTAAAAGCAGTTACAATAATAGAAGGTATACCAAGGGAGAGGTAAAATTACTTTGGAACCTCGGTTATCGTTTGCCCTGGTTTTCGTCAAATTCGGTTTTCAACGACTTTTTTCATAAAATTTTTGTCCCAGTTTTCGTTCATTACCTCGGTTTTTGTTGGTCAACCTTACCGAACGTGTCCGCCTTCCTGCGCCTTCCTGCATTCTGAGTCAGTCTGGTTTTGTTTCTTGTCAAGTGAGCATTACCCTGCATGTTCATCTGAAACTTTTCATAATAATCCATTGTTTTTTGTGCTTGTTTATTGAGTGCGACTGCTAAATAAGCCACCATGGGGGCCAAAGAAAGTTCCGAGTGCCAGCCCTTTGATAAAGAAGGCGAGAAACATGATAAAATTCAAGAAAGAACTCAGCAAAGTACGAAAGTGGGGTACATGTGGTCAGTCTCGTCAGGATGTATGGGAAGTCCTCATCAACCATCAGTGCCTTCCTCAGAAATTAAGGACATGTGCGCAAAGTGGAGTGAGTTGCAAAGTTTTGTTGAGAAATATCCCCCTAACAAAGCTGTTGTAAACTGTGTCTGCAACATGTTCTCTGACAATGTATTGTCCCATTTTAGGCAAATCTTAAAGAGACACCAGAAACAAACCTCTCTGGACAGATTTTTTTTGTGCGGCAGAGGTCCACTGCCAGTAAAAGGCAAAAAAGGAAAGTAACCTCGGTTAGGGACTTGATACCTGAAGTCCTCATGGAGGGGGATTCCCCTTCCAACCAATAACCTCTCCTCTTCCCTCTCCCTTCCTCGCATATTCCATACGCCAACAAGAGTCTTCAATAAAGGTAAAAGTGATATTAAATATTCATTTATCCTTTTCAGTAGTCCTTTATATTTGTTTTTCATTGTTTTCTGTATGTAAAACTATAGTTATTTTCTATAAAATGTATTTTTTGTTAATACTTTTGGGTGTTTGGAACGGATTAATTGGATTTGTATTATTTCATATGGAAAATATTGCTTCAGTTTTCATCGAATTCGGTTTTCGTCAGACTTTCTGGAACAAATTAATGACGAAAGCCAAGGTTCCACTGTAGTTATTTTCATACAAGAAATCACTTTCCTCCCTTTCTGTAGCCTTATTCATGAGCTTCTTCTTCTTATGACCAGAGCTTTGGTAAGATGGTAAGGAAGAAGGATGGGTAAGGATAGAAATATTGGAAAAGGATGGGAGGGGGTAGAGAGGTAGGATATAAAAGGTAAGCGGCCCAACCGCTTTGGTGTAATTTTTTTTTTTTTGCGCGATTGCACAACGGATATTTAAACGACAATGAAGGCAATAATTTTCTGCCCAGTTTATAAAGAATTACCTGACACATTAGCTTCTTACAAGGTGGTGTCCCGCCATAGTAAATGTAGCATAATTTTAACAATAGAATGTTATACAAGATGTCTCCCTTATTGGGGGCGATGATTTTCTTAGTAAACATAGGAGGGTTCTGGTGTTACCCAATCATCTTCATCTACAGGGAGGTTGCTCAAGATCATTGGTCGATGGTAATCGTCTTTATGGATAAAACGACGGACCCTCTGTGGGAGAGTCATTCTTTGAGTCCTGTGAGGAGGAGTTTTGATGATATAATCCGTGGTATTTTCAACTTGGAGAGGATGTTCTCTATCTGGCATTGCATAGAGTTGTTTCTTCTTCAGTTCATGAGCTTACCTAAGGTCAATAAAGAGGCCTAGTGGATATTCATTATTTTCAAGAGCTGTACAAAGGAAGTCTAGCATTTTTATGATTGCATTATTTGTTCTATTATTTTGTCTGAAGACCAAACTGGTAGGTGTTGAGTACAGTACACAGTCATTTAACATGGTAGTTACGTTCCTGAAAGCACCATGTTAGGTAAAACCGTGTTAGATTAACTGAAGAACTTTTGGGAAAAATTGGGTTATGTTCCTGTGAGCCCCCAAAACACCAAACATCTTTCTTTTAGGCCAACAGATCTTACAAAAATAAAATTGAATATGTAATTGTAGGTCATTGCCTTGATGTATTATGTTTTCACTGCTTAAGATTACAAATGCAACAGAAATAATAATATTTCTTACCTTAAATTGTGGGTGCTGGTGTTTGTGGATGACTGTGCCAAATAAACTCATGCTAAATGATGGTCTACTATATATTAGTTCTAGCATGTGTATAATAGCATCATTCATGTTTTTATTAGGCCTGAACCCAGACTGACAGGGGTTGAGTATGTTGTGGGAGATGAGGTAGGAATAGATCTGCCTGTAAATTTATTTTTCAAAGATTTTAGAGAGAAGGGATAAGTTAGATATTGGCCTATAGTTATTCAGGTCTGCTTGATCTCCTCCTCTGTGTATCGGGGTGACCCTCGCTATTTTGAGAATTGATGGGAAGGTGGAGGATTCGATGGATTTGTAAAAGTGTTGCAGTAATTGGCGATATTACTTGATAAGCTTTTTTGTACATAAAAGGTGGTAAGTTATGTAAATCTCCAACCTTGTTTTTAAGTGTTGATGAGTGAGACTTCTGTTGGGTTTGTGGAGCTAGGAATAGTATATTTGGGTAGGTGCCAGTGAGGCAGTCTTTTGGTGAGGTGTTTGAACTTGGGATTCTGCTTGCTAGGTTTTTTTCCTGTGGTGGAGAAGAAAACATTGAGTTTCAGCCAGTGGGAGTAGGGGTTCATATGGTTTTGTTAGTTTGATTGTTCTGTTTTTGGATATCTTTTTAGTTCCTAGAATTTCAGATAAGGTTTTCCAGGTCTTTTTCATATCACCTTTTAAGTTATGTAATCTGTTCTCATAATACAATCCCTCCTCCTATTTAATCAGACCTGCAGTTATGACTGGCTGTGTGTCCAGGTAAGATAAAGATGCCTGTTGTATCATGTTTAAGCCAAGTTTCAGTAAGTATAATAAAGGAGATGCTGGCATTTTAACCCTTTCAGGGTCCGTGCTGTAGATATACGGCTTTACGTTGGGGGTCCAAACCGTAGATCTGCGCCATGAGCTCAGCTCACTCTGATAAGTTGTGAGCAGTAAATTTGGGCTTAGATATGAGAGAATACATCTATGTGGTATGTGTGCACCACATAAAACAAATCCTGCAGCACACAGTAGATAATGAGAGAAAAAACTGAGACCGTAATTTTCGATTAAAACAGAGACTTTGCAGTGTTTTTTCATATGTTTTGAAATTGGAATATTTTGAACTTTGCACTGAATTGGCCAAATCACTTTATTTTGTAGTTGGAAGAGTTGAGTTGGCGATTTTTTGTGCTCAATCGATAGAATAGAAATAATACTAGTGAAACAGCTAAGAATTTGGTTGACTGGAATACTGTAATTGCCCTAAAATGGGAGTCAAAATCGGCAAAATTGCCGATGCGTAAATATCGCTGACACATCAAAATTCGCGAGAGCATAATTTCGTCAATTTTCCATCAAATTTCGTACTTTTTGCTTTATTACCTTCAGAAAAAGATTCTCTACCATTTCACAAGAAAAAATAACAAAATTATTTTTTGAAAATTCTTGGACCCTGGTGCACACTTTGAAATTTGGCCTCTGGACCCTGAAATTCAATTCAATTCAAGTTTATTCTCTATAATGGTTACAGTGTGGGGTTTACAGGTTTTGGGTATTTTGTGGTTTACATGTTATAAAACACTAATTACAGAGGGGGCCACTAGAACACCTAGCATGGCTAGGCATTTCGAGCAGACTTAGATTAATTCTTAACATTAAACCCTTACAGATTATGGTATTAAGGCTAAGTGACTACATCATAATTTGTGAGTTTAGCAATGTGAATGCTTTTGTTTTGCCACAATACAAGGTGTCTATATTTGAGTAACATAGGCAAACTTATTATACAGCTTATTTAAAGCTGTATAATATTTGCCTGCATAAAATCATGAGAATTGTAAAACAATAAATACGTACACTTTACCTAAGAGGAAGGTGGAGCGGTGTTATTGTTTGGAAATGGTGTCACCTTCCATAAAGACATCAGGTAATGGCTAGTTTGGCGTTTTTTCTCTTTTCTGTCTCTGTCCAGTAGTACTTGAAGATGATGAGGATTCACTAGCATTTGATTTTTTTTCTGCTAAAGAAGCTGGCCAATGTTGTCTGCTTTTGATGACTTTTCAAAATTTTTCTAAAGTGGTTGACAACATTATCATTGAACAGGTTGATGCTTCTATTCACAACAGTAATGTTAGGATGCCATTTTCCACCAGGCTTTGTGTTTGTGCCCAATGGTAACACAGTTCCTTAATTTCTGCAGTGGAAATGTTACCCTTACTGCTTCTCTTCTCTGAAGAAGAAATTTCCTCGACCACTTCTTGCTGCTCCTTGTGCAGGTCTTGAAGTACTTCTGTGGTGAGCTCGTTCTTGTGATCCTCCCACAACTCCTCTACATCCTCATTGTCCATTTCCAAACCCATGGAATGGCCCAGAGAAACAATATCCCTCACTGCAGGCTCTGCCTCGAAGCCTTCAAAATTTTTGACTGACACAGTCTGGCCACAATTTCTTCCAGGCAGACAGGGTTCATTCTCCTGAAATAAACTTCACTCCAGGCTTTGTCTATTATCCTTAAACACTCAAAGATATTAAAAAGGTTTTTTTCAAAAATTCCCTAAGGTTAAGCTCTGTTTCAGAGGTCATTTCAAAGCATCTTTTAAACTGTGCTTTTGTGCAAAGTTTCTTAAAATTGGAAATTACCTGGTGGTCCGTGGGTTGGATGAGAGGAGTGGTGTTAGGGGGCAAGAACTTCACTTTAATGAAGCTGTATTCATCCACCATATTTTCCTCCAAGCCTGGAGGGTGAGCAGGAGCATTGTCTATTACCAGATGTACCTTTAATGGTAAGTTTTTCTGAATGGTACTGCTTCACAAACACTTCATGTATCCACTCTGTGAAGAACGGCCTTGTTACCCAAGCTTTGCCATTAGCCCTGCACATTACACTAAGTTTACTTTTTATCACATTGTTTTTCTTGGATTTTCAGAGTGGTAGACCAGCAACAGTTTAATTTTGCAGCACCCACTAGCATTGTGACACACCAAAAGTGTTAGCCTATCTTTCATGGGCTTATGTTTTGATAATGATTTTTCTTCTTGTGTAATGTAGGTTCTTTTATGCATTCTTTTCCAAAAAAGAAGTTTCATCACAGTTAAAACCCTGTTGAGGAGTAAATCCCTCAATGTCTACATAGGTTTTAAATCTCTTAACAAACATTTCAGCCTCATCTCTGTTAGCACTGGCAGCTTCCTCATGCCTTACTACACTATGAATCCCACTCCTCTTTTTAAACCTTTCAAACCAGCTCCTACTTGCCTTAAATTCATCACGTTCAGCAGTGTTTCCCGAGATATCTCGCCTACGATCATTATATAATTGTTTTGCCTTTTTTTACAAATTGTTGTTTTGGAAACACTGTCACTGACCAGATGTTTTTCATTAATCCACACTAACAAAAGTTTTTCCATTTCTTCAATTATCTGTGACCTATTCACAGCAAAATTTTCACTCCTGTCTCCACATCATCTCCTTTTATTCATTCTTTATTTTTCAGTATGGATGATATGGTGGATTTTGTCATACCATATTGAGTGGCCGGGTTCAACACACGTGTTCCACTTTCCCATTTCACAACATGTTCTTTTTTCACTTTAAAGGTTGTTCTCACTGCTTTCTTTTTAGGCTTGTTTGGGGCCATGATTACTTATTTTCAATGAAAATAAAATGCCAAGAAGTTTCACAGAGCTTCTGTGAATGATGCTTAACCCTTTGAGGGCCCAAACCACAGTTCTACGCTTGTCGACAGGGTCCAAGAATTTTCCAAAAAATTGTTTGTAATTTTTTCTTATGAAATGGTAGAGAATCTTTTTCTGAAGGAAATAAAACAAAAAGTATGAAATTTGTTGTAAAACTGACAAAATTACACTCGCAAATTTTACTGCATTAGCAATATTTAAGCATCGGCAGTTTTGCCCACATTGGCTCGTATTTTATGCCAATTACATTATTCCAGTCGACCAAATTCTTAGCTATTTTGCTAGTATTACTTCTATTTTATTGGTTCAGCACAAGAAACTCCCCAGTCAACTATTTCAACTACCCAGTAAAGTGATCAGAAATTGGTAATTTGGCCAATTTCACACAAAGTTTAAAATATTCCAATTTCAAATTTGGGTCCAAAATAAACAATACAAGCATTCCTGGCACTGAAATAACATTTCCTCTGTTTATTAGTTACATTTCCAGGCTTTACAGGTGAATTACATTTTAATTTTTTATTCACATGAAGAATTTTTATTCACACCAAAAAAAATAGAGGATTTACTCTTATGCAACATTGTAATAATTGTATAAATAATATCTGCACATTCGTGAATGTATATTAGATCCACCAGTTGACACGTATTGGACACGTGACATCATTTGTTTACTCCTGAACATCAGCAAAAATTGAACATTTCTGCTATTTTGAGCTTAATTTCAAGCTATTTTCAGTACGAAAATCAATCAATCAAAATCATCTCAATTTCTGTAGTACATCTTCCATTCTATCAAATGAGACCAGGAAACCACAAATACAACCGTAAAACCTTATGAAAATACACCGCAAAGTCACTGTTTTAATCCAAAAACACAGTTGCAGTTTTTTTCTCATGCACTGCTTGCTGCAGGATTTGTTTTAAATGGTGCACACTTACCACATAGATCCATTCTCTTATATCTAGGCCCAAATTTACCACTCACAGCTTTATGTGAGTGAGCTGAGCTCATGGCATAGAGCTGCGGCTTGGACCCTGTGGACAAGGTGTAAAACTGGCTTGGACCGTCAAAGGGTTAATGAATGAAAGCTGACGAGAGACAGTGTGTGTGAAGCTTAGTTTTCATCCAGATGGACTGTTTTGTTTAGGTCAAATATCAGGGCAACAACCAAATACAGTGATCCCTCATTTTTCATAAGCATCGAAAGTCGTAATTTTCGAAAATCATAAAACTTTTTCGTCAAAACATTGACTTGTAAATCATTGTTTGACTCACAAATAGTTGTTCATCCCGGAAGCGTACGCACGACCCTGAGCGGCCTCGCACTCCATTCCCAGCCAGTGTGCCATTGTTTATCAGCGAGTGACCATCACCTCACGCGTTCATGTGATACATTTCATATTTCACTCATTTTAATGCTTGCAACTGCTATATAAGCCACATGGCTCCAAAGAAAGCTCCTAGTACTATGTCTTTGGTAAAGAAGGTGAGAAATATGATAGAATTCAAGAAAAACATCATTGAACAATATGAAAGTGGCGTACGTGTTGCAGATCTGGCCAGGATGTGTAAGAAACCCCATACAACCATCACTTCCATTGTGGGCAAGAAAAAGGAAATCAAAAAAGCTGCTGTTGCAAAGGGGGTAAATATATTTATTTATTTTTATTATCACACTGGCCGATTCCCACCAAGGCAGGGTGGCCCGAAAAAGAAAAACTTTCACCATCATTCACTCCATCACTGTCTTGCCAGAAGGGTGCTTCACACTACAGCTTTTAAACTGCAACATTAACACCCCTCCTTCAGAGTGCAGGCACTGTACTTCCCATCTCCAGGACTCAAGTCCGGCCTGCCGGTTTCCCTGAATCCCTTCATAAATGTTACTTTGCTCACACTCCAACAGCACGTCAAGTATTAAAAACCATTTGTCTCCATTCACTCCTATCAAACACGCTCACGCATGCCTGCTGGAAGTCCAAGCCCCTCGCACACAAAACCTCCTTTACCCCCTCCCTCCAACCTTTCCTAGGCCGACCCCTACCCCGCCTTCCTTCCACTACAGACTGATACACTCTTGAAGTCATTCTGTTTCGCTCCATTCTCTCTACATGTCCGAACCACCTCAACAACCCTCCCTCAGCCCTCTGGACAACAGTTTTGGTAATCCCGCACCTCCTCCTAACTTCCAAACTACGAATTCTCTGCATTATATTCACACCACACATTGCCCTCAGACATGACATCTCCACTGCCTCCAGCCTTCTCCTCGCTGCAACATTCATTACCCACGCTTCACACCCATATAAGAGCGTTGGTAAAACTATACTCTCATACATTCCCCTCTTTGCCTCCAAGGACAAAGTTCTTTGTCTCCACAGACTCCTAAGTGCACCATTCACTCTTTTTCCCTCATCAATTCTATGATTCACCTCATCTTTCATAGACCCATCCGCTGACACGTCCACTCCCAAATATCTGAATACGTTCACCTCCTCCATACTCTCTCCCTCCAGTCTGATATCCAATCTTTCATCACCTAATCTTTTTGTTATCCTCATAACCTTACTCTTTCCTGTATTCACCTTTATTTTTCTTCTTTTGCACACCCTACCAAATTCATCCACCAATCTCTGCAACTTCTCTTCAGAATCTCCCAAGAGCACAGTGTCATCAGCAAAGA
This sequence comes from Cherax quadricarinatus, assembly GCF_038502225.1. Lineage (NCBI taxonomy): Eukaryota > Metazoa > Arthropoda > Malacostraca > Decapoda > Parastacidae > Cherax > Cherax quadricarinatus. The sequence continues at coordinate 39,255,787 of NC_091307.1, forward strand.
GCAGCTGTGACAACTCCCACTTTGTGTGTGATTCTTTATCTTTTAACTCCACGCCTCTTGCCAAGACCCTCGCATTTACTTCTCTTACAACCCCATCTATAAATATATTAAACAACCACGGTGACATCACACATCCTTGTCTAAGGCCTACTTTTACTGGGAAAAAATTTCCCTCTTTCCTACATACTCTAACTTGAGCCTCACTATCCTCGTAAAAACTCTTCACTGCTTTCAGTAATCTACCTCCTACACCATACACTTGCAACATCTGCCACATTGCCCCCCTATCCACCCTGTCATACGCCTTTTCCAAATCCACAAATGCCACAAAGACCTCTTTAGTCTTATCTAAATACTGTTCACTTATATGTTTCACTGTAAACACCTGGTCCACACTCCCCCTACCTTTCCTAAAGCCTCCTTGTTCATCTGCTATCCTATTCTCCGTCTTACTCTTAATTCTTTCAATTTATAACTCTTCCATACACTTTACCAGGTATACTCAACAGACTTATCCCCCTATAATTTTTGCACTCTCTTTTATCCCCTTTGCCTTTATACAAAGGAACTATGCATGCTCTCTGCCAATCCCTAGGTACCTTACCCTCTTCTATACATTTATTAAATAATTGCACCAACCACTCCAAAACTATATCCCCACCTGCTTTTAACATTTCTATCTTTATCCCATCAATCCCGGCTGCCTTATGAGATCACAAGTACTCGAAATTGTTGAGACGTTATTGTTGGTGTGGATCTCCTAGAAACAATTAGCAGTCGACTACATATTTGTGAAAAGGCAAGGCAGTTGCATGACAATCTCGTAAAGAAATTGCCTGCAACGAGTACTGATATTTGTGATTTTAAGGCTAGCAAAGGCTGGCTTGAGAGATTTAACCCTTTCAGGGTCAGTGCCGTAGATCTATGGTAGATGATAGATCTATGGTAGATCTATCATCTTGTTTGTTATACATTGTAATGCGACAAATTTGTACAACTATAATGCTTCAATAATCGAAATGTTCAAATTTCGTTGTTTCAAATACTCAATTGTACCTCATATTGTAAGTTGTTTACAGTAATTTTTACCACTGAACCTTTCATTGCTTGTTAATTTTAAGTTAAAGCTCTGCATATAAGGGGCTTGTGGCATGTGCACCCAACTACTATAATTCCTTGTGCAACTATGTATCATGTCCAAATAAAATATATGAATATGAATATGAAAATGAATTTAGCAAGTCATTCAGTCAATCACACAAACTCATGTTTACCTCTTTTTCTGTGTACAAAGTAACACTTCAATTACGGCTACAGGTTATCTCTAGTCTAATACCTTTGTTTCTTTGTTAATTCTAAGACTTAAGTGCTTATACCTTTTCGTGCCACTTTCAACAACACTGGTATATCTACTGGGTGTCGTGATTGCTTGGCAGATACAAGATATAGTAATTAAAATATAACACAGTTCACAAACACAGCTGCCTTGTAGCAGAGAATGACTGGACACTATGAATTACAAATGCTGGGATGGTGGGGTGGTGTCAGGAAGTGGCAGGGGATGGCGGGAGGGCTCCCCGGCTGCTCTACAACAAGGCTACCGCTTGAGCAAAAGATAATTTTTTTTCCTTCCCACAAACTGAACCGTGTTAAATTAATTATACGACATGTTACATAAAATTGTGCCACAATTTTTCAACCGTGCAATACTCAAATCGTGCCAAATAAACTCGTGCTAAATGACGGTCTACTGTATATTATGTATAGACGCAGGACATAACCCCTCATCATAGCAGTGGTAACGAACCTGCTTTCCTGTCATCTGGACTAATTATTCACGGCTATAGACTGTGAAGAATGAGCCGGTGGGTTGTCACCAACACCTGCGACCCTCCCCCCCCCCACATCATCAGCAATGGCTATGATTTCAATAACACGCAGTGTCACCAGCACCAGACACCCCAGTATCACTATATACATTAGCGTTGAGTTCAAATGTTATTTTTTTCATTTCATTTTTCATTTTTCTTTCAAATAGGATATACCTTTCATGTTTCCTTGTTTTATGTTTGCTTTAATAAATAATAAAGTGTTTATCTTTGTGAATTATTATTTCTTTTTCTATTCATTAATTTTCCTGAGGAGGAGCCAGCCTTGGTAACATTGTCTGAAGTTGTTACAGGGCTGAGTAAACCTTCACAGGTACAATGGCACCATTTGGTACAATGGTACCATATGACACAATGGCACCATATGGTGCAATGGTACCTTATGGTACCATATGGTACAATATGGTACAGTGGCACATGATACAATAGTACCATATGATACAATGGTACAAGGATGACAAGGGTTTAATATGTTGTGTGAAACGAGGTAGGAATAGATCTGTATATGAATTAATTTTTCAAAGATTTTAGAGAGCAGTGGTAAGTTAGGTATTAGTCTATAGTTATTCAAGTCAGCTTGGTCACCTCCTTTATGGATTGGAGTGACTCTCGCTATTTTGAGGCTTGTTGGGAAGGTAGATGATTCAATGGACTTGTTAAAGAGCGTTGTAATAATTGGTGACAATACTTGAGAAGCTTTTTTGTACTTCTTCCCTGAAGGGTAAATCTATCAAGAAGTACCTTCCAACCACCTTCGCCAACCCGGGTGTGTGTGTGTGTTTTGGCTGGGTGTAAGGGCCACCCTATCCAGCCGTTCCTTACACGGAAATGCTGGGATCTTTGTACGCCGTATCTGTCCTGTGGAATTTTAGGGACCTGGAGTTTACCTGGACCTGGAGAGAGTTCCGGGGGTCAACGCCCCCGCGGCCCGGTCTGTGACCAGGCCTCCTGGTGGATCAGAGCTTGATCAACCAGGCTGTTACTGCTGGCTGCACGTAAACCAACGTACGAGCCACAGCCCGGCTGGTCAGGAACGAACTTTAGGTGCTTGTCCAGTGCCAGCTTGAAGACTGCCAGGGGTCTGTTGGTAATCCCCCTTATGTATGCTGGGAGGCAGTTGAACAGTCTCGGGCCCCTGACACTTATTGTATGGTCTCTTAACGTGCTAGTGACACCCCTGCTTTTCATTGGGGGGATGTTGCATCGTCTGCCAAGTCTTTTGCTTTCGTAGTGAGTGATTTTCGTGTGCAAGTTCGGTACTAGTCCCTCTAAGATTTTCCAGGTGTATATAATCATGTATCTCTCCCGCCTGCATTCCAGGGAATACAGGTTTAGGAACCTCAAGCGCTCCCAGTAATTGAGGTGTTTTATCTCCATTATGCGCGCCGTGAAGGTTCTCTGTACATTTTCTAGGTCAGCAATTTCACCTGCCTTGAAAGGTGCTGTTAGTGTGCAGCAGTATTCCAGCCTAGATAGAACAAGTGACCTGAAGAGTGTCATCATGGGCTTGGCCTCCCTAGTTTTGAAGGTTCTCATTATCCATCCTGTCATTTTTCTAGCAGATGCGATTGATACAATGTTATGGTCCTTGAAGGTGAGATCCTCCGACATGATCACTCCCAGGTCTTTGACGTTGGTGTTTCGCTCTATTTTGTGGCCAGAATTTGTTTTGTACTCTGATGAAGATTTAATTTCCTCGTGTTTACCATATCTGAGTAATTGAAATTTCTCATCGTTGAACTTCATATTGTTTTCTGCAGCCCACTGAAAGATTTGGTTGATGTCTGCCTGGAGCCTTGCAGTGTCTGCAATGGAAGACAGTGTCATGCAGATTCGGGTGTCATCTGCAAAGGAAGACACGGTGCTGTGGCTGACATCCTTGTCTATGTCAGATATGAGGATGAGGAACAAGATGGGAGCGCGTACTGTGCCTTGTGGAACAGAGCTTTTCACCGTAGCTGCCTCGGACTTTACTCTGTTGACTACTACTCTCTGTGTTCTGTTAGTGAGGAAATTATAGATCCATCGACCGACTTTTCCTGTTATTCCTCTAGCACGCATTTTGTGCACTATTATGCCATGGTCACACTTGTCGAAGGCTTTTGCAAAGTCTGTATATATTACAACTGCATTCTTTTTGTCTTCTAGTGCATCTAGGACCTTTTCGTAGTGATCCAATAGTTGAGACAGACAGGAGCGACCTGTTCTAAACCCATGTTGCCCTGGGTTGTGTAGCTGATGGGTTTCTAGATGGGTGGTGATCTTGCTTCTTAGGACCCTTTCAAAGATTTTTATGATATGGGATGTTAGTGCTATCGGTCTGTAGTTCTTTGCTGTTGCTTTACTGCCCCCTTTGTGGAGTGGGGCTATGTCTGTTGTTTTTAGTAACTGTGGGACGACCCCCGTGTCCATGCTCCCTCTCCATAGGATGGTAAAGGCTCGTGATAGGGGCTTCTTGCAGGTCTTGATGAACACAGAGTTCCATGAGTCTGGCCCTGGGGCAGAGTACATGGGCATGTCATTTATCGCCTGTTCGAAGTCATTTGGCGTCAGGGTAACATCGGATAGGCTTGTGTTAACCAAATTTTGTGGCTCTCTCATAAAAAATTCATTTTGATCTTCGACTCTCAGTCTGGTTAGCGGCTTGCTAAAAACTGAGTCATATTGGGACTTGAGTAGCTCACTCATTTCCTTGCTGTCATCTGTGTAGGACCCATCTTGTTTAAGTAGAGGCCCAATACTGGACGTTGTTCTCAACTTTGATTTGGCATAGGAGAAGAAATACTTTGGGTTTCTTTCGATTTCATTTATGGCTTTTAGTTCTTCCTGCGATTCCTGACTTCTGTAAGATTCCTTTAGCTTAAGTTCGATGCTTGCTATTTCTCTGACCAGTGTCTCCCTACGCATTTCAGATATATTGACCTCTTTTAGCCGCTCTGTTATTCTTTTCCGTTGCCTGTAAAGGGAGCGCCTGTCTCTTTCTATTTTACATCTACTCCTCCTTTTTCTTAGAGGAATAAGCCTTGTGCATACATCGAGTGCCACCAAGTTAATCTGTTCTAGGCATAAGTTGGGGTCTGTGTTGCTTAGTATATCTTCCCAGCTTATATCGGTTAGGACTTGGTTTACTTGGTCTCACTTTATGTTTTTGTTATTGAAGTTGAATTTGGTGAATGCACCCTCGTGACTAATCTCGTTATGTCGGTCTGGGGCTCCGAGCATACATGTCTGAACCTCAATTATGTTGTGATCTGAATAAATTTCCACAAAAACAAAGCTGTTAAAAATATTGCAACTCATTGTTGGGTGTTAGTAGAACCATCATTACTCAATAATGCGTGCAAAAATCATGACACTCCTATTAATACTTTTTGCAAAAAATGGAACACAATGTCAATAACTTATTTCTGAGTTGTTCACAAACTGTTTTCTGTAAAACTCCATGGTTACGGCATGCTAAATCTCAGCGTGTTGCACACGTCAACACTTGTTGAGACCCCACAGGCGGCTGAGCTGTCATGAGTCCATGCACTTGAATAGAGTCCTGAGAGATGTTGCAATGTAGTGTATTTTGACTGAAACATTCATAAAAATCATAATTTTTGGAGAGAGAGAGAGAGAGAGAAAATAATTGCCATGTCTTTTTTATGAGAGCAAGAAAAAAAAATTATTTAAGGAAAACATACATAGAAATATGATAGAAACAAGCTGATTACATCAATATGTTGCCAGAATTATGCACTATTTTTTGGTAAGAAAATATTTTCTTCCATAATTTTTCAATGTTCCTTTCTCTATCACTCCAAAAATGCTTGCCACTCCTTTAATCTTTGAGGGTTTCGGATGTACTAGTACAGCTTACGCGCAGGGGTTTTTGACGTACTAGTACGCATAAATTCTAGCGCCATCAAATCTCGCGGGAAAAGGCTGGTAGGCCTAGATGTGAGAAAATGGGTCTGTGTGGTCGGTGTGCATGGTAGAAAAAAAATCTGGGACCCAGTGGTGCATTGTGGGAATGCTATCTTAGTACACAATGTCCACTATGCCTCGTGGTAAGAAGTTCCTCACTCCTCGGCGAATTGGGACACTTTTGTTCCCCAGTGACAGTTCTAATACAGATGGAAGTGCCAGTGAAGATGAGTTTCAAGGTTTTGGTGAGGTTTTGACCAAAACTAATGACCGTAATATCGGTAATAGTGAGGAAAACCCAGACGACCCTCAGTCTTCCACCTCTGGTGCTGGGCCATCTTGTTCACGTTCAGTTGTACCAGAATCAAAGAGGAAACTCCTATTTTCCCAAATCCCAGACTCAGATGTGAGTACAGTGGAACCTGAAATTTCGAACTTAATCTGTTCCAGGAGCTAGTTCTAAATTTGAAAAGTCTGAAATTCAAAGCAATATTTCCCATAAGAAATAATGGAAATACAATTAATCCGTTCCAGAAACCCAAAAATATTCACAAAAAAAAAATACATTTTATAGAGATTAATTACAGTTTTACATACACACAACAAATGCTATAGTCTTTAATTTTGTATAGTAATATAAAATAACATTTTTACTTACCTTTATTGAAGATTGGTGATGGCATCTGGAAGATAGTGAGGAGGAGAGAGGGAGTTGGGGTTATTGTTTGGAAGGAGAATCCCCCTCCATGAGGACTTCTGGTATCAAAGCCCTCTCTGGGGTTGCTTCCCTTCTCTGTATTTTAATGCCACTAGGACCAGCTTGAGAGTCATTGGACCCGTCTCACAAAAAACTGTCTACAGTCCTCTGTTTCTGTTTCACAAAATAACTGTCCACAATCGTCTGTTTGTCTCACAAAATAACACCACAGTCGTCTGTTTCTGTTTCACAAAATAACTGTCCACAGTCGTCTGTTTCTGTCTCACAAAATAACTGTCCACAATCGTCTGTTTGCCTCTCAAAATAACTCCACAGTTGTCTGTTTCTGTCTCACAAAGTAACTCCACAGTCGTCTGTTTCTGTCTCACAAATTAACTGTCCACAATCGTCTGTTTGTCTCACAAAATAACTCCACAGTCGTCTGTTTGTCTTACAAAATAACTGTCCACAGTCGTCTGTTTCTGTCTCACAAAATAACTGTCCACAGTCCTCTGTACATCCTGGCAAGCTCAACAAGCCTCACTCCAATCTCATACTTCTGTATTATTTCCTTCTTCACATCTATGGTGTTTCTCACTTTCTTTACCACAGGGGTACCACTAGCAAGTTTCTTTGGGCCCATGGCAGCTTATTTCACAGCCCCACAAGCACTAAACACAATTAAATAATCGTAAAATGTGTGAATGAGATCGCAGGTTAGTGTTCACTCAAGCATAAACAAAGCTAGACTGCTCACAGCACCTGCGCGGGGACGCGGACAGAGCGGGCCAGCGGACAGGTCCCGTACCCGGCGGTCCGAAAATAGGGGCACATTCGATAATAGGGACACAGTTTGTCTGAAAAAATGGTCTTATTTTCGAAACGTTCGATATGTGATACATTCGATTTTTGAGGTTCCACTGTATTTGTGATGATAGTGATAGTGATTATGAACTACAAGCTCTTGAAAACAGTTCCAGTAGTGATAGTGAAGTGGAATATTCCCCAGTGAAGTGTCAGTATATACAAAGATATATGCGCTCTGGTAGTGTGCCATATGCTATTCCAAGGGGAAGGAGTACATTTCGGAGTACATCCCGTGGCTGTACAACAGGAACAGACAATGAAAATGACGATGATAGTGTTGCAATTGGGATGGAAAATGTGCATGGTGATGGTAGTGGTGGTGATGGTCGTGAGGCACCAGCAGTGGGCCATGCTGCCACTCACGCTGCCACCCATGCCACTGCTTCAGTTGATCTACAACAAAGGCCACCATCCCCCACCCACCCACCACACCAACCTCCACAGCCACAACCTCCACAACCACAACCACCTGTCATTGTCCAGCACCCACCAGCAGACCGCACCTGGGATTGGCAGGAAGCTGTCAATTTTGTTCCAAATGCCCACCAGTTTGATGACAGCCAAAGTGGAATACGGCCATCTTGTACACTTGGGAACAATGCCACTGAACTGGAATGTTTCGAGTTATTCTTTGACGAACCCCTGATGGAAAGTATTGTCATGGAAAGCAACACATACTACGAGTACACCATGGCAAACACAATACTTTCACCAAAATCACGTCTGCACCAGTGGAAGGAGGCAACTGTGGCTGAGATGTATCTTTTCTTTGCCACAATAATGCTTATGCCACATGTGTATAAGCACAAAGTGAAATCATACTGGTCAACAGACCGCCTGATTGCAACCCCAGGTTTCAGTAATATAATATCAGTGAATCGATTTGTGCTAATGTTACGTATGCTTCACTTCTCAGACAAAACCAGGCCTGACAGAGACGACAGGTTATATAAGATTAGGCATGTGTTTGTGTATCTGAAAGAGAAATTCAATATGTATTTTTATCCCTTCAGGAAGCTTGTAATGGACGAGTCTTTGATTCTGTTCAAAGGAAGACTCTCTTTCAAGCAGTACATACCAAGCAAGAGGAAACACTTTGGTATAAAGTTGTTTGTGCTTTGTGATTATTACAGTGGTCTGGTATTGGATATTATTGTGTACACTGGAAGTTATACATTGCAAAATACCAGGAAGTTATTGGGCATCTCTGGTGATGTGGTTAGAACAATGATTGAACCATACCTTGGTAAGGGGCATATTTTATATATTGATAACTGGTACACAAGCCCCTCACTCAGTGATTTTTTGCAAGTGAACATGACAGATGTGTGTGGCACAGTGCGTGTAAATCAGAAATATATGCCCAGGTTTGACGCTGGCACTCGTAGAGGTGAGGTGCAGGCGTTTGCTGCCAATGACATCATGGCATTTCGGTGGCATGACAAACGAGATGTCACACTGTTGTCATCAGTTCACCCTAATGAAATGGCAGACACTGGCAGGCACCATAGAGAGAGCAATGAACTCATTCTAAAACCTGCAGCTGTGATTGATTACACCTTCAATATGTGTTCAGTGGACAAATGTGACATGCAGATTGGGTTTGCTGATTGTGTTCGCAAGAGTTATAAGTGGTACATAAAACTCTTTTTCCATCTTCTGGACATTTCCATGCTCAATGCTTATAATATGTATGAGATGAGGACCAGAAACAAACCACAATATGGTGAATTCTGTTTGTCTGTCATCAGACAAATAGTATTCAAGTACCAAGGAAGAACACCTGCAATAGATCGCCCACCAACTTATCAACAACTACCTTCTCGTCTGATGCATGGTGATCACTTCCTGGTAAAACTGCCTGCTACTGCTTTCAAGAAAAAGGCTCAGAAGAGGTGTTACGTCTGTGCACATACAAAGAAATGCCCATAACAATACAGAGACAGTCGTTTTATGTGTGAGGAATGTAAAACACCACTGTGCATGACACCATGTTTCAAAGACTTCCACAGGCTGCAGAACTTCTAGAAACATTCCCTGTGACTGTATATGTGTATATAAAATATAGAAAAATAGTAATAAACAACATTTCATATCGTTTGTTTGTGTAAATATTTTCTATAAACAAAACAATGACAACAGTGTTTACACCCTTATTGTGTAGTATTGAAAAAGAAATAACTTACAATATACTGATCATATTGGTCTCACAGGCCATAAAAGTTACTTGGAAAAAGAAAAATTTAAAAATAATAGAAATTAGTACATAAAGTAAATAAAAGAATACCGGGAGACGGCAGTCGGCGATGTTGCCACATTGTCCCTCTTTTTCATCAACTTCACACCTCCATATCTTGGTAAGTATTGATGGTAAAAAAATTTTGTTTAGCCTATAATATTTAGAAAAAAAAAACTCTATTTTTCATAAGAAAAAAATATATATTTTTTTTTTTTTAAATTTGGCCGACCCTGAGAACGAGTCTCTGAGAGGACCTGTCGACCCTCAAAGAGTTAATAATAATAATACGCAATAATAATCACTGAGGCTCATTAATTGTCGTGTAGTATTACGTTAATATAAACATTTTCATTAATGCATCTATGATATTTCAAAATTATATAATAAACACGCTATGTAACGTATAAACATTATAAATACACCCCACAGAAGAATAAATTAACATAAATATGAGATATTACGTGTATGAAGCAAAACCAGATGCATTTGTCCACTTGTTTACGTACTATGCATCTCCTCTCTCATTTACTCTTTCTCTCACTCGTTTATTTGTTTTACCTCATTTACTCACCTCTCACCCTACATTAAGACTACAAATATTTTAAAGTAAGTAATGAGTGTACTGTATATGCATTTTATTGTTCTAGGACACTTTAAATGCAGCATATTACATGTGGGTGGGGTAGCCAGAAGGACTACCATACCTTCCACACCTGACCTCTTACAGTAAAAACTAACCTCTCACCCTACATTAAGACTACAAATATTTTAAGGTAAGTAATGATTGTATTGTGTGTATATTTTACTTTTTGTTTTTAATGCCTATTTCTATTGCTAACTTAATATGTGTTAGTGTAAAATTATTATTTGGCATTTATAACTAAAAAAGACACAATACCATGACTGGAACAATACACAAATAACCCGCACATAGAAGAGAGGAGCTTACAACAACATTTCAGTCTGACTTGGACCATTTACAAAGTCACACAGTGTGACTTTTTAAATGGTCCAAGTCGGACCGAAACGTCTTCGTAAGCTCCTCTCTTCTATGTGCGGGTTATTTGCGTATCTGGCATTTATAAATGGAACAAAATGGCATTCTGCTTTCCGGCTCTGTCCAGAAAGCAGAACGCAAGTTAGGTTCTAGGCTACTGCCGGAAAGTGGGCATCGCCGGAAAGCAGAATGCCATTTTTTCCACTTATAAATGTCATGTACGTTTACACTTAGATGACTGCTTGGAGTGATCCAAACAGTCATGTACTGAGGTGCTATCAGTAGAGGGTCAACAAGGGTGAACACAGTGTGATACATTACAGGAGATATGGATTGCTGCAAGAAGTAGGCCACTTCAGCATAGGAAATATTGAACCAGAGTTGACACCTTGCTTTTCCCTAGCCTTAGAAACCTCTGAATAGAAATATTTTCATACCTGAGCTGCTTTTTTCTTTTTTTCAAAACTTACAGCATGTATGTTCAGTCAGAACTGTCTAGAAAACTCATGTGTGTAAAGATTAAGGCATTTAACCATTTCACTGTCGAGACTCCTGCTCGCAAACTTTCAGTGTTGAAGAATTTAAAACAAAAAGGTCATGTGTGTAAAGATAAAAGCATTTAAAAATGTTCTGATCTGTATACAAGTGTCTTTTCCACAGTTGGTCAGTATCACCATACCATTTACAACAATAAACTATGTAGTAATATTTATTGAAAATAAATGTGAACAGTGTTCTCTTAAGAATGTACTATCAAGGTTCATGCTATGAGAGAGTTTATTGTGTATTAAATTTGTAGTCCAGAAAAGTTGAGAGCGTATCACCTGATTGGTCCTCTGATTACTGAAATGGACATTTTCAGCTTTATTATTTACTGTATCTGAAAATTTCATAGTGTTAAGCTTTTGCTTCAAAGACATAGTCAAAGATATTGAAAAAGAGGTAATTCAAGATATATCAAACTCTCTCTATCTGTTCTCTTACAGCTCAGCTTTGTACCAGAAGACTTTAACATTCAGGCATCAAGTGACTGAATATCTCATGTAAGTGGCAGAAACAGTGCAGACATATAGTTTCAGCAACATGGGACCTGGAAGACACTATACTGTCAGAATTACTACATGATAAGTGATAATTCCTCGTACTTAAAACTCAGCTACTGAATGTCTATGTACCCTCACTCTACATATTGTTGTGCACCATAATTACTCATTGTGATAACTTTATTCAACTGAATTTGCATGCATTAACCACATCTGTAGCATTAGAGTTCACTGTATTTTTAAGAAAATTGTACTCTATTACAGTTTATTATTTGAAATGCTTTTTGAAGTAGTTGGAGCATAAATTTTGTTAAATTTAGACAAGTGCACGAAAAAATGCATTAGTAACCTCCCGAGTGGACCACTAACTCTTACATATGTGGGTCTGTACAACCAGGGCTGACTATACAGGAGCTGCTTGCCACAGATAATTCACCTAGGAAGTATAATGTTAGAAATAAAATTTTGTAAATTGAAATGTTTACTCATTAAAAAAATAATTTCCAAATGTTTTGTCTTTGCAAACTTTTGTACGGTATAAGTCTTCATAATATGTAGAATTAATGTCATTGAGAATATCAGTTTAAGTGTAAAACAGAGAAAATGTTAATCTTTGCATAAAACTCTGAGAGTTCATGTGAAAAAGGCAATGTAATGAGCCAATGTCTTAAACATTTAAATGAAATGATGAGGAGTGTACATCACATAGGACGTGGCTTAAGAAATATAGGTGTTGTCCTGTGTATTGTATAGAATGTAGTTTATGCAAACTGATTTGTGGAATATAAATATATGTTCAGTACTGCAGTATATAAAGTGAGTCAAAGAATATGATTTATTGAAATTTAATTGCAGTCTTGAAATGTAGACTGTGACTAATGGTTAACCAGCAGCTTCATTTGCTGCCATTGCCACACTCACATTGTGATTTGCCTTTCCTTTAAATTTTCCTTTGTATTAGATATCTGGATTTTTATCCTAATAATCAGTTCACTTTCTCTGTGAAGCACTGAATAAGACTTTTGAGCTTATCACATTTTAATAAATAAAAATAATAATGAAAGTTCATAAGGAAAAACAACTGTATCAGTGTTTTGATTGTCTAAAGAACTTTAAAAAGAAATCAGACTTAATAAAACACACAAGAGTTCATACAGGAGAGAAACCATATCACTGTACAGTGTGCTTGAAAAACTTTTCACAAAAATCAAGTCAAATGCAACATATGAGGCTACATACTGGAGAGAAACTGAGACCATATAAGTGTTCTGAATGTGCAAAAGAGTTTTCAAAGTTATCATGTCTTGCAAAACACAATAGAGTTCATACAGGAGAGAAACCATATCAGTGTTTAGTGTGTTTAAAACAGTTTACTGAGAAATCTAGTCTAACAAAACACAACAGAATTCATACAGGCGAGAGACCATTTAAGTGTTCGGTGTGTGTTATGGACTTCACTCAAAAAATTAATCTAATACAACACATGAGAGTTCATACAAAAGAGAAACCATATCGATGTTCAGAGTGTCTAAAAGAATTTTCTAAGAAATCGAGTCTAACAAAACACAATAGAGTTCATACAGGAGAGAAACCATATCAGTGTTTAGAATGTCTAAGAGAGTTTTCTGAGAAATCAACTCTAAACAAACACAGTAGAATTCATACAGGAGAAAAAAAATTCAAGTGTTCAGTATGTTTAAAGTCCTTTTCACAAAAAACTAATCTAGTACAGCATATGAGAGTTCATACAGGAGAGAAACCATATCAGTGTCCAGAATGTCTGAAGAACTTTAAAAAAAACAGAAATTTAATACAACACATGAAAGTTCATGCAGAAGAGAAACCATATCAGTGTTTGGAAAGTATTAAAGTTTTCTGTGAAATCAAATCTGAGGAAATATATGAGAGTTCTTAGAAATATGAAATCAATTCATTTTGCTTCTAAGGCAATTCAGAAATTATTGCAATCAATTAAGGCCCCAGTAAATGTAATTTGTCATGTCTTGGTGGAGGCATATTATCAGTATTTGACTGCTTTCTAGGGGGCCCTCTGGCATAGTGAAGGGGCTCTTGTATCCTTCCTCAGATTAACCCTCAGTACCCCACTCCTCCTCTCTGTTTGGCCTTGGGGATATTTCCCTTACAAATTACAACTAGGTTGAAGGAAAATGGATTGTCTGTCTCTTTCCATCAATGACCTCAGTTGTGGTGTTTGCCATGGCAGTTGGGTTATATGGGGATGCACTGGGCCTTCCTCTGGGGTCCCAGTGGGCAGCCTTGCATGACATTAGGTGACGGGAGTATCCCTTGGAACTGCCTGGCAGTTCTGGGAGATGGCAGCCAAAAAGGGTATGATTCTTTACGAGTTTCTGGTTGCTTGCCTCTCTAGTCAGCTGGGCCTGGCTTGGATGATGTGGAATGTGCCATCCCATGTCATCTGGAATGAAGGGTAGGGTGATGAGGGATTTTGCTGCCCCATCAGTACTACTTACTATGCTGAGAGTGCTCTTGGGCATGAAGGGGGATATACAGTCCCTGATTATTTCTCCTCAGGGCTGCCACTCCCTTCTTTTTTAACAAAAAATAAAATAAAAGCAAGACTTTAATCATGGATAATCATATCCATGTTATGCTCCTCTGGGTGCTCCTTCCCTCTGCATCACCCTTAACTGATCCCAGCACATTCAAAGACCTTCCCTCAAAACCAGTGCAACATATGGTTTAGTTTAATATTTTTATGCACCCCATACCCATCCTGTGGGTGGTAGTCAAAAGATTACAGAGGTACATAATGGGTCCAGGGACTGGACCCCAAAGTTATGATAGCTGAACTAGTTACAGGTAGATCTAGTCACAATCATGACAAGTTACAAAGGTAATGGACAACACTTGAATGGATTGGGTTGAAGCCTCTTCCCATATGACCTTAACTCATACTTGACAATCTTGACACTGTTACTGACACCCCTCACTCCTGCTCTAAGAAACAGTTTGCCCAGAAACCTTTTTCCCTCCAAACTGTATTTCAAGGACACTCCTGAACAAAATTTGTTTGTCTTGAACCAGTGACACTGATTACCTTACTGATCATAGCATTAGCAAAGCACTCTTCAGTTATGTTGGGCAAGCCATATCCTTTCAAGAGTGGGAAGTGCATTGTCTCTGTGCAGAATGCTGAGCTAGCTCACAATCTCTCTCTCCTTTGCTCTATAGGCAACATTTCTGTTACAATACACAGACATTCTTCTCTCAGTTCTAACTGCAATACTGTATTCATTCTGCATACTATAGCTCAACAAGACTTAATGCAGTGTCACCCATTCATTCAGGAATAACTTGAGCTCCATAACATTCTAGCCATCAAAGTAGAAAGTTATATGCTTCCTGCTTAAGCTCAGAGCAATTATCATGCAATATTGCTAAACTGATCTCTGACTGCTGGGAGCTTCCAGCCCGTTTATATAGCAGGAAAGAGTTTACAAGTATAGGGCTTACTCCCTGTGCTGTACCCAAGTAGTGTAGAATTTGCTGGCACTTTAGCCATTAGGCCAAGTGTTACGTAGATTGCCAACAGTATGCCTGATCTGTGGTGCAGCTGACCATAATCCATCCTGCAGCTGATGTACCCCCACTAACCTTAACTGTGATGAATGGTTTTGACAACCGACAAGTTAAGATAAGATTTCGTTCGGATTTTTAACCCCGAAGGGTTAGCCACCCAGGATAACCCAAGAAAGTCAGTGCGTCATCGAGGACTGTCTAACTTATTTCCACTGGGGTCCTCAATCTTGTCCCCCAGGATGCGACCCACACCAATCGACTAACACCCAGGTACCTATTTGCTGCTAGGTGAACAGGACAACAGGTGTAAGGAAACACGTCGAAATGTTTCCACCTGCCGGGAATCAATCCCGGGCCCTCCGTGTGTGAAGCGGGAGCTTTAAC
Source organism: Cherax quadricarinatus (assembly GCF_038502225.1). Lineage (NCBI taxonomy): Eukaryota > Metazoa > Arthropoda > Malacostraca > Decapoda > Parastacidae > Cherax > Cherax quadricarinatus. The sequence goes on from NC_091307.1 coordinate 39,271,373, forward strand.
CACCAGGCCACCAAGAATTGAGACACTTATGCAACATAGGGGAATCTTTACTGAAGAAATGTTTTGCCACACAGTGGCCTCATCAGTCTTATACAAAGCAGGAAGGTATAATGAGAGGAGTTTGAGGTAATCAGTCCCTCAGCCTGGAGTTGATGTGTTCAGTCCATCAATATTGTAGAAAGTACAGCACAGGGCTGTAACAGTGGCTTAGATACTGTAGTCAGGTGAGGTGAAGCAGGAGGAGGTGGGGTCATAGTGGAACCATCCACTAGTCTAAGTAGGTTTTCGTCCAAAGATTGGACAATCTTTGGACGAAGACACATAGCCCCTATTGTCCCTTCCAGCATGACTCTTTGTTTAGTGAGCCACTAATCAGTCTGAGGATCGACGACCCAAATGATTTCTTCATGAATGAGTCTCAAAACTCCATAAATGTATGCCAGATTTCCGACATTACCCTAACTCCGATAGACTTCGAAAAAGCCATTGACAACATGCCCATGCACTCAGCCCCGGGCCCTGACTCGTGGAACTCTGTATTCATTAAGATTTGCAAGAAACCACTCTCGCGTGCCCTAAGTACACTATGGAGGAGGAGCTTGGACATGGGTGAAATTCCACAGTCACTTAAAACAACGGATATAGCCCCACTCCATAAAGGTGGCAGCAAAGCATTAGCTAAGAATTATAGACCAATAGCTCTAACGTCCCACATCATAAAAATCTTTGAAAGAGTGCTAAGAAGCAGGATTGCAAATCACCTGGATTCCCAAAATCTGCACAATCCAGGGCAACATGGGTTCAGGGCAGGTCGCTCCTGCCTCTCACAACTACTGGATCACTATGATATGGCCTTGGATGCACTGGAAGAAAATCAGAATGCAGATGTAATATACACAGACTTTGCAAAAGCATTTGACAAATGCGATCATGGCATAATAGCTCATAAAATACGTGCTAAAGGAATAGCTGGGAAAGTGGGGAGATGGATTTTCAACTTCCTAACAAATCGAACACAAAGAGTAGTGGTCAACAGAGTTAAATCGGAGGCTACCATAGTGAAGAGCTCTGTTCCACAAGGCACAGTACTTGCTCCCATCTTATTCCTCATCCTCATATCAGACATAGACAGAGATATACACCACAGCATCTTCATGAGGCTGTCATCTGCTGAGGACGCAGTTAACCTCCAAGAAGATATAAACAAAGTTTTCCGGTGGGCAACGGAAAACAATATGATGTTCAATGAGGACAAATTCCAACTACTCCGTTATGGAAAACTAGAACAGAGTATACAGAGTATACTACAAACTCTGGCCATACCTTAGAGCGGAAAAATAATGTAAGGGACCTGGGAGTAGTAATGTCTGAGGATCTCACTTTCAAGGATCACAACACTGACACAATCACAAGTGCAAAGAAAATGATAGGATGGATAATGAGAACATTCAAAACGAGAGATGCCAAGCCAGTGATGATCCTTTTCAAATCACTTGTTCTCTCTAGGCTGGAATACTGCTGTACATTAACATCTCCATTCAGAGCAGGTGAAATTGCAGATCTAGAGAATGTACAGAGATCCTTTACTGCACGTATAAGTTCTGTCAAGCACCTTAACTACTGGGAACGCTTGAAAGCACTTGACTTGTACTCGTTGGAATGCAGGAGGGAGAGATATATCATAATCTACACTTGGAAAATCCAGGAAGGAATGGTTCCAAATCTGCACACTCCCTACGAAAGTAAAAGACTGGGCAGGCGATGCAAAATGCCCCCAATTAAAACTAGGGGCGCCATTGGTACACTAAGAGAAAACACCATAAGTGCCGGGCCCAAGACTGTTCAACAGCCTCCCATCAAGCATTAGGGGAATTACCAATAAACCCCTGGCTGCCTTCAAGAGAGAGCTGGACAGATACCTAAAGTCAGTGCCGGATCAGCCGGGCTGTGGCTCGCACGTTGGACTGCGTGTGGCCAGCAGTAACAGCCTGGTTGATCAGGCCCTGATCCACCGGGAGGCCTGGTCATGTACCGGGCCGTGGGGGCGTTGATCCCCGGAATAACGTCCAGGTACCCAGGTAGCCCTTTTATCCCCTCTCCACCTAAATGTTTATAGCCCCGGCACTATTTTTTGCCTTGCAGCGCTGCATGACCCTTGTTGGTTTAATGCTTTATTTGATTGATTATAATAATACCAACCTTTCTTGCTGCTTATCTGAAAGACATTTTCATGTCCGTGTTGGCGCCTCGCTTTCCTCAGACCTTGTTCAGGCCAAGGGAGTCCCACAAGGCTCTGTCCTTAGCACTATCCTTTTTCTCTTGGCTATAAATAACTTACCTTCTGTTCTTCCATTGTATATTTGGTCATCGCTTTACGTGGATGACTTTGCTATAGCTTATGCAGGTGCTGACTGTCTCCTGGTAGTGGCCTCCCTTCAGGATGTAATTGACCGTGCTTCCCATTGGGCCACTTCTCATGGATTTAAATTTTCTAGTGTGAGAATCCATTTCATTACCTTCACTAAACATCCTCTTGTCCCAAATATTCCATTGTATTTGCATGGCTCATGTATCCCGGAGTGTAATATGGTCAAGTTTTGTGGCCTTCTATTCGATCGTCAGTTGACATGGAAACCTCACATTTCTTCTTTGAAGGCAGCTTGCCACAGTTGGCCGCTCCTCTTGAAAATTCTTGTGCATCATTCATGGGAAACAGATTGCCAGGCTCTCCTCCATTTGCACTCTGCCCTAGTCTTGCCAATGCTAGATTATGGTGACTGGGTCTATTTTGCAGCTTCTGTAACTCTTCCTAAGTTAGATCCCCTTCATCATCAGAGTCTATATTTATGCCTTGGTGCCTTTCATTCATCCCCTATTGAAAGCCTCTATGCTGCGGCGAATGTTCCTTAGCTGATTCCCGTGATGCTCATTGCCTTTGTTACTTTGTCCGCTCTCATGACCTTCATGTTCCTTCTACATATAGGTTTACCTGGAGAGGGTTTTGGGGGTCAATGCCCCCGTGGCCTGGTCTGAGACCAGATCTCATGGTGGATCAGGGTCTGATCAACCAGGCTGTTACTGCTGGCCACACACAAGTTGACGTACGAACCACAGCCCAGTTGGGTCAGGTACTAACTTTAGGTGCCTGTCCAGTGCCTTCTTGAAGACAGCCAGGGGTCTATTCATAATCCCCCTTATGTATGCTGGGAGGCAATTGAACAGTCTTTTGCCCTGGACACTTATTGTGTTGTCTCAGTGTACTTGTGGTGCCCCTGCTGTTCATCGGGGAATGTTGCATCTCCTGCTGAGTATTTTGCTTTCATAGGGAGATTTTCGTGTGCATGTTTGGTACCAGGACCTTCTAAGTGTACGTTATCATGTATCTCTCTCGCCTGCATTCGAGGGAATACAGATCAAGGACCTTAAACTGTTCCCAGTAGTTTAGGTGCCTTATCATGCTTGTGTGTGCCATGAAAGTTCTTTGTACACTCTCCAGGTCTGCAATGTCACCAGCCTTGAAGGGGCCCCAGATGTTAGAAGTTTGTTATGTGATTGGCACCCCTGCTTAATCCATCCATTTTCTCCAACTTTATTCCTGTCTTCTCTCCAGTTGCCACCCTTGTATGCTCATGTAGCATCTGTCTTTTCCCTATACCCTTGAGAGGTTCTGACGGTTCATGTCTGTTCTCCCCTACTGTCGTGCACTAAAGCTCTCCTACCTACGGTTGCTTCTCACTCTCTTTTTCTTGATCACTTCAGGTCGCATGATTATGCCATTGCTGTTCATACAGATGGTTCTAAATCTTCTGATGGCGTTGTTGAGAATTTTTGGCCTTACCTGCTGTGTTTAATTTATTATAAACATAAACACTTAGCTGATAAATGACAGCAAATCGTCTACACAGCCGCCCCTGCAGACGAGGTCTAGAAGCTGTCGAAACCATCACAACAGTGGGCTGTCAAGAGATACAATTTGTAAGTATAAATTACCCCTAGGGGATGTTATGTCAGCATATTTCATTCGATGATGGCTGACGAAATACTTACTTGTTTGGACTCAAAAGTCCACACCTTACTGCCGATTATAGGTTGATTACAAACTCCTTGTGACTCAAGAATTGCGCAGTCCCCCGATCTACAAGAAATTCGTAACATACCTTGCTCTTTGTAACGTGAGCTATGGTGTTCTCAACACCTTCGACAGATATCGGTGACTTGATAGAAGCTGAAGTGTCCTTGGATGTCCACGTCTTCCATTGTCTAGGAAACGCACACTGGTACACTATGTTCCACAAGATTCGTCTTTATTGTTCACAATGTATCACAAGAGAAGCTGATCACACTTCTCTTAAGAGTTTATTGTGTTTTGTGAGACACTTTATTCACACTAACGCACAGATCAGTGTCCTTTGCTGGTTATCCTGGCGTCAGTGTCTCGTAGTAGAGTCAAAGTTAGTCTGCCAGACGCCACAGCGCTCCATGCAGTCACTGCCCCCAGCACAAAAAAAAAACGCTGACCTAGTACCTTGCATCCTTGTCACCTCCTCGATGAAGCAAAGCAGAATGTTTGTTTCTTGCTGTCTTATAGACAACAATGTACACTATTTTTACTATGGTAATAAAGTGGGAGCAGGATTTTCCTTAATTGTCCTGCTAAGTAAGAGATGTACTGTCTCTTATAAAAATACACGTAACACCCCTGCAAGGAGCAGAGGTCACTTGATTACGTGGCATAGCATCTGTGATCAATTACTCACTCTAGCAGTAAACAAGACGCTCGCCCCTTCTGAGTGGCCCCTCAGGGCTGAAAGGGCTGAAGGGGGCTGAAGGGGGCTGATACCCCCCTCCTGGAGAAAATTTCTCCACACTGGGGGGCGGCGGAGGTTCGCTGCAGGTGAACTATTCATCACTTAACATTAATTTAATTTTCTCACTCGCCACCACTGCTGCTTGTCTTTTCTGAACAGCTTTAGTCTAACAGCTTTAGTCTGTGTGGTTTCTGGAGAATCACTAATTTTGTTCTCAACACTGTGTAATTCTAACGGCACTAGTTTATTTATTGTCCGCTTATTCACTACACCTTTGCTCAAAACATCAACTGTCCTGATGATTCCATTTGCATCAATTTTTCCAAGTGGCCATTGGGACCTCGGACCATCATTGTCGATAATCACTATGTCACCAGGTCTTAAGGACTTATGATTTTCAGGAACACCAGCTCCATAGAAGTGTTCTCTCAATGAGGTGAGATAGTCTTCTCGCCAAATTTTCTCCCAACGTTCAATCACTTTATTAAGGTGTTTGAATTTACGTCTGAGTTGCTCAGGTTTGAAATAAGTAGGATCCTCTATGATTTCTTTATCATTCATGGGAGGAACAGGTTCGAGCCTTCTGCCATGGAGTAAATGAGATGGGCTTAACACTTCTAAATTGTCCAGATCATCGGTAACATAAGTTAGAGGTCTGTTGTTGACTCTATTTTCTATTTCAGTCACAACTGTACGGAATTCTTCTAAGTCTATTCTCTGATGATGAAGAGTCTTCCTTAAACAACGTTTTACAATGCCGATCATTCTTTCATAAAATCCGCCGTGCCATGGAGATTTAGGAGGAATGTATCTCCAACGACATCTGCGTTGATTCAGCATCTGTTGTACTTCTGGTTGATCAAAGATCTTGCTTATATAAGCAGCACCAGCAACAAAGTTCGTTGCATTATCTGAAATCATCAGTCTGGGACATGCCCTTCTGGCTGCAAACCTTCTAATAATTTGATAAAGGTTTCAGCAGACATGTCAGTGGCTACTTCTAGATGTACTGCTCTAGTTGTAGCACAAGTGAACAAACAGATGTACACCTTGATGGGAACTTTGTCAACTAAACCATACCCCCGGCCGGGATTGAACCCGCGGTCATAGAGTCTCAAAACTCCAGCCCGTCGCGCTATGGTTTATTTGCAATCGTGTCATTACGATTTCTTAAGTCAACTTTGTCAACTGTTTTGGTTAAAATTATTGGTCCAGTGTAATCTACACCTGTCACCTCAAATGGAGTGATATGACAAACTCTTTCAGAGGGATATGGAGGTGGACCTGGATACTGACATACTCGCATATCGTAGTGACGACAAGTAATACAGTCCTTTATTTGTTTTTTCACACTTTGTCGACCTTGAGGTATCCAGTAGGATTGTCGTATATGACAAAGTGTGTCAGCTACCCCACCATGTAACACGTTACTGTGGGCGTTTTGCACAATCAGTTTTGTTAGCCAATGATTCTTGGGGATCAATATTGGATGTATGGCTTCTTTAGGTAGTGAAGAATTATGAATTCTTCCTCGACATCTTATAATCTTTTCTGAGTCGAGATAAAGTCCTAAAGAATTAATCATGACAGGTTTCTTTGGGGATTTATCTTGTGTTTCCAGAAATTTATATTCTGTAGAGAAAACGTCTTTCTGTATTAGTTTCACCCAGTATTTAATGGGTTCAAGACATTCATAATCAGGTTTTATTCTTTTAATGAATTTAAAGACAAGAGCTGTAACTCTTAAGAGTTTACCCAAAGATGAGTATTTAGATCCATCAATGACTATTTCTGTTGTGTCTGCAGTATTTACACAACTTATTTCTGCTGTGTTCAAGCAGACTGTTTCTTCTGGCATAATGTGAGCTTTTTGCTGAGGCCAGTTATTTTCATTAGAGAGCCAGTTCGGTCCGTGGAGCCATAATTTATTATCCACAAATTTCTTGAGTGGGACACCACGTGACAACATGTCAGCTGGATTCTCTTGGGTAGAGACGTGAAGAAAGAGATAATCTCTCTGCATCTCTTTTATTTCTGCTACTCTGTTCTGTACATAGACCAACTTACTCTTATTATTTCTTAACCACTGGAGAACTGCTTCATTATCACTCCAGATCACGGTTTTCTCAATAGTGAGATGATCAAGTACTTTGTTGAGATAGACAGCTAATTTTGTACCTACATAGAGTGCTGTCAGTTCCAATTGTATTACTGTTCTGACCTTCAAGGGTGCTACCCTGGCCTTTGAAGTAATTAGTGTACTTCCTTCAGCATTACTCATGTAAGCTACAGCGCCATAACCTCTGGTTGACGCATCACAGAACACATGTAATGTGTACTTGTTTCCCTCTTGACCTATTTGTCTGGGAAATTTAATTTGATGAAGTTGTTTAAACTCCTTGGATATTTCATCCCATGCTTGGCTCATTTCTAGAGGCAAGTTCTCATCCCATCCAATTTTGAGTTTCCATGCATCTTGCATAAGCATTTTACCTTTTATGGTAATTGGTGAGACGAGTCCTAGAGGATCAAAACATTGTGATACCTCTGACAGTAAACTACGTTTAGTGAGTGTACTGCATGATTTATTGTTTATCCTTTTGAGACTCAAAGTACAGTGGACCCCCGCATAACGGACGCCTTGCATAGCGGACAATCCGCATAGCGGACGCTTTGTTCGCTAAAATTTTGCCCCGCATAGTGGACAAAAACCCGCTCAGCGGCCTTCGTCCGAGACGTGTCCAATGTGCGGCCTGAGCCACGCTCACATGTTCCGCGGGTGGCATTGTTTACCAGCCAGCCTCCGCGGTAACATCCAAGCATATAATCGGAACATTTTGTATTATTACAGTGTTTTTGGTGATTTTTTTCTGGAAAATAAGTGACCATGGGCCCCAAGAAAGCTTCTAGTGCCAACCCTACAGCAATAAGGGTGAGAATTACTATGGAGATGAAGAAAAAGATCATTGATAAGTATGAAAGTGGAGTGCGTGTCTCCGAGCTGGCCAGGTTGTATAATAAACCCCAATCAACCATTGCTACTATTGGTGGTACAGCTGCTGCTGCTGCTGTACCACCGTCAGCTGCTGCTGCACTGTCAGCTGCTGCTGCTGTACCACCGTCAGCTGCTGCTGCTGCTGTAGTACCGTCTGCTGCTGCTGTAGCATCGTCTGCTGCTGCTGTAGCATCGTCTGCTGCTGCTGTAGCATTGTCTGCTGCTGCTGCTGCTGTAGCATCGTCTGCTGCTGCTGTAACATCGTCAGTTGCTGCTGTAGCATCGTCTGCTGCTGCTGTAGCATCGTCTGTTGCTGCTGTAGCATCGTCTGTTGCTGCTGTACCACCGTCAGCTGCTGCTGCTGCTGTACCACCGTTGTTGGTGTGGCTTATTGAGAATACCAAGAAACAATTAACCCCAGAGGGTTAGCTACCCAGGATAACCCAAGAAAGTCAGTGTCATCGAAGACTGTCTAACTTATTTCCATTGGAGTCCATAATCTTGTCTCCCAGGATGCAACCCACACCAGTTGACTAACACCCAGGTGAACAGGGAAAATGCCTGGAACTAGTGCTCATATTGGTGAATTTAGAGCCAGCAAAGGTTGGTTTGAGAGATTTAAGAATCGTAGTGGCATACACAGTGTGATAAGGCCTGTTCTGGAAGAAAATACCAAACAGGACCTACAGTACTCAGGAGGAAAAGGCACTCCCAGGACACAGTGTCTCATCAGTCATTGCTGCATCTTCAATAAAGGTAAGTGTCATTTATTCTTCATTTAGTAGAGTAGTACATGCACAATATATATTGAGCATGTACTACTCTATTATTGTGCATGTATCCTTCTCTTTGTGTGTAGGAAAATGTATATTTCATGTGGTAAAAATTTTTTTTTCATACTTTTGGGTGTCTTGCACGGATTAATTTGATTTCCATTATTTCTTATGGGGAAAATTCATTCGCATAGCGAACATTTCGCATAACAGCCAGCCCTCTTGCACGGATTAAGGTCGCTATGCGGGGGTCCACTGTATCTTCCTGTGTGTTCCAATTAAGTCCCAGCATATTGTTGCAATCAGGAATTTCAGTTTCAGGGAAATCTTCTTTGATAAGTTCCCTTAATTGCTTTGAATTTGTATTCCACATCCTTAGAGGCATATTTGCTTCTTTCATCTCCTTGTTAGCTTCTCTGTATAAGGATTTCAAATCCTCCTCTTTATTCACAGTACCTTGAAGATTGTCCACATAGAAACTTTTCTTTAAGATTTCTTTGAAGGGACTTTCAGATTTCTTCAAATGTGTATTTAGAGTAGCTTCTAATAAGAATGGAGAGGATGTTGCACCAAATAATACTGATTTGAAACGATAAGTTTTCACAGGACTTTGAGGATCATGTGGATTTTCAGGCCACAAGAATCGAGTATAATCTCTATCTATTTCTTGTAGTCCTACTCTTAAGAAAGCTTTGGAAATATCAGCCGTGTAGGCATATGGGTTTGTGCGAAATTTCATAAGCACGTCTCCAAGCTTCTCAGTTAGTGAGGGTCCGGTCATCAGACAGTCATTAAGACTTGCTACATCTTTATTTGCACGTGCGCTGCAAGTGGAGTGGTTTCAGAATCTTTTCTGACTCCATGGTGCGGGAGATAATGAGCGTTTGTCTTCAACTTATCTTCGACTATTTCCTCAATGAATTTATTGTCCAACTGTTCTTGTATGATATTATCATAGACAGTCAGTAGCTCTGGATTCTTCCTGAGCTCATGTATTTGTGCTTTCATCTGTCCGAAAGCCATGCGATAATTGCTAGGTAGATGTGGTGGATTTAATTTCCATGGTAACCTAACCCAATACTGTCCATCTTTATATTTGACAGTGTCCAAATATTGGTTATAAGTCTGAGACTCTTGTGGGCTTGGTTTATTTACATCAATACCTATCGCATCTAAATCCCACAACTTATCAACTGGTTCATTCATTTCTTCCAGTAATGATAATTTTTGCTGTGGTACATGATCAGCGGTTATTCTCGTAACTAGTACATTTTCCACTGAATCAATATCAGCTTCTTTCCCACTTTGAGAGGGAATGGGACCACATATCATGTGGCCTCCTGCTGTTTTCAGCAAGTGAACATCATGTTTACTTACTATATTTTGCACAAAACAGTGATAATAATCACTTCCAATGATTAAATCAATTGGACTAATTGTGTCCGTCTGTATGTCAGGACAGGCTAACTTGACCTTAGCTGCTTTCAGTGCTGCAACTGTTTCTTTTAATCCCTGGATCTGCACAGACTTAGGCAAATCATCTACTACCACAGCTTCTACTGTCTTTTTCCTGTTTCCTAGACCAACAGTGATTCTGGCTAGGTCATATGTCTGTTTACCAGAATTGTGGAAAAAACCAGCTATATCTAACTGTATTTTGGCATAGGGTTGTTTATTCAGTTTCTGCAACACTGATCTTCTTATGAAGGACCTTTGTGAGCCTTGATCAAATAGTGTTAGCACATTGGTTTTGTGTAATTTATTAGATAACTCAACTCGAGCTATCGGGAGAGCAGTTGCTTTAAACTTCTCTCACATTTAATGCTGTTGCTTGTTGACTTCCTGATTCTGTGGAAGTCTGCTGCTGTTCAGCAAAAGTATTTGGGCATAATGCTGTATGATGCATACCCTTGCATTTAAAACACTTCTTCAGTGAGCATTTTCCTCCCTTGTGTTCACCTAAACACTTGATGCATCTTTTCAGCTGATGAATACGTTGTTTACGTGCCTCCATTGATGTGTATTGAATACAATACTGTGCCCAGTGTGTTCCATCACAAAGTACACATTTTGGAGTACGTTTATGTGTGACAGTCTGTTTACTGTCTATTGTATTCACAGCTTGATAAATGCCTATATGGGATTTCCCATTATGTGGTTTAATGGGAGTAGGTATACTCTTTTTATACTGAGTTGAAGGTTTGTTATCCACTGGATTTGTGGATGTTTCATCTTGTCTCATTGCTTGCATGCATGAAACTATTGTTTGTAAACCATTGCTAATTTCTTCACAAGTGAAATAGCGTTTATTGAACATAATATTTAATCGTTCAATAGTTTGTGGTGACAACTTATCTTGTACAATACCACTGATAAACCAATCACATTGTCTTAGGTCATATTTAGCACCTAGAGATCTGAGACTATTGTCTAATGTGATTCTAAATGCCTGTAAGTCTGAAAAACAATGTTTGGGTGGCTTCAAGCTTGATATTAAGACTGCATGTCTAATTCTAGCCTTGTCAGCATCGAAGTAATTGTCTGCTAAGACACGTAAGGCTAGTTGATAATTGCCTTTGACCACCGGAAATGACTTAATCAGTTCATAGGGTTCTCCCTTCACAAGACATTTAAGGTAATTGAACTTAGCAATCTCATCTATGTCAGTTCGTGAATTTACTATGGATTGAAAACCACTAATGAATTCTTCATAATTATGACCTTGGAAAATAGGTAATGACAATGTAATGGGACACTTGTTGTTACAGGTGTAACAGGTGGTTGCCCACTAGTAGTAGGTCTCTGTGACAGAGTTTTACGGCAGATAGCCTGTACTCCTGTCCACCTTAATTGTTGATCACTAAAAGTATCCAAAACATTTTTAATTTCATCTTCAGATGGATCTGATTCAAGAAATTTATTTTCATAATGTGTATAGTCTGAATTAATTATTTCCATACGTTGTGTAAATAATTCAAACTTGACCTCAAGATCATCAAAATCTATGTTTGTATCTTGAGTTAATCCTAGACAGACTGAAATTAGATTTTCTAATTGTGTAATCTTAGTCTGTAAAGACTGAAACTGAGTTTTCAAACAAGCCATTTTAATGGTATACTGAAAATTCTAGCACCACACTTAGAGTGTTTATAAAACACTGTACTGCTATAAACAGCTGAGTTTTTGTTATGCTTAAGTCAGCAATAATCGAGTCAGACACTACTGACCCACTAAGCTTAACCTCAGGGTCAATGACCATGAAGGGTACACCGTACATGTGTTTGGTGTTTATGACTTGTTTGCTGTGTCAGCCTGCCCACGATGATTAATCGTAAATAACGATGTTATACACTTCATTCACTATACACTATAAATGTCACTGTATAACTGTAAATCACACGTGAATATTACTTACACATATATAAATTTCACTGTTAATATATATTTGAAAGTTTACACTTTATATATAAGTTCCTTTAATATAACAGGTAAATCTATAAGAAACAAACTTTAACACAATCTTGTCTCTTAATTTCTGTCTATAAACATTATAAACACTGTGTATATATACACTCAGACAAACAACATCATTTGGGTAGTTGTTGTATTAATCAGCATTTTCTCGAGATTGGAGCAGTGGTTGCAGGGTGTGGGCGAGTCACCCAGCTCCCGTTTTCTTTGGGTGGCCGCTGGGTGAGCGCCCGTTTTCTTTTGGGTGAACGCTGGGTGAGCGCCCGTTTTCTTTTGGCTGCCCATTCTCTGTGATTGAGTCTGGAGGGACTCATTTATACTGATTTATATTGTAAAACACTAGTTTTACAGCTTTTTTCGAAGGACCTTGGCTCATAGGTTATTTGTGCACTGTAGTACAACATATTTGGACCACAGTGTGGTCTTTATCCGGTTCGAGCACGACCAAAACTCTGTTGAGAATTTTTGGCCTTACCTGCTGTGTTTAATTTATTATAAATATAAACACTTAGCTGATAAATGACAGCAAATTGTCTACACAGCCGCCCCTGCAGACGAGGTCTAGAAGCTGTCGAAACCATCACAACAGTGGGCTGTCAAGAGATACAATTTGTAAGTATAAATTACCCCTAGGGGGTGTTATGTCAGCATATTTCATTCGATGATGGCTGACGAAATACTTACTTGTTTGGACTCAAAAGTCCACACCTTACTGCCGATTATAGGTTGATTACAAACTCCTTGTGACTCAAGAATTGCGCAATCCCCCGATCTACAAGAAATTCGTAACATACCTTGCTCTTTGTAACGTGAGCTATGGTGTTCTCAACACCTTCGACAGATATCGGTGACTTGATAGAAGCTGAAGTGTCCTTGGATGTCCACGTCTTCCATTGTCTAGGAAACGCACACTGGTACACTATGTTCCACAAGATTCGTCTTTATTGTTCACAATGTATCACAAGAGAAGCTGATCACACTTCTCTTAAGAGTTTATTGTGTTTTGTGAGACACTTTATTCACACTAACGCACAGATCAGTGTCCTTTGCTGGTTATCCTGGCGTCAGTGTCTCGTAGTAGAGTCAAAGTTAGTCTGCCAGACGCCACAGCGCTCCATGCAGTCACTGCCCCCAGCACAAAAAAAAAACGCTGACCTAGTACCTTGCATCCTTGTCACCTCCTCGATGAAGCAAAGCAGAATGTTTGTTTCTTGCTGTCAAATAGACAACAATGTACACTATTTTTACTATGGTAATAAAGTGGGAGCAGGATTTTCCTTAATTGTCCTGCTAAGTAAGAGATGTACTGTCTCTTATAAAAATACACGTTGTAACACCCCTGCAAGGAGCAGAGGTCACTTGATTACGTGGCATAGCATCTGTGATCAATTACTCACTCTAGCAGTAAACAAGACGCTCGCCCCTTCTGAGTGGCCCCTCAGGGCTGAAGGGGGCTGATACCCCCCTCCTGGAGAAAATTTCTCCACAGGCGTTGGGCTCACGGCAGTGTTCCCTGACGATGTTGTTCGGGGTCATTTGTTAGACTCGGCTAATATTTTTGCCGCCGAGTTGTGTGCCATTCTCATGGCACTTCCCTGTATTACATGTATGTCTCCTTCAGCGTTTGTGATCATTTTGGATTCCCTCAGCACTTTACAGGCCATTAAACAATTTAATTCCCCTCATCCATTGGTCCTTCGTATTCAACTTTGGTTGTGCTGTGAGGCTAGCAAAAACAAAGACATTGTTTTCTGTTGTACCCCTAGACACGTTGATATGTGGGGCAATGAACAGGTGGATGCTGCTGAGCTGTCAGTGGTGCGTGATCTTCTGGTTTCCTATAGAGGTATTCCATTCAGGGATTATTTTACTGTCATCTCTGTCCATCTTCGTGACCATTGGCAGCAATGGTGGTCGGACATGCACCATAACAAATTACACTATTAAACCACTTTTGGGTTTGTGGCCATCTTCTTACCACCATTGCCGTACTCACCTAACCCATGGGTATCTCGAGGAACAACACCCTGTTCCTCTCTGTGAGGTTTGTCAGGTCTCTAATTCAGTTCTTCACTTGTGGATTGTCTGGTTGACCAGCAAGCTTGCAGGATTTACCTCCACCAATGCTGCCGCCCTACCGCTCTTACCCTATCTACCCTTTTTGCAGATGGCCCTTCCTTTGACTTACAATCACTTTTTGACTTTTTGTCAGCAACTGCTTTACTATATGAACTTAGACATAAAGCCCCTAGCATCTCTTCCAGCCCTTTTCTTCCCTCACCTCTGATCCCCTCTCTACCTAGCTGTGTATAGCCCCGGTACTATTTTCTGACCTGCAGCTCTGCATGACCCTTGTCAGTTTAGTGCTTTCTTTGATTATAATAATCAAGGGGGGCTTCTTGCAGTGGTGAAGAGGCTCTTGGTCTCAGCATTTGGGGTTCTTTCTTCAGGCATTTCAGTTCCTGGATCAGGAAAAGGGCTCTGGGGTCCATCCCATTCTGTTGAGGTCCTTGGTGGTAGTGTAGTATGCCATAGAATTTGGATTGTCTGGAGATCCCAGTCAATATCCGGTCTACCAGGGGAAGGCTTTGGGTGTCTTTCAGGTGATGGGTGAATCTCTGGAGGCTCCCTGTTGGACTCCAGGAAGTGGTGGCCGAAGGAAGTATGCTTAGTGACGGGTTTCTGACTCCCCCCCCCCCCACTCTCTTTTGTCCTCCAAGGTGGCTCGGTAGACATGAGGTTTCTATCCTGGATTGCTGTTTTTTTGGCATGAAGGGTAGGGTATGGCACGGGTTCGTTGCCACATCTGCACTACCGGCTGCACTGAGGTCCTCTTGGGCATGGGAGAGGGACTTATGGTTCCTTTCTTCTTGGGAGCTATCCCTCCATGTTCTCCACACCTTTTTTTTTTCTGTTTTTTCTTAAAACAAAAAGAAGAGACCTAACCATGGAGTCCCAGATCCATGAAACTGCTAATCCTGGGCCCCATTCCATAGCATCACCCTCATACGACCCTGCCTTGTTACTAGACCATCCTTTGGACTTTTCTAATGCCCCTGCATCTTTTGCGGGTGACATTTTGTCACACGCTCTTGATTCTGGGGATCAGCCTGACTCCTTTGACTCATCTGACCTCTGCATGTCTTTGACCATGCTTCAGGCTTCTCCCCATGCAGTGTCACAGTTTTCAGGTCATTCACCAGCCTCAAAATGGACCACATCTTGTCCTGCATCTAAATGACCATGACCTTTCTCTGATGACACTTCTTCAACTACCTCTCACTCTACTCAGAAAAGACCAACGTGATAATTACTCACTTTACATACTAGACATCATAGTACACAATGGATGAAGTTTTTCACTCTCCAGCTGACATCCTCCTCAGCCCTTCTTTCTGATCATAATATCAGCTTGGCGCTCCTACATTATGTTGGCCGAAATACTGTGTTTCATACATCGTCATGGTACAAAATGCTAGCCAAGCTCACGATCTTTCCTTACCACCATTGATGCTATTCCTGTAACAATTCAAAAACGCCATTCTCTCAATTCTTGTAGTGGTACCGTCATTCTACCTCATACCATTGTTCAGCATAATTTCTAGACATGTGGTAACGATATTCTGAAATAGCTTGAGCTCCAAGATTTCCCATTTCTCAGATGGAGATGCTACCCTGCAATGTAGCTCGCTTAACGTTTGACTTCTGTGAGCTTCTGTCCTCGGTTTATATTCCAGGACACTGTCTGCAAGTCCAAAAGTTGATCCCTACACCACAACAGTGTAGAAATTGCTGGTGTTTTGACCATCCAGCGAAATATTGAAGGTCCATGGCAGAATGTCCAGTCTGTGGTGCCGACAACCATACCAATACATCGTGTACTCTACCTAACTCTTGCCTTAATTGTAATGAAGCTGACCCATCTTATTCTCTTCATTGCCAATTTTACTTAAATGAACAAGAAATCTATCTCAAAAAGACAGAAGGGTTTACTTACACCATGGCAGTCTCTCGTCTGTGCCTCCAGGGAAAATGTCCCCCACATTTCTTATTCTCTAGTTACTAAGAGGCCCCCAACCTCTGGGGTCCCAACTCCCACAGTCTTCCCTGTGGTCACACAGTCACCTCTGTATAAAACTTTTGCGGTCCTAGACTCCGAAGTCCCTATCTCTTCACCTCATACTGTTCTTAAATCTTCTACATTTCACTCGCATGTTTCTTTGTCTACAAAACACCGCACAACAGCTCCTCCCCTTCGCCCCTCTCCTCTAAAATCCAAACAATCCACAAAGTGTAAATCTCCTTTAATTTCTTCTCTTATCCTACCTGGACATTTTTCCTTTCCAGCCTCTGTATCTGGTTCTTTACCTTTTACTAGCTCTGTTATGAGTCTGGAGGTTCATCTTTCCCCTCGTAAAGTCCCTTCCTCTCCTGTCCCCTCCCAGGCTTCTTCCCAAGTTAACTCTAATATTTAGGACCCCCCTACTTTGGTAATTTCCATTGTTGCTCCAATCTTTACTCATTCTTCCCCTCCTATCTCCGATGTTGTCCCACATACAATGTCCTTGTCCTCTGAAACACTTGAAGCTATCTCAAAATATATTGAGACCAAACCATTGATGGACACTGATCCACTTCCCATCACTACTCTTCACTCTTCTACTCCATCTGCACAACTCTTTTTCTTTGCAAGTTTCCAATCTTTTGCTGCTTACTCATTTTCTGTTGCCTCCATGTGCAGACTTTATTAGCCCTTCTAGTACATAGATACCTGTTGCTTCATATTTCCTGTATCCTTCTCTTCACAAATTATGGCTCATTTACAGTGGAATATCCCAGGCCTCAGAGGTAAACGGGGCAAGCTTCAGGTATTGCTCTCCCAGGTTTTCCCTGTTTGTGCTTGTTTACAAGAGCCCAAATTATGCTCTGCTGTTATCCATCCTGTCTATGGCTATGTTTTATTATATTAATTTTGTCCTTTTCCTGATGGAACCTTTAATGAAAATGCACTTCTTATATGCACCAGTATACCATAACATCAAATCTTTGTTCATACTTTGTTGTGTTACACTGCAGCATGCATCTACTTGAATAAGTGGTATACGGTCTGTACTTTAAATCTCTCTCTCCTTCTCAGGCATTATCTATTCCAGATGTTGCTTTTCTGATTTCATCATTACCGCCACCACTTCTGTTATTAACCGATTTTTATGTTCACCATTTTCTCTGGGCGGGTCTCACTGTGACTCACTGCATTCAGTTTGTGGCTTTTCTCATTTCTCTTCCCCTCCATGTTTTAAATATGGGTGCTCGTAACCATTTTGATCCTCATACTCAGTCTCTTGCATCAATCTCTCAGTTTGCTCTTCCTCAACTGCACTCGACTTTACCTGGTCTGTACTCTCAGATTTACATGACAGTGATCATTTTCCTATCCTCCTTACTTCCCATTCCTATTCTTCATCTCCTCAAAGCCCACACTGGCAATTTACCCAAGCGAATTGGGACCTGTACTCATGTCAGACTGCTTTTAATGAAGGCTTTTCTTTGTCCTGCATTGATGAGCTGTTACACGTATCCTCGACCTCCGTTTTAACTGCGGCTTCACATTCTATACCCCAGACCTCAGGCAAGCATTCTCAGAAATGCATGCCTTTGTGGTCTCCTGCTTGTGCTCTTGCAGTACATTTGAAAAGCGCTGCATGGGGCAGATATTACAGTTGGACCACAGAGCATCTTGATTTTAAATGAACGAGAGCTGTCACCCACCATATTATCCATGAAGCTAAACGCATTTGTTGGTGGGATTGTGTTTCTACCACCACTTCGGCTTTCTCTGTGAGTGCAGTCTGGAAAAAAGTACAGAAACTGAGTGGCAAAAACTCAACAGCCCTGGATCCCACTCAGGTTGCTGGTGTCACTATAGTGAACCCTCTTGAAGTTGCCACCAAAATTGGTAATTATCTTGTCCGTATCTCTCGGGTTCCATCTATGATCCATGTTTCTTTCCTTCAAGTCTGCAAGCTCTTAGACTTTCTCTCTTGCAGAGAGAAGTGTTATAATGTGCCTTTTACACTTCTGGAACTAGAGTCAACACTTTCTGCTTGCCAGTCATCGGCAGCTGGGCATGATGGTATTCATATTTGTGTGCTCTAGCATTTACATCTGTCAGCCCTTGCTGTCCTCATACGTCTGTTTAATCTAATTGGTCGCAAGGAGTTCTTCCCTAGCTGTGGAAATTTGCCATTGTTCTACCTTTTTTAAACCAGGTATTTATTTATTAATTTGAACATGATACAGTGAAGTACAAAGGAATACAGTTATTACAGTGCAACATGCCTCCCACTATCATCCCATTGCTCTTACCAGTGCCATTTTTCCTTAAGAATTTCTTGTCTGAGAGACATTTCTGTCTTTGGGTTAATGATGTGCTTTCCCTGAGCTTTGTCCAAGCTGAAGGTGTCCCCCAGGAATGTGTCCTTAGCACCACAATTTCTCTCCTTGCTTTAAATGATCTGGTATCTATTCTTCCATCTAATATTTGGTCATCACTCTATGTTGATGATTTTGCTGTAGCCTGTGCAGGTGCTGACTATCGCCTCATTGCAGTGATACTGCCAGGTTTCTTGGTCTCTTGTTTGACTGTTGGTTACCCTGGAAACCTCACACTATCTCCTGGAAGGCAAGTTGTCTTAACTCGCTGAACCTCCTTAAGACCCTCTCCTTTGACTGTATTCAGCCCTGATTTTATCGAATCTAGAGTATGGCAACCAGATATATTCAGTGGCCTCTCCTGGAACTCTTTCTAACCTTGAGCCCATCCATCACCAGGGATTACATTCATCCCTTGGTGCTTTTTACTTTTCACCCGATGAGATTCACCCGATGAGAGCTTATATGCAGAGGCGAACATTCCATCGCTGAACGATTGCCGTGATGCTCATTGTCTCCACAGTTTTGTTCGCTCTCATGGCCTTCACAATCCTTCCATATACAGGATAGTAACAGATGTTAGTAGAGGTTCATTGTTTGTTCGTCACCTCTGTTTACTTTGTCCCTTTTCTCTTCGTCTACATTCGCTTTTGTCTTCTTTTCAGTTGCCTCTTTGTGTGTTCATGTATCATCTAACTTTTCATGTATTGCATGAAAGCCCAACTACCTACAGTTGCTTCTCGCTCTCTTTTTCTTAATCACTTCTGGTCTTATTCTCATGCTGTCACAGTGTATACTAATGGTTCTAAATTTTCTGAGGGTGTTATTTGTTCCATTTACACCTACCATCTGACTTACGACCACTCGACTTACGACCGTGTTTTTTATGCCAAATTTCTGGGAAATAAACAACTATTTGTGTTGTACACAGTGTTTATCCTAAACCTTACAGTATAAAATACAGTACTAACAGCATAAAAAGTAAAGTAAAACATGAAATACCAAAATAAAACAATAAAATAAAGTCATTACAAAAATGTTTTGTCAATATTCAGTAGTAAAGTTCGACTTACGACCGGTTTCTCGGAACCAAACTCGGTCGTAAGTCGGATGGTAGGTGTACTTCCTTTAATGTACCTTCCCTTTATGTCCACCCAGCATCTTTGTTTTTTTCTTCCTAGGAAGTCATGGTGATTTGTGTTGGCTCTTTCCCACCTCCATGTGTGAAAGCTCACTTTTTTTGCTATAGCTTCATGCCCTCTCTCTATTGATCACTGCCATTCTCATTGGCAGTGTACACAGATGGTTCTAAATCCTTGATGGTGTTTGATATTCAGCAAGTTTTCCTAAGAAAATCAGCTGAGGTAATTTTTTAGACTTGGCCAATGTTTTCACAGACAAGTTGCATGCACATCTCATGGCCATCATGCATATTGCATTATGTCCACCATGTCATACATAGTTGTTTCAGACTGTGGGTTACAGTTTATATAAAAATTTGACTCCCATCATTGTATACAACTGGTGATCCTACGTCACTAGTAAAGTCAAAGATGTATTTTCTCAAGTTCCTGGGCACAACAATGTTTAGGGTAATGAATAAGCAGACTCAGCTGCTCAACCAGCTGTTCATGACCTTTGGATTTCATACAGGGTATTCCTTTCTTGTACTGTTTTTCAATGATCTCTGCAATTTCACAACCACTGGCAACAACGGTGGCCCAAGATCTACAATAAATTATTTTCGGTCAAATCACGCTTGGGTTTCAGGCCTTTGTCTTCCCACCATTATCATGTTTAGGGGACTGCACTCTCCTGCCTACGTATTGGCAACATGTGCCTCACTGATACTTCATGGAAGGATGCCTGACACCATTATGGGAGGACTGTTGGGTTGCACTGTCATTCCACCATAACTTAATAGAGTCGCCTGTCTCAGCATGCTCAATGAATTCACCTCTGACATTACCTCCCCAACACACTGTAACTGGCTTGCTTGCTGGAAGTTCCACCACTGACACAGTCTATCTCTGATTATTTTTTTCTTTTTTTTTTACAGAAACTAACTTATTGCATCAGCTTTGATTTTACTTTACCTCTTGCACTCTCTCCTACCCCTCATTAACCCTTACACCTTGCACACTCGCTCCTTCCTAACCTCTGCATTTTCCTCCATTACCTCATTCTTCCCTCCAGTGCTTTATGACCTTTTCAGGGTTTATTCTTATTTTGATTATAAAGTAAACTTTCTCCCCTCAAGGGAGGTTCCTTGATGCTGGTGAGGGGCTATTGATCTTGGGAATCAGATCTGTGCTCCAGTTCCCTGAATTGAGCCTGAACATCTTTCACCCCCCCCCCATGTGCACTGTATAATCCTACAGGTTTAGCGCTCCCCCATGATTATAATAATCAGTGAGCTCTCAATATAATGGACTTATAAAATTATGGGAAAAATTCACTGTTTAAATTGTACTTTTAACTCCTTTAAGTAAATTGTGTGTATAATATTATATTAAGTGTTCAGTTAAGTAATTTAGTGCTTTTTCTGATTAACAGACACTTAGACAGTCCCCTATTAGTGCATTACATCGAGGGTTTACTGTATTATAATTATTGATGCTGGTGAATTAGGTTTCTCATTCACCTATGATAAGGTTTTACAATTAGACTTACTGAAGAAAAGAAGTGGATGTACTCACCTGTTTGTGGTTGCAGGAGTCGAGTCACAGTTCCTGGATATGCTTAGACGAGTTTACTTTTGACAGGGTATCTCGTGCTAATTGGTTATTAACCCTTTCAGGGTCCGTCCCGTAGATCTACGGCTTTACTTTCAGGGTCCAAACCATAGATCTACGTCATGAGCTCAGCTCACTCTGATAAACTGTGAGTGGTACACTTGGGCCTAGATATGAGAGAATACATCTATGTGGCATGTGTGCACCACATAAAACAAATCCTGCAGCACACTGTGTATAATGAGAGAAAAAAAAACTGAAACCAAGATTTTCGATTAAAAGAGCAACTTTGCAGTGTTTTTTCGTATGTTTTTTATAGTTGCATTTGCAATTTCTTGGTCTCATTTGATAGAATGGAAGACATATTACAGAAATAGAGATGATTTTGATTGGTTTTAGCACTGGAAATGGCTTGAAACTGAGCTCAAAGTAGCGGAAATGTTAAATTTTTGCCGATGTTCAAGAGTAAACAAACGACCTCACACGTCTAATACACACAAGCTGGTGGGTCTAATATACATTCACAAATGTGTTGATGATATTTATACAATTATTACAATATTGCATTACAGTAAATCTTCTATTTTTTGGTGTGAATAAAAATTCATTATGTGAATAAAAAATCAAAATGGGATTTATTTGTAAAGCCTCAAAACATAACTAATGAACCGAGGAAATGTTAGTTTAGTGCCAGGAATGCCTACATTGTTTATTCTGGACGCTATTTTGAAATTGGAATATTTTGAACTTTGTGTTAAATTGGCCAAATTACCAATTTCCGATCACTTTATTTTGTAGTTGAAACAGTTGACTTGGCGATTTCTTGTGCTCAATCGATAGAATGGAAGTAATACTAGTGAAATAGCTAAGAATTTGGTCGACTGGAATGATGTAATTGGCCTAAAATGGGAGTCAAAGTCGGCAAAATCGCCGATTCGTAAATATCACTGACACATCAGAATTAGCGAGAGCAGAATTTCGTCAATTTTCCATCAAATTTCGTACTTTTTGTTTTATTACCTTCACAAAAAGATTCTCTACCATTTCATACGAAAAAATAACAAATTTTTTTTTTGGAAAATTCTTGGACACTGGGGCACCACTTCAGATTTTGGCCTTGGACCCTGAAGGGGTTAATGCAGCACCTGGTAAAATAACTTTGATATCATAAATATCGCAGATGTAATTCAGAATGCCTCCAACTGCATTGTTTGCCTTTCCTTTAAGTTCCTTATTTTACTATACACTGGACCCTCACCTAACGATATTAATTGGTACCCGAGAACGAATATCGTTAGGCGAGTTTTTTAGCGTTAGCTGAGGCAAAAGTTAGCGTTAAAATGTATCGTTAGGTGAATTTAATGTTATGCGATGCGTTCGTTAGGCGAGGGTCCACTGTATATAATTTGTAAATGAAAATTGCATTTATACCACCTAAAGGATAAATATGATATGTACCTTCTTGCAGTGAATTATATGTGCATCAGATATGGAACATATATGACATGTACCTACTTGAAATGAATTTTAACCATAGGTCTTGGAAATGTAATGTTAGAATTTTATTATCTCTTTTAGAGATTAAAGAAAATTGTAACACGTACAAAATCTGAAAAGCATATAAGAATTTTTTAAGCAATTTATTTTAAAGAGTAAATATTTTATATTTAATTATAAAATGATGAGGCTTTAAATATACAGTAGGCATCATAAATATGCATACACATGCATACATGTTCCTTGGCAGACTACTAGAGACACAAACAATTGGTTACATGCTTGTGAAATTTCAATATTTAATGACTGGCCTGGTAACTTAAAAACTACAAAAAATGCTTTGAACCTTATTAAGCGTAAGCTTCGTGACATGACAACTAACCCAGAACTTATGAATGCAATTAAGCCTTATCAGTGCCTAGGAGACATAAGAGTGCATCAAGAGGAAGAGTAATCTTATAAATTCTAAATTAGGTGAGCAACCCAAACATATTTCAGCAGGTTATGTTTAAAATAGTTTATGTTGAGTGTTTCTCTTTATCTATGTGATGAGTTTGTGCATGTATATGTATGACACCTACTGTGTTTTACAAGTGCAAGTCTCTCTCAAAATTTGTTAGCTACATAATTGAGTGTGTGTATTAAAAATCTTAAAATTAAACCTCTGGTCACAGACTGGGCCGCGGGGGCGTTGACCCCCGGAACTCTCTCCAGGTAAACTCTCTCTCCAGGTAATCCAAAAATATTTTGAAGTAATGAGTTTCCTTCACAAAAGAATGCAGGGCAAAATCAATCAGTGACACAAGAAAATTGTGGGTCTTAACCAACAAGAGATGCAACTAAGCATCTCTGTTCTTCAGGGATGGGTGGGTGCCTTCATGCTAGTGAATGGTTCTTGATTTAGTGAATTAGAGCTAACCTGTACATTATATTCCTTAAGAGCTGTATTAGCTCAACAGTATATATCAACAGGTATATATCAACATATGGCTTTTTCCCCTTATGCCCCACTGAATGGACAGGGCAATTTTCTTAGTCCAGCTAATGCATAAACAGTAAAGGGGCTGGCTGTGAAGATGGCATGTTTAAATGTTCATGGATGTAGTGCAGATAGTAAGAAAGAGATGATTGCCAATGTTATGAATGGAAAGAAGCTAGATGTCCCAGCTCAAAGTTAAACAAAGCTGAAGAGGGTAGGAGAGTTTCTGTTGTATAAAATTTATCCAATTAGGTGAGGTGTATCTGAGAAACTGAGATAAGGAGTGGCAGTAATGTCTAAGGACCAGTATGACAGGAAAAGAGTTAATATAAATGAATAAATTCAAGGATTACGTGAATAAAATAAAGGTCAGATGCAAAAAGTGGATTATGCTAAGTCATTATGCACCTGGATTATTATAAAAAAAATGCTAAACCTACAAGGGTCATACAAAACAGCAGGGCAGGGAAGGGTGCTGGGGTATTGGGTAGCAAGATGGAGAGAGATTATTATTAGGTCATGGAGTGCAGCAGGGGAGGGGATAGTGCAGGGGTAGAAGGTAGCAAGAGGGAGTGGTAGAAAGGGCTGTGAGGAGTGCTAGAGGCATCATCATCAAGGTTTGTGCAGTAAATCAGTTGCTGTCAAAAAGTCAATGAGAGTCCATCAGCAAGAAAGAAAGATAAAGTAAGGGCATTAGAGTGGTGACGACGTTGGAGGTAAATTCTGCATGCTCGTTGATAGAGTGGGCAGTCCAACAGAATATGGCTAACAGAAACTGGAACCTGACAATTCTCACAGAGTGGAACAGGGTGCCTCTCCATGAGATACCTGTGAGTAAGACAAGTGTGGCTGATGCGAAGATGGGAGAGTGTAGTCTTCCAACCTCGACACTGATGACAAGAAGATAGCCAGAAACTTATACTTGGTTTAATAGACTGTAATTTGTTCTGTAGCAGATCAGACCAATGTTGTTGCCAACGGTTGCAAAGGTGGGCATAAATCACAGCAAAATAGTGTGTGAGTGGAACACCTCTATATGAAACTGGGAGGTCATGTACTGCTGACCGCACAGCATTGTCTGCCTGTTCATTGCCCTGTATGTCAACATGACCGGGGACACACAAAAAAACAATGTATCTTTGTGCTTGCTAGAGCTACGGTGTAACCAAAATTGGATACGAAGAATCAAGGGATGAGGTGAATCAAATTTTCGTATATCCTGCAAAGCACTAAGGGAGTCTGAAACTACCACAAATGGCAACACAGGCAGAGATGCAATATGGATAAGCACTACAAGAATTGCAGTCCTTGTGGCTTAGCGCTTCTTTTTGATTATAATAATAATAATACAAGAATTGCATACAATTCAGCCGTAAAAATGTTAGCCGAGGCTAATAAATGCCCTTACGATACTGTCTGGAAACACTGCTACAAATCCGATGCTGTCGGAAGACTTGGAACCATCGGTGTACACTGTGATGGCATGAGAATGAGACTGGAAGTGATTAAGAAAATGAGAGCGAGAAGCAACTGTCGGAACTTCCCAAGGGGGAAGGGAAAAATTAGATGGTACGTCAACATAGAAAGGGGGTAACTGAAGAGAAGACAAGCGAATGTAGTTGAAGAGAAAAGGGGAGTAAACGGGTGGCAAACAAATAAGGAACTTCTAGTAACATCCATTACCATCCTATATATGAAAGAATTACAGAAGTCATGAGAGTGAACAAAACAGCGGAGGCAATGAGCATCAAGGCGATTGGTCAAGGATAGAATATTCACCTCTGTATAGAGGCTTCCAACAGGTGAGAGTGAAAAGCACCTAGACATAAATGTAATCCTTGGTGATGGATGGAATCAAGGCTAAAAAGAGTTGCAGGAGAGGCCACTGAATATATCTGGTCCCCATAATCTAGTTCCAATAAAATTAGGGCAGAATGCAGTCGGAGGAGGGTTCTACGATCAGCCCCCACGAAAGATGAGCTCGGATTTTAAGGGGGTTTAGTCGGCTATGACAAGGTGCCTTCAAGGAGGTAAGATGAGGGGTCCAGGATAACCGACAGTCAAACAAAAGGTCGAGAAACCTGACTGGATCATGTTCTGGGATACGTGAACCATACAGGTACAATGGATTGTCAGGGAGGATAGAACGTCTAGTGAAAGTAATTTTGTGTGTTTTAGTACTAGAAAATTTAAAGCAGTGGCCCAGTTGAAAACATGGTTGACCGCATGCTGTCAGCTATAGGAATGTCTTCAACACAGAGTGATGGCTAAATATTGTATTAGATGCAAGAATAGATGCCAGATCATTTATAGCAAGGAGGGAAAGTGTGCACAGGACACATCCCTGGGGGACACCTTCAGCTTGGACAAAGTCCGGGGAAAGCATGTTATTATTCCGAACACGGAAATGTCTCTCGGATAAGAAGTTCTTAAGGAGAAATGGTAGATTGCCTCGGAGGGCTCAGGAGTGAGCTTGGATCAAGATCTTGTATCTCGAAGTTGCGTCATATGTCTTCTCAAGATCAAAAAAGATGGCAATAGTAGTAGTAGTAGACGGCCCTTAATAAAGCCATATTGACTAGTGGAGAGACTGTTGTGTGTCTTTAAATACCACACCAAACGTCTATTTGCCAGACGTTCCAACACTTTTCAAACTGCACTGGTAAGAGCAATGGGACAATAGTGGGAGGCATCAAGTCCTGAAGTACCTGGTTTACAAAAAAATAGTAGAATGGCAGATTTCCACAGCTGGGGCAGAACTCATGACCAAATAAGATTAAAGAGATGTAAGAGAACTACAAGGGTTGACAGATGCAAATGCTGGAGCATACAAATATGAATGCCGTCTGGCCCAGCTGCCGATGATCGGCAAGCGGAGAATGTTGACTATTTCTAGAAGCATAAAAGACACATTGTAAGTCTCTTCTCCGCTAGAAGAAAAGTCTAAGGGCTGAGACTCTCTTGCAGATTTGGAGGAAAGAAAGATGGGACAGATATTAAGCACATGAGAGATATGGACAAGATGATGACCAAGTTCGGTTGCAATGTCGAAAACGTTAGCTACAGCGATACTGGCAACCCAAAGGACAGGAGCCAGGTCAGGAGTGTATTTGCCACTGGGCTTCCATACTTTTTCTCAGACTGCACTCGTAGAGGAAGCCGAAGTGACGGTAGAGATATAATCCCACCAACAAGTGTGTTTAGCTTCATGGATGACATGGGGGGGGCGGCTACTCTCGTCTGCTTAAAATCAAGGAGGTGCTCTGTGGTTCTGTTGTAGCAATATCTGCCCCACAGCACATTTCAGACATACCACACGAGTTGCTCTGGACGTGTCAGCGTGCCTCATTGTGCTCCGGATTTTCTCGTGTTTTCACGGTCGCTCTTATGTGCTAGAACTTTAATTTGTGCCATCAGTCCTATACGATACATCCCTCTAGCGCCTGGAACCAATCTTGGGCGGAAAACATTATATACTGAGTCAAAAAAGGAGAATTAGTGTGCACTACCTAGCAGAGTTTACTGCCAGAGGGGAATCATAGGCCTGTGTTCCGTGTGCAAAATAATAATAATAGAACTTTTCTTTGTCAGAGGAAAGAAAGTCTCCCTGATAACATTGTGTATACATAGTGTATAGTGTATACTACAGTGGCTCCCTAGTATATAGATGATAAAGGCTAAAGTGTCATTTGAAAACAGGTGAATTTGTAAATGAAGTGATAAGCCTATAGAGGCAGGTGCCAGAAGTCGCCAGAATCTTACCACAGTGGTCAGCTGTTTTAATAATCTTCCTGGCCTGCTAGTGTACTCGCATATAATCTAGTGATACCAGTGAATAGCAGAATACAGTGCTGTAGTAGCAACTAACCAGTATTATAATGGTACTTAGTGGAGTGGAGTGACTTTCATTAGTTTCTTTTTTCTTGAAATACCAGACGTATACTGTGAATTTCATATAACCTGTAGTTACCAGCGGTTGCAATATACACAACGAGAAGCAATTATTACTACAGAAAAAGCGTCTTTCCTCCAAAATTTCCACCAGTCAACTATAGTGATAATATAGCATTTATTGTGGTGGAGAAAAAAAAAAACTAGAAAAGCTAGATACAGCAATTGATAAACAAGGGTTGAGGCTCGACCATTCGTCATTGTAGGAGCTGCCAGAAATCACCGGTTTCTTCAACACGCAAGTTATACTTTTGTATCAATCAAATCACATATTACTTGGGTAGATACTTTCCAGTAGATCCTTCATGTGTTAGCCCAAATCACCGACCAGTATGTTTTAAATAAGTGACCCACTGATCAGATCAGATAGACTGGTCCGAACCCTCGACTGGTCC
The DNA here is from genome assembly GCF_038502225.1 of Cherax quadricarinatus. Lineage (NCBI taxonomy): Eukaryota > Metazoa > Arthropoda > Malacostraca > Decapoda > Parastacidae > Cherax > Cherax quadricarinatus. The sequence continues at coordinate 39,299,409 of NC_091307.1, forward strand.
GAACCCTTGACTGGTCTGAACCCTTGACTGGTCCGAACCCTTGACTGGTCCGAACCCTCGACTGGTCCGAACCCTCGACTGGTCCGAACCTTTGACTGGTCCGAACCCTTGACTGGTTTCAAACGGTTTCGTTGGACAATAAAGCAGACTGTAAACGGATGGGGTTGTAGGCGCCCTTATCAAACACAAACAATAAATATAAATCAGGAACATACACGGTAAGCTGTCCAATATACAAGTACAGTTAGAAATAGAAATACAAATAGCTAGAGCTTCATTTAAGGAGGTTATTAATAGAAAATTCAAGAGGTTGCTAGTAGAATTACAGTAAATCAACCATTCAAATTATTATGAAGCTCTGTGTAGTCTGCGGTCAATCAAACAAACGGGCTTCCACATGGATAAATTGTCATTTTTGTGGAAATTGGTGTCACGCCCCTTGTGCAGATATCCAAGAACTATCTACAAGCAGTATTAAAACAGAGAAGTGTTTTTGGGTATGCCCAAATGAGATAAATCTGTGGACTAAAATCACAAGGGTATTAAAAGAGGATAACATCAAAGCTGCTTTCATAGAAAACCTGGAAGCTTTCTACAACAGATGGGAACATAAAAAGTCTGGGCTGAATGGTACTGCCCTTGATACTGGCCATGTAGTCAGAAACTGTAAGGCTGGAGGTGATGTCCTGGTAGTCAGTAAATGTGGGGCTGATAGTGATGTCCTGGGAGACAGTAATGGTGAAGCTGGAGGTGCTGTCCTGGGAGACAGTAATGGTGAAGCTGGAGGTGCTGTCCTGGGAGACAGTAATGGTGAAGCTGGAGATTTTGTCTAGGTAGTCGGGAATTATACGCAGGAAGGAATACATATAAATGACCTCATAGGGGACAGGAGCCGTAGTAGAGAAACAAGTGTAGTCAAATATAAGATAAAACCAATATTGCAAACTAGAAATACCACAGGAAATAGCAAACAAGAGGACTCCACTAGCAATAGTGAGGATATATTACCAAAAACAACTGGTGGGAGCTCCATTGTTGGTGCTAGGGAGGATAGGAATAAGACAGGGAAACATGCACCAACAGGGAATACAGTCTCAGAAACCCAAGGCAAACGGAAACCAAGCCTGTGCACATACTATGCACTTGGTATCTGCAGGCATGGGAAATCTGGAAAAACAGACGGGACGTGCAACTATGACCACCCTAGAAAATGCCATGCCCATATGACAACAGGAAAATGCAAACTCCCTTCCTGTAAGCTTTTTCACCCTGAACTGTGTACCTCTTCAGTACAGGAAAGACTGTGCTATAACTTAAATTGCCAGGCACGCCATCTAAAGGGGACAAAAAGATACAAAACATCCAGGCCATGGGAAAACCTGGGTAGCCACAGCCACTCAAGAGGGAGAGGTTTTTTAGTGCCAGGAAGGAAAAAAAAAACTGGCAGGAAATGGCAGAAATCGTACACCAAATCCAGTCATTCCTGGAGTGGAACCACAGTCGATGGCCTCCACTCCAAACCAACAGATACATAAGAACATAAGAACATAAGAACGATGGAACACTGCAGAAGGCCCACTGGCCCATGCGAGGCAGGTCCAAGTCTCCTACCGGCTTAAGCCAATGCACCCAACCTAGTCAGGTCAGGTCACATTGACTTAAGGGAGGAACACGGCAACCGACCTGGTAGCACAAGCTATCAGGTCTAACTCACACCCACCCACATCTACTCATGTATTTATCCAACCTATTTTTAAAGCTACACAACGTTCTGGCCTCTATAACGGTACTTGGGAGTTTGTTCCACTCATCCACAACTCTATTACCAAACCAGTACTTTCCTATATCCTTCCTGAATCTGAATTTTTCCAACTTAAAACCATTGCTGTGAGTCCTGTCTAGGCTAGATATTTTCAGCACACTATTTACATCCCCTTTATTTATTCCTGTCTTCCATTTATACACCTCAATCATATCCCCCCTAATTCTACGTCTTTCTAGAGAGTGCAGTTTCAGGGCCCTTAGTCTATCCTCATAGGGAAGGTTTCTAATACATGGGATCAACTTTGTCATCCTCCTTTGTACATTTTCCAGAGAATTTATATCCATTCTGTAATACGGTGACCAAAACTGTGCAGCATAATCTAAATGAGGCCTAACCAAGGATGTATAGAGTTGAAGAACAACCTGAGGACTCCTATTATTTATGCTTCTTGTTATGAAGCCAAGGATTCTATTAGCTTTATTGCGAACACTTATGCACTGTTGTCTTGCTTTCAGATTACTGCTAACCAGAACTCCTAAATCTTTTTCGCAATCCGTAATATTAAGATACTAATGCCAGAAAAAAAATCCCCCCCCCCAGTACCAACAATACCACCAGTCCGATGACATTCTTCTTTGCAAATATACAGGGTCTAAAGCCAGCAACAAACAACAAAATACCTTTCATCCGTGGACTGCTTGCAGAGGCAAAGGCAATGTTCGCGGCTTTCACTGAGACCCACATAAAGGATCACTTGGACAACGAAATATGGATCCCAGGTTACAACCTATACAGATGTGACAGAGTGAACAGGCAAAAGGGGGGGGGGGTTGGCCTGTACATTGCAGAGTCACTTGTTTGCACAGAACTGCTTAATGCCTCAAATGATGTAGTGGAAGTTTTAGCAGTAAAGGTCGAGAACCAAAACCTAGTCATTGTGGTAGTCTACAAGCCTCTGGATGCAACATCCTAGCAATTCCAGGAACAGCTGTTAAAAATTGACCACTGTCTGGAAAATCTTCCAGCTCCTGCACCCAACATCTTGCTCCTGGGGGATTTCAACTTAAGGCACCTAAAATGGAGGAATATAGCAAATAATATTGTTGCAGTAATAAAACCAGGAGGCAGCTCTGATGAAAACTCACACTCGCATGAGCTTTTAAATCTCTGCACAAAATTCAATTTAAACCAGCAAATAATAGAGCCTACTAGACTGGAGAATACACTAGACCTCATCTTCACTAACAATGATGATCTGATAAGAAATGTCACCATATCAAAAACAATATACTCAGATCACAACATAATTGAGGTTCAGACATGTATGCGTGGAGCCCCAGACCAACATAATGAGACTAGTCACGAGGGAGCATTCACCAAATTCAACTTCAATAACAAAAACATAAAGTGGGACCAAGTAAGCCAAGTCCTAGCCGATATAAGCTGGGAAGATATACTAAGCAACACAGACCCCAACTTATGCCTAGAACAGATTAACTTGGTGGCACTCGATGTATGCACAAGGCTTATTCCTCTAAGAAAAAGGAGGAGTAGATGTAAAATAGGAAGAGACAGGCGCTCCCTTTACAGGCGACGGAAAAGAATAACAAAGCGGCTAAAAGAGGTCAATATATCTGAAATGCGTAGGGAGACACTGGTCAGAGAAAAAGCAAGCATCGAACTTAAGCTAAAGGAATCTTATAGGAGTCAGGAATCGCAGGAACAACTAGAAGCCATATGCACAAGGCTTATTCCTCTAAGAAAAAGGAGGAGTAGATGTAAAATAGAAAGAGACAGGCGCTCCCTTTACAGGCGACAGAAAAGAATAACAGAGCGGCTAAAAGAGGTCAATATATCTGAAATGCGAAGGGAGACACTGGTCAGAGAAATAGCAAGCATCGAACTTAAGCTAAAGGAATCTTATAGGAGTCAGGAATCGTGGGAAGAACTAAAAGCCATAAATGAAATCAAAAGAAACTCAAAGTATTTCTTCTCCTATGCCAAATCAAAGTCGAGAACAACATCCAGTATTGGGTCCCTACTTAAACAAGATGGGTCCTACACAGATGACAGCAAGGAAATGAGTGAGCTACTCAAGTCCCAATATGACTCAGTTTTTAGCAAGCCACTAACCAGACTGAGAGTCGAAGATCAAAATGAATTTTTTATGAGAGAGCCACAAAATTTGATTAACACAAGCCTATCCAATGTTATCCTGACGCCAAATGACTTCGAACAGGCGATAAATGACATGCCCATGCACTCTGCCCCAGGGCCAGACTCTTGGAACTCCGTGTTCATCAAGAACTGCAAGAAGCCCCTATCACGAGCCTTTTCCATCCTATGGAGAGGGAGCATGGACACGGGGGTCGTCCCACAGTTACTAAAAACAACAGACATAGCCCCACTCCACAAAGGGGGCAGTAAAGCAACAGCAAAGAACTACAGACCAATAGCACTAACATCCCATATCATAAAAATCTTTGAAAGGGTCCTAAGAAGCAAGATCACCACCCATCTAGAAACCCATCAGTTACACAACCCAGGGCAACATGGGTTTAGAACAGGTCGCTCCTGTCTGTCTCAACTATTGGATCACTACGACAAGGTCCTAAATGCACTACAAGACAAAAAGAATGCAGATGTAATATATACAGACTTTGCAAAAGCCTTCGACAAGTGTGACCATGGCGTAATAGCACACAAAATGCGTGCTAAAGGAATAACAGGAAAAGTCGGTCGATGGATCTATAATTTCCTCACTAACAGAATACAGGGAGTAGTCGTCAACAGAGTAAAGTCCGAGGCAGCTACGGTGAAAAGCTCTGTTCCACAAGGCACAGTACTCGCTCCCATCTTGTTCCTCATCCTCATATCCGACATAGACAAGGATGTCAGCCACAGCACCGTGTCTTCCTTTGCAGATGACACCCGAATCTGCATGACAGTGTCTTCCATTGCAGACACTGCAAGGCTCCAGGCGGACATCAACCAAATCTTTCAGTGGGCTGCAGAAAACAATATGAAGTTCAACGATGAAAAATTTCAATTACTCAGATATGGTAAACACGAGGAAATTAAATCTTCATCAGAGTACAAAACAAATTCTGGCCACAAAATAGAGCGAAACACCAACGTCAAAGACCTGGGAGTGATCATGTCGGAGGATCTCGCCTTCAAGGACCATAACATTGTATCAATCGCATCTGCTAGAAAAATGACAGGATGGATAATGAGAACCTTCAAAACTAGGGAGGCCAAGCCCATGATGACACTCTTCAGGTCACTTGTTCTATCTAGGCTGGAATATTGCTGCACACTAACAGCACCTTTCAAGGCAGGTGAAATTGCTGACCTAGAAAATGTACAGAGAACCTTCACGGCGCGCATAACGGAGATAAAACACCTCAATTACTGGGAGCGCTTGAGGTTCCTAAACCTGTATTCCCTGGAATGCAGGCGGGAGAGATACATGATTATATACACCTGGAAAATCCTAGAGGGACTAGTACCGAACTTGCACACTAAAATCACTCACTACGAAAGCAAAAGACTTGGCAGACGATGCAACATCCCCCCAATGAAAAGCAGGGGTGTCACTAGCACTTTAAGAGACCATACAATAAGTGTCAGGGGCCCAAGACTGTTCAACTGCCTCCCAGCATACATAAGGGGGATTACCAACAGACCCCTGGCAGTCTTCAAGCTGGCACTGGACAAGCACCTAAAGTCGGTTCCTGACCAGCCGGGCTGTGGCTCATACGTTGGTTTGCGTGCAGCCAGCAGCAACAGCCTGGTTGATCAGGCTCTGATCCACCAGGAGGCCTGGTCACAGACCGGGCCGCGGGGGCGTTGATCCCCGGAACTCTCTCCAGGTAAACTCCAGGAGACCACCAAGGCACGCACCTCTGAGAATGTCTGCCTAAGGTTTGGGTTATAGAATGTGAAGCTGTTGCTAAAACTGAGGTCGAGAAGAGGTATAACAGTTCATCACTGGAGAACGAGAAGGGACCCTCACTAAAAGTAGTTTGACGAGAGTAAAGCTCCCAATTTGCTTGGTCAAATTGCCAGTGTGGGCTGCGACGAGTTGGTGAGTATGAATGAGAAGTAAGGATGATTGGAAAATGATCGCTGTCATGCAAGTCCAGAAGGACAGACTAGGTAAAGTCTAGTGCAGTTGAAGAGCAAAGCAAGAGATCAATGCAAAAGAAAAATTGAGTATGAGGATCAAAATGGGTGGGAGTACCCATATTTAAAACATGGAGGGGGAGAGAAGTGAGAAAAGCCTCCAACTGAATTCTGTGAGGGTCACAATGAGACAACTCTCCCTCCCCCCTCCAGAGGAAATGGTGAGCAATAAAATCACCAAGTAACAGTAGGGGTGGCGGTAAGGAAGACACCAGAAATGCAACATCTGGGATAGATAATGCCCAAGAAGGAGAGAGACGCAAACAGACTGTATACTGCTTATTCAAGTGGATGCAGGCTGCAGTGTAATGGAGCGAAGTACGAACAACGAGCTGATGGTATGGAATACCGGTGCGTATAAGAAGTGCACTTTCATTAAAGGTTTTATTGGGAAAAAGGATACAATGAATATAAAACATAGCCCGAGATGGGATGGATAATACACAAATAAACCGCATATAGAAGAGAGGAGCTTACGACGACGTTTCGGTCCGACTTGGACCGAAACCCAAAACCCATAAACCTGATATTCCCCTACGTTCTATCATATCCTCTAGAGGTTTTGTTTCTTATTCTCTTGCTTCTTGGCTGGCCAAAATCCTCTCTCCCTTTCTTGGTACTTTTTCTCCTGCCCACCTCCGTCACTCTCAGGACTTAATTGAACGGGTTCACTCTCTCCTGACCTGTAAGATGCTTAGTCTTGATGTTGAGTCCCTCTTCACCAATGTCCCTCTTGATGATGTTCTTGATTTTCTTAAAGAGGCCTATGAAGGGTTTCATCTCCCTATACCTACTGATGTCTTTCTTGATCTTATCCGCCTCTGTGTGGACTCGAATTCCTTTTCCTTCCAAGATAAATATTATTCTCAAACCTTCGGTGTGGCTATGGGCTCTCCTCTCTCTCCTGTCCTTGCTAATCTTTACATGGAAATCTTCAAGACTGTTCTTCTTCCTACTATCAATGTGTGCCCTTCACTCTGGCTCCACTATGCTGACAACATCTTTGCTCTGTGGCCTCATGACTCTTGTCTCTTCCAACCATTTCTTGAAGCTCTTAATAATCTTACCCCTTCCATTAAGTTTAAAGCTGAATGAGAATCTAATTCCTTGCTTCCTTTTCTTGATGTTCACGTCCACCGCTCAGACACAGGTTTTGCTTTTTCCGTTTACCGCAAGCCTATGCACAGTGGCATGTACATTCACTACTTTTCTTATTGTGCTTCCTCCATCAAGAAAGTGTTATCTCCCACTTTCTCCGTGCTCTGTGATCCTCAGTTCCTTCAATCTGAAATTTCCACTCTTCATAATTCATTTTCCCATCTTGGCTACCCTTCCCATTTCATTGACTCTGCCTTCTCACGTGCTAAACATAGTTTCTTCTCTCCCAAACTCTCTACTCCCGGTCTTTCTAATCTCAACAACTCTCTCCGTTCCTTAGACATCAGTTGGCACAGTTACCCTTTACCAATGATAACATTGATATACCTATTTTTAATACAAATGAACCCTTGCCATATAGTGATGATTATAATTGTTTTATGAAAACAAGGCCTTCACTTTATTCATGTCAACGCAAGATCACTTTTTTCCAAAATTAGCAGAGATTAGGATTCTAGCTAACAGAACTAGTGTGGCAGTTGTATCCATCTCTGAATCCTGGTTGGATAAGGTGACTGACGAAGAGGTCAAAATAGAAGGTTACAATATAAAACGCTTAGATAGGAATACAAAAGGTGGTGGGGTATGTGCCTACATAAGGAATGAGCCTATAATCCAAGGCCTGATTTAAATGACAATAAACTGGAGATTCCATGGTTTGAAGTGCTGCCTCCCAAGGCCAAACCCATCTTAGTAGGAACTAGTTACCGCCCTCCCACCCATGGCCAGTTCTTAGAAGACTTTTCGAGAGTTTTTGCCCGGACTTGATAACAATTGCTAACTCAACAAATTTATTATCGTTCTTAACTAGGGAGGTGGCAACAAGAGCAGATGCAGCCCTTCTGGCAGGGCTGCATCTGCTCTTGTTGCCACCTCCCTAGTTAAGAACGATAATAAATTTGTTGAGTTAGGCATAAGAATTAACAACTGGGCGTCTACACTGCAAACTGAATTGTTTGCAATCCTAATGGTGCTAAAGCTAACCTATGACACTGAGCTTGACTCTATCATCATTACTGATTCTATGTCATCATTGAAGGCTCTTGGCTCATATAATGACTCCAACAACATGCTCATTGGGGAAGCCAGGTATAGATACTCAAAAATTAGGGACAAAGGAATTAATGTACAATTGCTATGGATCCCATCACACATTGGATTACTCCTTCATGATAAAGTTGATATGTTAGCCAAGAAGAGTATCCAGAAGGAGAACGTAGAATATAACTTTGGTATAACTGTGTCTAGCATTAGGAATAATATTAGGAGAGAAGTAAATAATGAAGATGATTGTTATAGGAATGCAGTTAGAAGCCTGAGTAGATCTATAACCCACTATGATAACATGAACGTAGATAAGTATGTTTATGGAGCAACTTGCAATGTGAACAGACTGACTGATGTTGTAGTGGCCAGGCTTAGGCTTGGTTACAAGTACTTCTGGCAGTTTGGGAGACACACAGATGATGATCAAACTAAATGTAAATTATGTGATCAGGCATATGGTCACTCTCTTGAACACTATGTGCTTAATTGTCCACTTATTGAGGAATACAGAGACAGACAGTATAATAACCTATGTGACATGTCAAGATATCTTATTAATGAAAATAAGATACCAGATATACTAAGCAAATTTCCTAAATTTGCTTGTAACAGATAAGTGAACTATAGATATGTAGATATAAATCCATATGTATTCCTGTTAACCCTTTGGGGCCTAGTTCCTAGGCCTTTTGTGTATCCACATGCTCTCGCGCTACCGTCCACAGGATGGATATGGGGTGCACAATAAACTAGCCACTTCGGTGGCAAAATCTAATCTTGCGAGACAGTAATACTGGGGCACTTCAATATATGTTTTCAACAGCAAAATAACGAGCTATGCAAAAGGTATAAGCAAATTCTGGATTCGCCTTTTCCGTTTACCGCAAGCCTATGCACAGTGGCATGTACATTCACTACTTTTCTTATTGTGCTTCCTCCATCAAGAAAAGTGTTATCTCCCACTTTCTCCGTGCTCTGTGATCCTCAGTTCCTTCAATCTGAAATTTCCACTCTTCATAATTCATTTTCCCATCTTGGCTACCCTTCCCATTTCATGGACTCTGCCTTCTCACGTGCTAAACGTAGTTTCTTCTCTCCCAAACTCTCTACTCCCGGTCTTTCTAATCTCAACAACTCTCTCTGTTCCATGGCCTCCCAAGGCCAAACCCATCTTAGTAGGAACTAGTTACCGCCCTCTCACCCATGGCCAGTTCTTAGAAGACTTTTCGAGAGTTTTTGCCCGGACTTGATAACAATTGCGAGACAGTAATACTGGGGCACTTCAATATATGTTTTCAACAGCAAAATAACGAGCTATGTAAAAGGTATAAGCAAATTCTGGATTTAAATAGTTACACTCAACTAATTAATACACCAACCCGGATCACGCAGTTTTCAGCCACCCTAATTGACCTCATACTTTGTAACCGCTCTGAGAACATTAGTCAGTCAGGCGTCATTACCACAGGTCTAGTGATCATTACATTTACTGCACCAAGAAATTCACTAGGGAACGGATTGGCCGACACAGGACAAAAATGAGGTCAATTAGAAACTACAATAAAGAAACACTGGTTAATAGGCTACACAATTGTGACTGGACAGTGATGATAAGTTGCACTGAAGTAAATGATGCCTGGGAAAAATTCAAAACAATGTTCACTACCATCCTTGATAATATTGCACCAGTTAAAGAGGTTAGTATTAAACGGAGAACCGAACGCTGGATGACTACTGAGATATTAGATAATATGAAATTCAGTGACCAGTTGCTAGAAAGATTTAAGGCAGACAGGATATATTACAGCCTTAAATGAATTCGAAAGCGTGAGAAACAGAGCGCAGAGACTTTTAAAAGGTGCTAAGGCAAGGCACTATTGCTCAAATATCAATGAGTATAAGAATAATCAGAGAAAGCTCTGGCAACAACTAAAACAGCTGAGGTATAGCCATAAACCAATAGATAGATCTAACAGAATACTAAATGTCGGCCTGGTGGCTAACGCTCTCGCTTCACACGGCGAGGGTCTGGGTTCGATTCCCAGCCAGAGTAGAAACATTAGGCGTGTTTCTTTCCACCTGTTGTCTATGTTCCCCATCAGTAAAATGGGTACCTGGGTGTTAGTCGACTGGTATGGGTCGCATCCTGGGACACTGACCTAATTTGCCCGAAATGCTGAGCATAATAAGAGGCTTTCTATATAGTTGTGGAAAATTGCATTTATCTGAATGTATCATTATGTACATAACAGTAAACGAACAAAGATAATTATTATTTATCAGTTAGACAAGTAGGAATTTGGGACACCTAGGTCGCAAAAAATGTCCCCCTTCGATACCTACCACTGTCATATCCACAAGTTGCTCTGGACTTATTAATTATAAATAAAAAATACATCACCAGGAATTCTGGTAAATATATAAATTTGTGGAGAATATCTTAAAATCATAACACTCACCAATTTGACTGGAGATTAATGTGTATCATACTCAGAAAACCTCACTGTCTATGAAAATAACACTGGCCAGAGTTAAACATAACAGACTTATCTGAGGTTCCTGGAGCTGTCTTATCCAGTCGCCTGATATCTCAAGTTATGCAGGAATGCACATCCAACAATTTCGCCTCCTATTTGAGAGGTGTAACCCAATTTTAACCTCTAGAGCACGAAAAATTCTTCCCATTATACACTAACAGTTGACCAGTTCAAACAGCAGTGGCGAGTGTCTTCTGCGCAGACGCAGGCTTTCCATTTTCGATAACATAAATTTTATTAAATACAGTATGGCCATCTATTTACATATAACTACTGTATTTCTGGAAAATATATACAGTATTTTCCACAATAGTAGTATGCCATTGATGTCAGCTAGGCCTGTATACCATGTACATCAGTGGTTCCCAAACTTTTTCAGCTTGTTACCCAATTTAACATGCCACATAAAGCATGTTACCCCTTTCACAAAATGTTGTTATTATTGATATATATGGCTAAATTAAAACACTTGAGATATTTTCTTTTATTTATTGTATTTGAACATTGTTCATCTCTAATGACTATTACCAAAGATGTCAAGAACATCAGTGGGATGGATGGAGTTGTATACTTGAAGCTAGTTTAGGAATTCTTGGCTTCGTGGTTGAAAGTGCCAGCCTGGCATCGTTTGCAACATTCAAGCGAGTCCTCTTTTTTGTTTTCATACCCAGCACAGTTGAGAAGCCCTTCTCGCACAGATACGTTGTTGAGAATGATACCAACAACTTCAAGGCTCTCTTGGACAGAGTTGGCGAGTCAGGTAGTCGTGAAATCCAAAAGGAATCTGCATTTTGGTTTTGGAATTCGATTTTCAAGGCTTCATTGGCTCGCATTGTGATCCAGTCCTCCTTTGCAGGGAAATCATCATCATGAATGGCATCATCAGGTACAGAGAAGGGATGAATGATCCACTGAAGAGTGGCTGTTTCTTGGTCACTCTCTGGAAAGTAGTGATGCATGCTTGTTTCAAGCCCACATACCACACATACATTATATATAAAAATAATAGCTACAAATTCACAGTAACAATGGGTAAATACTAACTATATACTGCACAGGGCAGTACACATACATACCAGCTTATGTCTACCTCGGCTGATGCTCACAGATAAACTGACAGTGTGAAATAGAGGCAGCCTCAGGAAGTGAGTGACGCGTACTGGACAGGTCGATCTGGGCTACTGAGTGACTTTTGTCCTGAAGCATACTTGTCAAAATACTTTTGGGTTTCCACACACTTAGCTATATATTTCTTCTTTTCTAATACTGTATATTAGTTTTTGATGTTTATTGTTATTTGGTTTAACTTTATTACTTATAATAGGTTTACTTTACAACTTTATATACTAAGACAAAGTTAACAATAATCCTCATACCAGGTACCGCATTGTTTTCTTGATTTTCAGAATTCATAATTTTTTTTCTGTCACCCCTCCATTACCCCCCAAAAATGGTTAAATTACCCCCAGGGGGTAATTTACCCCCAGTTTGGGAACCACTGATGTACATGTACTTGTAGTAAAATAAAGATATTATTATTATAAGATATTAAGGATGTATGCCACGAAACAACTAAAGTGGCAAATTGTTTTAATTTATACTACACAACTGTCGCATCAACACTAGTAAGTAAACTACCAGCTGCATCAAGTACCTTTAACACAGTCTCTGATAGTTTTAAAACATACTATACCAATAAAGAGGTAACCCTAAACAGTTGTCATCTAATTAGTGTATCTCATGACTTCGTGCAAAAAGAACTAAGCAGGTTAAACCCAACTAAGAGCAACGGCCCTGATAACATTCTAAGTTCCTAAAAGATGGTGCCTCTGAATTGCCAGTCCCCATTGTTCACATAATAAATTTGTCCATAACAATTAATACTGTACCAAAGGGATTCAAAGAGATCAGAGTTATTCCTATCTTCAAGAAAAATAGTAGGTCTGATGTAAGCAACTATAGGCCTGTTATTTTACTTACTGTAATATCCAAAATCTTAGAGAGGGCGGTGTACTGTCAAGTAGTTAAATATCTTAATGACAACAACATCCTTCATAGTTACCAATCAGACTTAAGGACCTCTTACTCAACCGACACCTCCCTAATTAATCAGATAGATTACATGAGAAATGAAATGTCGATACGAAACTTTTGGGAATGGTAACCTTAGACTTGCAAATGGCCTTCGATACTGTCAACCATAATATATTACGTAAGAAACTTCAAGCTATTGGCATAGGTTTCATAGACTGGTTTAAGTCCTATCTTAGCAATAGGAAGCAAATTGTCAAAATCAACAAAACAGAAACAGAACCCCTGCAGATAGCATGTGGAGTTCCCCTATGTTATGTAAATGGCATGCCACTCAGTTAGTAGACAACAAACTATCATTACACCTCGAGAAAACGGAAGCCATACTCTTTGGCACGAAACATAAACTGAGCAGGGTAAATAATTTTAATGTACGGTGTAATGGGGAACCCATCACATCAGTTTCCTCAGTAAAATATCTAGGAATCCCCTTTAACCCATGCATGTCAGAAGAACTGATAGGGAACAGTGTAGTAAGAAAGCGGATGCCAGACTGAAGTTCCTCTACAGACAAGCACAGCGTTTACCTGCTAAGGCTCGCAGGACCCTATGTCTAGCCCTTATACATCGTCATATGGACTACGCTTGGTCTTCATGGTACTCTGCCTTGACAAAAAAAAAAAAAAAAAAAAAAAACTGAAAGATAAACTGCAAATCACCCAGAACAAAATAGTAAGATTCATCCTGGCCCTGGGACCAAGAGAACATGTAGGTCAAGATGAATTACAGCAGTTGGATATGCTGAATGTTGAAGACATAGTAAAACAACTGAAGTTAAATCAATTTTATAAAATTGCTCACAAATTGTGTCCAGAATATCTTGCTGCTATTTTTGTCAAGGCTGGGTACCAAAGCAATCATAGTACTAGGGGGAGAGAACACAACTTGTAGTGCCCACAGTCAGTGGCCAGGCTTCAAACACCTTTTATTGTACAGCAATAAACGAATGGAACAGACTACCTGTACATGTCAAAGCCAGTCATAGCATGAGCCAGTTCAAGAAGAGATCCAAAAGGTACCTAATGAATGTGGCGACAGAAAGGGAGAAGAATTATTTTTTATTTTTTAGCTAACACACATGTAAATATAAATAACTCATTTTACCTTATTCCTTTGTAGTTGACACGGGCTTAGCAAGCACATTCAAGCAGGCTTGAAAACAGCATTCCAAGCTAGCCAGAACAAGCTAAGGTAGCCTACAATTACAGCTGTCCTAAGGCCCAGCATGTCTACGTCTACGTTCTACAGTGCTGCTGGCATACCAGTGTTTCCTGTAGTGGCTTAGTTAAGAACAATTTAACGAGCATTGCAGTACTAACTTTTTAAGTGGGACATGCCAGAGGTTCACCTATAAACATAGTAAGTTTGTGCTAGAAGTGTTAAGTGCTGCAGATTTGTTGTAACTATTTGCACGAGTGGATTTCACTGACTTAGGACATTGTGCTACCATCAGTACCTACGTAGGCTTAAAATGAGTGAGGAATGTCTGGCCTGCAGGGTGACCTTGAAAATGGCACTGTAAGACCCGCATGCCACTTACACCCATACTACGTGTGTCTAGTGAGGTGAATGTCCCTTCCTCGACTTTCCTATTCACCAGTATCCCTTAACTCGTCGCCATTATCTACATATGGGATAAGGGCGAGTTAAGCTGATCCAGGCTAAACAGTGCTCCAAGCCAGCCAGTGAAGGCCAAGTTACACTGCACTTACATCTGTTCTGAATCCCAGAATGCCTTTATGAACGTTCTACAGTGTTCTGGCCGTACCTTCAGTGTTGTGAGAACTCTTGTGTGTGAGTTGTAACTAGGGATATACCTAGTGAAATACTGGAATTAGTTTTCCGTTTTGAAGAGGCCCTCACAGGCCTCTGCTTTCCCTCTTCCTTTCATTTTACCTCAGCCTTTCGTCTCTATCAACATACAGTGTAGAGGTGAATTTTGCTAGTCCACTGCTACCCGTGCCTCTGAAAATGCGCACAGCTCGTCTTTACCAACCTGAGGAATAACGACGAGTGTGCAGTCCTACGTGAGTTGGCAACCCAGGTGTGCACACACACTGAAAATTCGTCTTTCATTCCAAGACAAGTGTGCTAGAAGTTCTGCAGGTTTGGAGTAACTACTTGCACGAGTATTGCAGTGTTTGGTAACTCTTGAGAAGTCTGCCTCAGTCAGTGACCTTGAGCGAGGCACTGCATCACCTGCCTGAGACTTTCGCTCATATTGACTATGTGAAGAGAGGCGAATGTGCGTGCTCAGTTATCCCTGGTATTCTCCTGTATCCCCCAACTCTCCGCCTTTAAACTCAGCTGTTCGCCTCTATCAACATGCAGTGTAGAGACGTATTTTGCTGCTCCACTGGTACTCGAATATCTGAGTTCCGCACAGCTAGTCACCTCTGCCTACCTGAGAAATATGGACGAATCTCCCATCCTGCATGAGTTACGAAAGTTTCTCCTGTGTGCCTACCTGCCTGCTACAAGCAATATCCAAGTGGTTGACACGGGCTTGGCAAGCACATTCGCCTCTATTTGCTTATGGTCTAGAGGCGGTTTTTGCCAGACCACATACTTACTTACTTGAGTGCCCGTGTCAGTCCTCTGTGCCGCACTCCACTCATCTTACGAATGTGTCTCCTGTGTGCCTACCTGCCTGCTACAAGCAAATATCCAGGCGGTTGACACGGGCTTAGCAAGCACATTCAAGCAAGCTTGAAAGCAGCACTAAAAGCTAGCCAGAACAAGCTAAGGCAGCCTGCAGTTATAGCTGTCCTAAGGCCCAGCATGTCTATGTATACGTCCTACAGTGCTGCTGGCATACCAGTGTTTCCTGTAGTGGCTTAGTTAAGAACAATTTAACGAGCATTGCAGTACTGACATTTTAAGTGGGACATGCCAGAGGTTCACTTATAAACATAGTAAGTTTTGTTAGTTGGGTTGGGCAAATGTTTTGTTAGTTGGGTTGGGCAAATGTTTTGTTAGTGGGATGAATTGTAAAGGACCTGCCTAGTATGGGCCAACAGGCCTCCTGCAGTGTTCCTCCTTTCTTATGTTCTTATGTTCTTATGTGATTTGCTTGTACACAGTGAACATTCATCTGTCATACGTGTGCTAGAAGTGTTAAAGGTAACCGAATTACTCAAGAGAGAAAGTATTCATGAAACTGAACATTATGCAGCAGTAAGCTTGTTCACAGTAAAAATGCAAAGCATAAGTTACACACTCACACCACAGATGAACACTGCAATTTGAAATATTACTGGGAATTTAGCAGTAAAGTTTCAGTCTGAACGAGAAAATGTATTAGAAAACACAGCAATGACACTAGGACAAGCAATTTAATTATGTAACCGTATTTAATAGTTCAGTTACACTGAGCAGAGCATGTATTACACTGATTTATCAAATGTAAGGAGTCGCTACACTGAAGCACACTCTGAGCCTTTTAAAGTCTTAATACAGGCTTACAAATGACAATTAACTGTTGGGGAAAACAACACTTAAACTGTGTTAAGCAAGAGTCAGCCTGTTAACATCTATGTTCCTTGCCATCTCATCTAGTGGGTTTAGTGCCTAGTTAAAATTGTAATAGTAACAATTTGCAATCATTATACTTCTAGTTATACATTGTGTAAATTGTTTTAGACTATTTGATCAACTGGATTGTAGTGTTTAACTTCTGATACACCAAGTTAATGACTGCAGACACGCACTGACACATAATAAACACATTAAGACGCTGGTAACTCCAGAAGCTGGGCCTAGTGTGTGACCTTGAGAAGTTGAGAGTGTTTATTACGACCAGCGGTGTACCACTCTCACCTATATTTACATCAACACAAGTGTATTCTAAGTGATAAAGTGTACACTTGGTGTACTTGGTAACACTTGTCATACATAGTAACGCGTGTGTAAGTGAGATTGTTTAGGTACTGGTTCATCTATCTACAGCTGCACACTTATGCTTGCATACATATGTAACATAGTAACGTGTGAGTTACCCAGGATGGACCAAGCAAGTCGACCAGAGTGATTTATCTCATTGTCATTGTAACTATGGAAAATTTTCTAGGGTGCTTACCTGTATGTACCTCAACATTATATACATACCAGTAATCTCATTGGGAGACAATCATATTGTTTACCGTAGTCACCCCGTGTAGACATGTGAGAAAACTTAACCACCCCTGGTCGCACCAAGTGGTCCCCTCGACCTCACAATCTTATCCATATCTATCCGAGACCAGTATGGATTGGGTAGCACCCACAAGTACGGTGCTACTAATTAATTGTGGACTGTATAGATTATATTAGTTTAGCTGAATGAAGGGGAGGGGGGTAGGATACACCTGGATACATCCGTCAAGGAAAACATTTGTACATAATCCCAATACTTACCAGATGTTCTCTGGTGGTCACTTGATGTAGCTGGATCACTCGTAACCTATCTAATTATAACATACCACTACTGGCCAGTCTAAGGTTGCTATAACTAGAAGGGTTACTTAACTGTGGGTGATTGATATTCCTCATTTCTTGATTCACCATCTCATTTTCGATGTCCTGCTACACCGACACGATTCTCATTCCAGCAGGACGAGGTATCCGCTGGTTTGTCCTGCTTTAGACATCGTGACTCAAGGAGTTTCCCTTTCCTCGTCTCGTTAACAACGAGGTCTAGCGTGTTCACTCGGAGCAAACGACTTATTTCACTTCACATATTCTCTTAACTTAGCGTTATTATCATTAATTACATTACAATTCACAAGACGATTTAACGTCTCATAACTATTATACAAACTAGAGGTCACTCCATTAAGATCTGAGACCGATGCGTGATGATTAATCCAAGGGTAATTTTCCCCAGGACACAGTCCATTGTGGCGCGTCAGTCACCCGGTCCTTCTCTTATCACACTTTTACCACTCTATTACTGTGGTCCCGTAAATCCCGTTCCCTCACTCTCCACCAGGAACAATTACGACACTTCTTATTATGAAATGAGGCCTGTATTAATCCTTAGGCCACCGTGAACGTCAATTTCGTGGTTCCATGTTTTCTCAGCTTCCTCACCACCATTCAAAACAATACGCGCCCTTTCCCCCCCGCACATCCGCGCATGCGCAAAGGGAACTCTTGGTTCTACTCTTATTTTCAAATACATTTTTGACCCATATAGACACATTAAACACCTATTAGGCACTATAGTTTCGGAAAATTAAAAAATTTTCCACACTGCGGCCGGGCGGAGGTCGTTGCTAGACGACTTACATAATGTGGAGTACAATTTTTTCCATCTTCACTGGCCACCCATATTTATTGAACTCTCAAAATGGACTAATTGGTGTTCCATTCTCTCAGGGGCATAAGCCTATGCTCCCTGGATTAAGTTATTGGGCATACTGGAATTTTGAGACTTTACCAATAACAAGTCTCTCAGTATCCCAAGTCAGCCCCAGCACATTACTGCATACAGGCACCAACTCCATGGCCATCTATATTTATTGATCCCTCAAAATGGACTAATTGGTGTTCCATTCTCTCAGGGGCATAAGCCTATGCTCCCTGGATTAAGTTATTGGGCATACTGGAATTTTGAGACTTTACCAATAACAAGTCTCTCAGTATCCCAAGTCAGCCCCAGCACATTACTGCATATAGGCACCAACTCCTTCACATATCCTCATTAGTTCCTCTTCAGTTGACGTCACACCCGGAAATTGTCCACATAAGATTATTTACCCAATTACTTCGCTCAGTGGACCGCCTGTGCACTTAAGGTGTGCATTTATCGTCGCCTGAAGTAAGAACAATTTATTATTTAACTGCTTATTAATTATATCATTATAAGCAGTCAACAATTTTGGTGTCTTGCTCAGTTCGCAGAGCTGGGTCCTTTAACTGTCCATACGCCATCCTATAATTAGTAGGTAATTCTGGACGGTCAAGCTTCCACGGAAGTCGCACCCAGTAATGTCCAGATTCACATTTAACATCCTTCAGGTATTGTTCCTGAGTAAAGGAATCATTTGGACTTTCCTCATTTACATTAATCCCTATGCTGTCCAGCTCCCACAAATTAGACTGGTTCAACATCATTCTCGATAGAAGAATACTTGTACTGGGTTGACCTTTCATGAGTAAGACACCGTGACCGTATTCACTACTTCCTCTAGTCATTATTACTAGGCGGTAGTCTGCCATATATTACATGGCCCGTACCAGTGTTGAGGAGAGTGACGCCGTATGGTTTTGGATTTATGCCCTTTATCCTGAATTTTTACATCCAACACCGTCAAGGCTACCTCAGCTAGGCCATCATTATTGCCATTAGCTGCAACCTTTACATCAGTCACTGTAGTGTCAGGGTTATTAACATTATCATTATTGTCACCATTATTATAAGAATCACATACATCCCTGCACATAACTGTATGGTGCTTTCCCTTGTTGCATTGATAGCAACTGTTCAATTTGGTATGACAATCCTTTACATTATGATTGTCTAGACATCTGATAAATCTGTCAAGTTCTTTCATTCTTTCCACTTTAATATCCCATGAATTACAGGCATTACAATTTTTAGTGAAATGAGTACCCTGGCAGAAGAGGCAGTCTCTCCTTTCCTTGCCTGACCTCTTATTAACTGGGTTACACTTACTGAGGTACTTATTCCTCTTACCTTGATGTGAGGAACCACTATTACTGATTCCTGACTTGATATGTGCCTATTTAACTCTTAACTATGATTATTACCACTGGGATTATTTTTCCCTTTTGAGGCTTGACAGATACTTCAGAGTCATTATGTGTTATATCCTTAGAACTGTTTGGCTGACTGATCTGCAATTGAACAATTAATTCCTGCCGACCTAGTCTGATTTCCTCCAGACCGTACTATGGAGGTTTTGGCAAACACACCCTTTGCATTAATAGGTTGATCAACTGCCTGGCTTACACCCTTTAATTTATTCAAAGCCTTACTTTTACAAGACAGTTTTTCTTCCAATTCGTAATGTTGATTAATTAAAACATTCATTTCCATTCCATCTGCACAATTCTCTAGCAGATCTCTTTCACAGTCTTTAAACCACAATTTGTACCAATCAAATCTACTCTCTAAAGCATCTAAATATAACTTTAATTCATTAGGGTTCACGGTTCTTTGATTCACTAAATCAAATGCCTTCGTCACATGGCTTTTAATAGCCTGTAATGATGCTTTCATTACTCTAAAATTCACGGACTTGTCAGCCACATTAACTCCATTAGATCCAGTCATGGTTAGAGAATTATTAATCACTGATTATACAACTTAAGTAGGCGCCTTATAAGAGTAATTCTTGCACTTTACTCTTGTATAAATCCTAGCCACACATGTGCTAGCAATTAATTGGGCTAATTGTCATCCATCACACGATCGATTAAACTTGTGCACCCTACACCCACTTCCTTCAATCAGTCACTTAATTATTAAGTAATTAATTCAATTAATTTTTTCACTGATTGCATCCGTTTTCGAAGGACCAACGGGCAGATATGGAAAATTTTCTAGGGTGCTTACCTGTATGTACCTCAACATTATATACATACCAGTAATCTCATTGGGAGACAATCATATTGTTTACCGTAGTCACCCCGTGTAGACATGTGAGAAAACTTAACCACCCCTGGTCGCACCAAGTGGTCCCCTCGACCTCACAATCTTATCCATATCTATCCGAGACCAGTATGGATTGGGTAGCACCCACAAGTACGGTGCTACTAATTAATTGTGGACTGTATAGATTATATTAGTTTAGCTGAATGAAGGGGAGGGGGGTAGGATACACCTGGATACATCCGTCAAGGAAAACATTTGTACATAATCCCAATACTTACCAGATGTTCTCTGGTGGTCACTTGATGTAGCTGGATCACTCGTAACCTATCTAATTATAACATACCACTACTGGCCAGTCTAAGGTTGCTATAACTAGAAGGGTTACTTAACTGTGGGTGATTGATATTCCTCATTTCTTGATTCACCATCTCATTTTCGATGTCCTGCTACACCGACACGATTCTCATTCCAGCAGGACGAGGTATCCGCTGGTTTGTCCTGCTTTAGACATCGTGACTCAAGGAGTTTCCCTTTCCTCGTCTCGTTAACAACGAGGTCTAGCGTGTTCACTCGGAGCAAACGACTTATTTCACTTCACATATTCTCTTAACTTAGCGTTATTATCATTAATTACATTACAATTCACAAGACGATTTAACGTCTCATAACTATTATACAAACTAGAGGTCACTCCATTAAGATCTGAGACCGATGCGTGATGATTAATCCAAGGGTAATTTTCCCCAGGACACAGTCCATTGTGGCGCGTCAGTCACCCGGTCCTTCTCTTATCACACTTTTACCACTCTATTACTGTGGTCCCGTAAATCCCGTTCCCTCACTCTCCACCAGGAACAATTACGACACTTCTTATTATGAAATGAGGCCTGTATTAATCCTTAGGCCACCGTGAACGTCAATTTCGTGGTTCCATGTTTTCTCAGCTTCCTCACCACCATTCAAAACAATACGCGCCCTTTCCCCCCCGCACATCCGCGCATGCGCAAAGGGAACTCTTGGTTCTACTCTTATTTTCAAATACATTTTTGACCCATATAGACACATTAAACACCTATTAGGCACTATAGTTTCGGAAAATTAAAAAATTTTCCACAGTAACATTACCTAGTTTTTTTTTTAGTAATATTGTTTACAATCTATGGTTGGGGTAAGAGGTTTTCTTCAGCATTCATTGTGATGCCCGCTATATTATTATTTCAGTGAGGTACATTAGGTGGCAGTAGCCTGAACTAACTCAAGTGGAAGTTATCATTGAATTTGAACCTCTTGTTTAATGTGATATATGTCAGAATTCTAATTTTATGCTCAATATTACCTACTTTGTCTCTCTCTCTCTCTCTCTCTCTCTCTCTCTTTTCATCTTTGTAATTTGTGATAAGGTGTAAGACCTCGCCAGTACCATCCATTATATCATTATATGTACCATATTATTAACACACATACAAGAGGTCTCTGAGTGTTTTTTTGGTGGGGTGTGTGTCGTATTGAGTGGTGGTGGTCTGGGTTGAGTATGGTTGGAGGTGTTCATTGAACTTGAGCACTTGTGTCTTGTGATCTATTTTGGACTTCTGTCTTATAGTGCCATTTTCAAGGTCACCCAGCAGGCCAGACATTCCTCACTCATTTTAAGCCTATGTAGGTACTGATGGTAGCACAATGTCCTAAGTCAGCGTAATCCACTCATGCAAATAGTTACAACAAATCTGCAGCACTTGCGGAACTCACATGTTCGAGTACCAGCGGGGCAGCAAAATATACCTCTACACTGCACGTCGTTGATAGAGGCGAACGGCTGAGTTTAAAGGCGGAGAGTTGGGGATACAGGAGAACAGCAGGGGTAACTGAGCACGCACATTCACCTTTCTTCACATGGTCAATATGGGCGAAAGTCAGGCAGGTGATGCAGTGCCTTGCTCAAGGTCACAGGCTGAGGCAGACTTCTCAAGAGTTACCAAACACTGCAATATTCGTACAAATTGTTACTCACTCCAAACTTGCAGAACTTCTAGCACACGTGTCTTGGAGTGAAAGACGAATTTTCAGTGTGTGGACACCTGGGCTACCAACTCACGTAGGACTGCACACTCGTCGTTATTCCTCAGGTTGGTAAAGCGATGAGTTGTGAGCATTTTGAGAGGCACGAGTAGCAGTGGACTAGCAAAATTCGCCTCTACACTGTATGTTGATAGAGGCGAAAGGCTGAGGTCAAATGAAAGGCAGAGGGGAAGCAGAGGCCTGTGAGGGCCTTTGCAAAAAGGAAAACTATTTCCAGTGTTTCACTAGGTATATCCTTAGTCACATCTCGCACATAAGAGTTCTCACAACACTGAAGCTGTCTTCCAACAGTAGGAGTTTTAATGATGACTTATAAGTCGGGAGAAATGGGTAGGCCTGCGAATTAGTAGGTCCAGATCCCCAGCACACGTCTACTCCCCTCAACCACTCAGCCGAGACTGGGACCCCAACAGAAATAAGTCACTTTGACTTTTTTGGGTTATCCCAGGTTCTCTACACATATGCTGCTATGTATGATATTCTTTGTAACTGTATTTGTGTATTCCTGAATAAACTTACTTGCTTTCCTGTTCACCTACCAGTAAGTGGATACCTGGGTGTTAGTCACCTAACATCTGCTGCCTCTGTTCACCTTGCACTAAGTAGGTATCTGGGTGTTAGTCGACGGTTGTGGTTCGCATTCTGGAGGACAAGAATAAAGGACCGCAATGAAATTAAGACAGTCCTCGATGACGCACTGACTTTCTTTGGTTATCCTGGGTGGCTAATTCTTTCTACCCTGGGTTATCCTGGGTTGCATACCGCCCCTAACCCTCCCTGTCTTTCATGAGAAGCATCAAATAATGAGAAAGCTGTCTACTGGGCAAATGGGCTACGCAACCATCTTTAAATACTTCAACTACGACAAGCTTGAGAAACATAATTTTAGGTAGGATAAAATTCTTTTCTGTTACTTTTTTTATATTTTTTTATACTGATGAGAGTGTGTAAGAAGTTTATAATAGACACTAGTTGAGTATTAGCCATCAACGTTTTCTCTGGAAGGATCGCTATGGCCATTTTCTCTGGAAGGAATAATAACATATTTATTTCTATAAGTACATCTACAAGGTATACAGACCTAGCTGACATCAGTGACGCACTACTATATAGAAAGCCGCTTGTTATGCAGAGCATTTCGGGCAAATTAGGTCAATTTTGTCCCAGGATGCGCCCCCCCCCTCACCAGTCGATTAACACCCAGGTACCCATTTTACTGATGGGTGAACATAGATAACCGGTGTAAGGAAACACGCCCAGTGTTTCTACCCTCGTCAGGAATTGAACCCGGGATCCTCAGTGTGAAGCGAGAGCTTTTGCCACCAGGCCACAAACCACTGCGCTAAGTAAGTTTATTCAGGAATAGGTACATATAAATACAGTTACTTAAATTATTACACATAGCAGCACATGTGTACATTACCGAGGATAACTCCAAAAAGTTAGACAAAGTGATTTATTTTCATTGGGGCCCTTGTAATATTTTATTTAAACCCTAAAAGTTAAAACATCTAAGTAACACCCGGGGCGTGGAGGCTAAAGCTCTCGCTTCACACAGAGAGCGTCCGGGTTCGATTCCCGGAGAGGGTAGAAACATTGGGCGTGTTTCTTTACACTGGTTGTCTATGTTCCCCATGAGTAAAATGGGTACCTGGATGTTAGTCGACTGGTGTGGGTCGCATCCTGGGACAAAACTGACCTAATTTGCCCGAAATACTCTGCATAACAAGCGACTTTCTATATAGTAGTATGTCATTGATGTCAGCTAGGCCTGTATACCTTGTACTTGTAGAAATAAGATATTATTATTATTATTATTATTTTTATTATTATTATTATTATTATTTGAGATGTCAGGGGCCCGAGACTGTTCAACTGCCTCCCAGCACACATAAGGAGGATTACCAACAGACCCCTGGCAGTCTTCAAGCTGGCACTGGACAAGCACCTAAAGTCAGTTCCTGATCAGCCGGGCTGTGGCTCGTACGTTGGTTTGCGTGCAGCCAGCAGCAACAGCCTGGTTGATCAGGCGCTGATCCACCAGAAGGCCTGGTCACAGACCGGGCCGCGGGGGCGTTGACTCCCGAAACTCTCTCCAGGTAAACTCCAGGTATACCTGGAATAAGGTAAACTCAGTTATTTACATTAACATTAAATAAAGGATCAGATGACAATAATAGGTACATGTATGTAAGTCATACAAGAAGTCACTCTCCTTCCTTTCTGTCGCTACATACATTAGGTGATATGATGGCACAGGTCGCCACTTAGTGCAGGGAGGCAGATTATTATTATTATTATAATCAAGGGGGAAGCGCTAAACCCGGAGGATTATACAGCGCCTGGGGGGGGATGTGGAAGGCATTCAGGCTTAATTCGGGGAACTGGAGCACAGATCCAATTCCCTAAATCAAGAGCCCCTCACCAACATCAAGGAACCTTCCTTGAGGGGCAGGGAGGCAGAGAAGTTCGTACCCAAGGATTTAGATTTAGATTTTGCCACCGAAGTGGCTAGTTTATTGTGCACCCCATATCCATCCTGTGGACGGTAGCGCAAGAGCATATGGATACACAAAAGGTCTAGGAACTAAGCCCCAAAAGGTTAACAGGAATACATATGGATTTATATCTACATATCTATAGTTCACTTATCTGTTACAAGCAAATTTAGGAAATTTGCTTAGTATATCTGGCATCTTATTTTCATTAATAAGATATCTTGACATGTCACATAGGTTATTATACTGTCCGTCTCTGTATTCCTCAATAAGTGGACAATTAAGCACATAGTGTTCAAGAGAGTGACCATATGCCTGATCACATAATTTACATTTAGTTTGATCATCATCTGTGTGTCTCCCAAACTGCCAGAAGTACTTGTACCAAGCTTAAGCCTGGCCACTACAACATCAGTCAGTCTGTTCACATCGCAAGTTGCTCCATAAACATACTTATCTACGTTCCTGTTATCATAGTGGGTTATAGATCTACTCAGGCTTCAAACTGCATTCCTATAACAATCACTTTCATTATTGAATTCTCTCCTAATATTATTCCTAATGTTAGACACAGTTATACCAGAGTTATATTCTACATTCTATTTCTGGGTACTCTTCTTGGCTAACATATCAACTTTATCATGAAGGAGTAATCCAATGTGTGATGGGATCCATAGCAATTTTACATTAATTCCTTTGTCCCTAATTTTTGAGTATCTATACCTGGCTTCTCCAATGAGCATGTTGTTGGAGTCATTATATGAGTCAAGAGCCTTTAATGATGACAGAATCAGTAATGATGATAGAATCAAGCTCAGTGTCATAGGTTAGCTTTAGCGCCATTAGGATTGCAAACAATTCAGTTTGCAGTGTAGACGCCCAGTTGTTAATTCTTATGCCTAACTCAACAAATTTATTATCGTTCTTAACTAGGGAGGTGGCAACAAGAGCAGATGCAGCCCTGCCAGAAGACTCCTACCCAAGGGCAACAGAAACAATAACAATGGGAAGACCAGATTAATCTCATGGTTTATCCAAAGGTGTTTAGAGGCTATAACCAAGTGTGCTAGAGCGTGGAAAAGGTATAGAAGGTAAAGGACTCAAGACAATGTGGAGCCAGGGTCGGATTAATAAGTCTCCGGGCCCTAGGCTATTCAGATTGGCGGGGCCCGTTTGAGTTACGGGTAAGCGAAGCGACCCCTTCCAGCTTGGGGGTGGGGTGGGGGGGGGTCGGTGTGAGCCTGTTTAAGGTCTAATTAAATACATTCTGGCTATTTAGATTAAATTTAATAGGGAAAGTACATCAAGACAACCAAAACCATTTACCAACAGCCATTATAACTATCTTGTTAAATCATGCATTTTAAAGAGAAACTCAAGACAGCATAGTATTACTAGATTAGGCTATTAAAGTAGTGACATCATGTACCTATTATATTCAGCATAACCACTACAGCACTATTATTCCCTTTATAAATCACTGACCATTGTTGTTATCATTGCATCATGCATAAGACTATCAAATCATATAAACTCAAGAAAGTAAAGAATTGTTTATATTCACAGGCACTTCTTAAATAAACTTTTTTCTGGATTTCATATTGGCAAAATCATCAATTATATTCTGAAAATCAATATTTCTTGTTAGATCAGACTCAATGGTCAACAAGGCTAGGTTACACAATTTGTCTTGGCTCATTGTTGAACGGAGCTGGTTTTTCACTCTTTTCAAAACAGAAAATGAACGTTCTCCTTCACAGTTAGTAGCTGTAAGTGTTAGGTAAAGGCGATACACTATGTCAACATTAGGGAAGGTTTCTGAGATACCTGCATTTCTTAAATGTTTCAAAGCAGCTGAGGGCGCACATTTTTCAGGTGGAGCTTTAATCTGATTCATATACCCAGAAAAATGAACTATTTCTTCAACAAATGTGTCCTGAACATCTGCTGAAAGGTGTTGTTGCAACTTTAATGCAGCTTCTCTCAATTCTGCATCTGGCATAGTAGTAATTTTGAACAGAAATCCAAACTTGTCATTGAGATTCTGGTAGATTTCTTTTCTTTTCACCAATTCTGTAATCAGTGAATCCAGAATGACGAAGTATATAGCTGTCTTACATTTCTGCCTTGGTAGCAACACAATTTCATTGTCTGGCTCTTCAAAATTGCGTTTCCTCTTCCTTGACTGCTGATGATCAGCCCGGTAACTGTAGTCTTTCACCAGCAGTTTAGCTTTCTCTTCAAACATTTCAAAAGCTTCATCATTGCGAAGTGAGCTTACAGATTCCACTAAGCCTGCATAGAGGTTAGCACAAGTAGCCACTTCAATTTAAATTTTCTGAAGTGTCTTGTTCGTGGCATTTAACCGTTCCAGTATACAGTCCCAAAGCACACAGAGTAAGGCCAATTCAAAATCTTCCAATTTTGATGCTAAGCTGGCTGCTTCGCTTCTTGTAGTTGCTGTCTGGTCTTCATCCTCTGCTATATGGATCAAAGCAGAACGTATTTCAGCAAAGCTGTCTTTCAAAGCATGTGTTGCATCATGCTGCGCTGACCACCTTGTTGTTGATAATGATTTGATGACATCTCCATGAATGGTTGACTTGAGTATACTCCACCGATGCGTTGAAGCAGAGAAAAAATTGAAGAGTGCTTGTAAAAGTCCAAAAAATGAAACTGCAGCGACACAACACTCCGCAGCACATGACCCAACAAGATTAAGAGAATGTGCTGAGCAGGGCACATATTCAGCAAGTGGGTTGATTTGCTTGATATGGGCTTGCAATCCATTATATTTACCCGACATGTTACTTGCATTGTCGTAGCTCTGGCCACGGCAATCCATAATATAGAGATCATGTTCAAGCAGAGTATCCAGTACTACATTCATCATTGTTTCTCCATCATGGCCTGAAAGAGGAATGAATTTTATAAAGCGCTCTACAGGCTTACCACTGGAGTCGACAAAGCGAACAATGAATGTCAGTTGATCTGTATGTGAAATATCTGGTGTTGAATCTACACTTATTGCAAAGTATTCTGCAGTTTTATTTTATTTTATTTCATTATTTTTGTTTTGATTAATTTTTAAAAATCAATTTTACTCTCCAAACACTTGAACTTTTTAGGTAGGGACCCCTTTGCACTTGCACCATGTGCGCAGTCTTGGATGAGCCCCTGAACCCCTTGGACCGTGGGGCCCCCAAATGCGCGGGGCCCTAGGCAAATGCCTAGTTTGCCTATGCGGTAATCCGGCCCTGTGTGGAGCTGAGGTGAAGACACAGAAATGAATATGCATGGATAAGAAGGGAAGCCCAGAGGCAATATACAGCCTCATCAGGAGGAAAACAACAGTCAAGGACCAGGTAATCTGGCTAAGGAAGGAAGGAGGAAAGCTCACAAGGATCAGGAAGAATGTGAAGAGCTCTACTCGAGATTTAAGGACGTTTTCTCAGTGGAGACGGAAATATTTCGAAGAAATGAAAGTGGTAGGGAACACCAGCAAGTGCTGAACACACTGCACACAATGTGAAATAGATACCTCGAAGGTGCTGGGCCAAGCGAACATCTCTATGGATCTTGAGAGAGGGTGCAGAGGCACTTTGTGTGCCACTAACAACAATCTTCAACAAATCTTTCTAAACAGGGCAACTACTTGAGGTGTGGAAAACAGCAAATGCAGTCCCAATTTTTAAGAAAGGAGACAGACACGAAGCACATACTACAGACCAGTGTCACTGATATGTACAGTATGTAAAGTCCTGGAGAATATTATCAGGAGAAGAGTGGTAGAGCACCTAGAAAGGAATGAGCTTATACATGGCAATCAGCACGGCTTCAGGGATGGGAAATCCTGTGCCGCAAATCTACTGGAGTTCCACGAGAAGGTAACAAAAGTAAGACAGGAAAGAAAGCGGTGGGTAGATTGCATTTTCTTTGACAGTAAGAAGACTTTCGACATGGTATCATACAAGAGGCTGGTAGAAAACGTAGAGGAGAAGGACGGAATAACAAGAAAAAACACTGCAATGGATCAAGGAATGCCTGACAGAAAGGAAACAACGAGTGATGGTATATGATGAGACTTCAGAGTAGGCGCATGTGCCGAGTGGGGCTTCACATGGGTCATTTCTAAGGCTGGTGCTGTTTCTTGTACATGTGAATGATATGACGGAGGGACAGATTCAGAGGTGTTCCTGTTCATAGACGATGTGAAGTTAATATGGATAATTCAAGTGGACAAGGATTAGGTAAGACTACAAAGGGATCTGGACAGGCTGCTAACCTGGTCTGACAAATGGCTCCTGAAGTTTAACTCCACCAAGTGCAAATCCATGAATCTTGGGCAAGTATAAAGAAGACTGAGGAGAAAATATATGGTCAGGGGTCAAAGGCTGCAAACCTCACTCAAGAAAAAGGATTTTGGGGTGATCATGAAACCGATCACATCCCATGAGGCACACATCAACCAAATAACTGTTGCAGAATATGGGCGCCTGCCAAACCTAAGAATAGTATTTTGACATCTAAGTTAGGAGTCATTTTCGACACGGTTTACATCAGGCCCATGTTGGAGTATGCAGCACCAGTATGGAACCCACACCTGGTCAAGCACATCAAGTATTTAGAGAAATTGCATAAGTTTGCAACAAGACTAGTCTTGGATCTAAGAGATATGTCCTATGAGGAGAGATTAAGGGAACTCAACCTGACGACACTGGAGGACAGGAGGGAGAGAAGGGGACATGATAGTCACGTTTAAAATACTGAAAGGAAGTGACAAAGTGGACAGGGCCAGAATGTCCACCCAGGTACAGGTACGACATGAACCAAAACTGGAGGTACCCCCTCTACCCAAACCCATACCCAAACCCAAACGCCTGGTAATTTCAGAGGTGGAACTGACTGAAGAAGAAGAGAGAGTCCTGAGTAAAGGACTTTCCTTCGTACCAGGACCACCAAACAAACAGACCAGGGAAAGACACATAAAAAAAGCCTGTGACCAACTAGAGAAACTAATGAATGAAAAATTTGAACAGGCATTTCAGCAAGATATGGAAGGAAGACCTAGCAGGAGCTCCACACGACAACGAGCCTCGACGACGCAAAAATACATGAAAGCGACGAGATCGACCAGTGAGCCAGCTAGGAAACTTCCAGGGCTGAAAAATAAGATAACCAAGATGAAGGAAAACCTGCTGAACACTAAACCTAGACACTACCGCCCAAACCTCAAGAAAAAGGAGAGGGGGAGCCTGAGGAATCTTAAACAGAGAAGTGATCTGGTAATCACAGATGCAGATAAAGGCTCTGAGATAGTAGTGTTTAAGGCGGAAAATTACAGAAAAGCAGGTCTCAAGCATATAACTAACACAGAAACATACCAGAAACTGAATAAACCAGAGCAGGTATTTTCTGAGATTAAGGATACAAGCAGAGAACTCATCCTTAGGTTATACAACAACGAAGGTCAAAAGGGATTTATGAATGTGCCACTAAGAGATTCTCTTCTTTCTTTTCAGTCTAAGATCCCCAGTATGTATTTTCTACCCAAGACACACAAGAGCTTGGATGAAGAACTGGGGACATTTAAGACAAGACCAGTATTGTCAGGGTATGCAGCCCCAACAAGACCGGTTGATAAGATGATGACTGCAGTCCTATGCCTTTACTTAAACTATTACCAGACAGGCTAAAGGACACTACACACTTTTTGCAGATCCTCAAGGAAGTGAGGAAGAAGGTGGGACAGGCAGCAGATAACCTGTGGCTAGTGTCCCTGGATATTGAATCCTTATACCCTTCTATCCCCCAACAGGAAGCAGCAGAAACAGTAGCAGAATTCTATGAAGAGAAAACTGGAAAACATCAGAGAGGACCTGGCCCAATTAGGGATCAGGACGCCACCTTCTAAAACCATAGTTAAAGATTCACTGGTTCACATTATGAGAGATACCATTTTAAAATTTGATAATGTAACATATAGACAGAGGACAGGGACGGTAATTGGGACTTCAGTAAGTGTAGCAGTTGCTGAAATCATCGTCCACTGTAAACTAGAATTGGGCAGACTAGAGAAAGCACCAGCTCTGGTTTTGTATAAACGTTACATAGATGACATTTGTTTGCTTAATAGAAGGTGGGGAAGATACTATTCAAAGTTTAGTGGACTGGGCAAATAAGGCATACCCTTCACTCCGCTTTACACATGAATTTCACAATACTAATCTTCCCTTTCTTGATACAATGGTCTACCTGAATAAAGAACGTTTCATCCACAGCAAGACATATTATAAGCCAGGGAATGCCCATCAGTATCTCCATTGGACGTCATCACACCCAAGGAGCCTGAAGCAGTCCCTGCCTTACTCCCTAGCCTTGAGAGTCAAAAGAAACTGCAGTGAGGAGGAAGAATTCCAGACGTCAATTCAAGAGATGTGGGAATTCTTCAGGCTCAGGGGATACCCTGAACCAGCCCTAACAGCAGCAGAGGAGAAACTGAGGCTCAAGGATAGGAAGGAGCTGTTGGAACCACAACAGAGGACTGAGAACGACAGAACAATCCTGACAGCACTATTTGATGAATCCTGGGTTCAAGAACTGAGGGACGAACTGAACCAACTTTGGACATGGATTGGAGAAGAATTCGAACAAGCTTCTTGGGCAGAATACTTCCCCAAACGTCCCCCAATGATTGCCTGGGAAAAAGATAGCTCGCTGAAGGACGACTTGATGAAGGCAGAATTTCCCAAGAAAAGCAAGACCTTGTCTCCACCAGACGACGTTTCAGCACAAGAAACAAGAGAAAACTCAGATGAGTCATAGGGAAGTTAGGAAGTATTTCTTCAACCTTAGATTTGTCAGGACGTGGAACAACCTGGAGAGTGAAGCAGTCGAGGCAGGATTCATACACAGCTTCAAGAAGAGGTACACAATAAGGGTTTTGGAGCAGGGAAAGAGTGGACCTAGTAGTGACTGGTGTAGGGGCAGGGCCAGGAGCTGTGAATCGACCCTTGAAACCTCATGTAGGTGAGTACACACACACACATTCACAGAAGGACATTGACTGTGAGAACCTAGAGCCACATGGAGGACCAGAATTTTAGAGGGATAAGATGCTGTAGATGGTAATAAAGAACTTCTTACACCAACCTGTTAGGGATGCAACCAGGAAGAGAGAATGACCCTGCATGGTTGAACCTTGTATTCATCATGAGTCGTTCTGACATAGGGGATATTATACATGAAAGACCTCTCGATGCAAGTGATCACATGTCTTGAGTTTCGAATTTCTTGTGGAGCTCGACGACAATGTGAAAATTCCAAATATGACCCAGAGTTGTTACATAGCCAATGAGGAGGAAGACAACAGTAAAAAGCCAAGCAACTAGGCTGACGAAGGAAGGTGGGGGGATCACAAGGAATGACCAGGAAGTCCGTTAGGAGCTCAGAGGGAGATATAAGGAGGGATTCTCTGAGGATACCGGAAGGCTACCCTCCATAGAGTGCATCAGCGAGCATTGGACATAATACATACAACCAAGGAGGAGTTGAAGCTAATCTGTGAGCTAGACACCTCTTCTTGGCCCTAGAGAAAGGAGGCAGAGGTATTGTGTATGCCGCTAGTAACAATCTTCAAGTCTATCAACACAGGACAACTCCCAGAGTTGTGAAAGGCAGTAAATGTTAGTGTCACTAACATGCATAGTATGTAAAGTTACAGAGTAGATTATCAGGAGAAGAATGGTAAAGCACTTCAGAGATGTTATACCTGAAGTATACCTGGAGAGGGTTTCGGGGGTCAACGCCCCCTCGGCCAGGTCTGAAACCAGGCTTCATGGTGTATCAGGTCTGATTAACCAGGCTGTTACTGCTGGCTGCACATAAACCGACGTATGAACCACAGCCCGGCTAATCAGGTAATGACTTTAGGTGCCTGTCCAGCGCCTTCTTGAAGACAGCCAGGAGTCTATTGGTAATCCTCCTTATGTATGCTGGAGGTAGTTGAACAGTCTTGGGCCCCTGACACTTACTGTGTTGTCTCTTAGTGTACTCGTGGCCCCCATGATTTTGATTAGGGGAATGCTGCACTTCCTGCCGAGGGTTTCGGGGGGTCAACGCCCCCGCAGCCACGGGAGTGATTTTCGTGTGCAAATTTGGTACTAATCCCTCTAGGAGTTTTCAAATGTATGTTACCATGTATTTTTCTCGCCTATGTTCCAGGGAACACAAATCAAGGGACTTCAACCGTTCCAAGTAATTTAGGTGCTTTGTCGTACTTGTGTGTGCCATGAAAGTTCTCTGTACATTCTCCAGGTCAGCAATTTCGCCTGCCTTGAAGGGGGCAGTTAGTGAATAGCATTATTCCAGCCTCGAGAGAACAAGCAATTTGAAGAGAATCATCATGGGCTTGGCGTCCCTTTTTTTGAAGGTTTTCATTTTCCATCCAATCATTTTTCTAGCAGATGAGGTAGATACATTGCTGTGGTCTTTGATAGTTAGATTCTCTGACATGGTCACTCCCAGGTCCTTCACATTAGTTTTTCGGTCTACTGTGTGATTAAAATTTGTTTTATTCTCAGATACAATTTTAATTTCCTCAGGTTTTCCACATCAGAGTAGTTCTGTTCATTTTGTTTTCTGTGGCCCATTTGAAGATTTGGTTGATGTCCGCTTGGAGTCTTGCAGTGTCTTCAATGGAAGACACTGTCATGGCAATTCGGGTGTCATTCGCAAAGAAAGACACGGAGCTATGGCTTACATCTCTGTGTATGTCAGATATGAGGCTGAAGAACAGGATGGAAGTGAGTACTGTGCCTTGTGGAACTGAGCTTTTCACTGTAGCTGCCTCAGACTTTACTCTGTTTACTATTACTCTTTGTGTTCTATTTGTTAGGAGGTTATTGATCCAAATTTCAACTTTTCCTGTTATTCCTTTATCACGCATTTTATGCGCTGTCACACCATGGTCGCACTTGTCGAAGGCTTTCGCAAAGTCTGTGTATACTACATCTGCAATTTGTTTATCTTTTAAAGCATCCAGGACCTTGTCATATTGGTACAGCAGCTGGGACAGGCAAGAGCGACCTGCTCTAAACATATGTTGCTCTGGATAGTGTACCTGAAGGGTTAACAAGTGGTTGGCGATCTTGCTTCTTAGAACTCTTTTAAAGATTTTTATGATATGGGATGTTAGCGCTCTCGGTCTGTAGTTCTTTGCAATTGGTTTACTGCCACCTTTGTGGAGTGTGGCTATGCCTTTTGTTTTTAGTAAGTGTAGGATGACCGCTGTGTACATGCTCCCTCTCCATAGAATGCTGAAGGCAAGTGACGGTTTCTTGCAGTTCTTGATGAACACGGAGTTCCACGAGTCTGGGCCTGGGGCAGTGCATGGGCATGTCATTAACTGCCCTTTCGATGTCTTGTGGTGCTTGGATAATATCAGAGATATTTGAAATGACCAAATTTCAGAAACCTACTACAACAAGGTAGCAGAAATAATGCAGGTGTGAGAGCAATTGATATATTTTAACTTACTGAACTGTTGGAAGGCTTTTTTCTGGAAATCAATGCTTTTTTCCGGCATAGGTGATACATCCTTAGAAACCAGTCATAATATAATTTAAACTTATATATTTATTATTATAAGAATGTGTAAGCAGTCTACCTTGCCTCTGAGTGTCTCAGGTAGTGAACTCATAAACATGTCAGCTGCACCAACGCATTCAGTCATACATTATTCAATATTTCTTATACGTTAAATGTGATTTATAATAGGAATAATTATATATATCATTTATTTCTCGTCTTTAGAAGATCCTAATCAGTAATATAATCACAACAACTAGACGATGGTAGAGATCCTCGTTAGTTCATAACCATATAACAGTGAAACATGTGTAAATAATTACAGAGATTCTAATGAGTTTCTACAGAAACATAAGCAGATGATGGAAGGGATCCTTGTGAGCTCATTACCGAGTAAGATAAGATTTCGTTCGGATTTTTAACCCCGGAGAGTTAGCCACCCAGGATAACCCAAGAAATTCAGTGCGTCATCGAGGACTGTCTAACTTATTTCCATTGGGGTCCTCAATCTTGTCCCCCAGAATGCGACCCACACCAGTCGACTAATACCCAGGTACCTATTTGCTGCTAGGTGAACAGGACAATAGGTGTAAGGAAACGTGTCGAAATGTTTCCACCCGCCGGGAATCGAACCCGGGCCCTCCGTGTGTGAAGCGGGAGCTTTAGCCACCAGGCCACCGGGCCTGACTGGAACAATACACAAGTAACCCGTAAACAGGAGAATGAAACTTAGGAAAACAATTCTGTCCGACTTGGAGCATTAACTAGTCACAACGAAGCGTGAAGTGAAGGGAGCCTGTTTACATATCAAGAGGTGGCCGGGGCCGGGGAAACCAGACTAGTAAAATGGTAGAAGTAGCGGTGGTAGTAGAAATAGTGGTGGTAGTAGCACAGTTGTAGTAGTAGTACTGAAGAAGAAAAAGTCACAGTACCGTAACTGGAGCAATGCAGTACTAGTAGTAGTACTAATAGTACTACTACTACTACTACTAGTAGTAGTAGTAGTAGTATTTTATTCTATGTACCGATTATTTGTAGATAATAGTAGAGATCCTTATGTGTTCTTAACTAACAAAAAGAAGCAAACTGATACGTTAAGGCAGTTTTAGTTCTTGACCAAGTGATATAGTGGGTATTTTTGTCTATTTTAAATAAAAGTAAAAATTCTAAAAAATTCGAAAATATATGTATGTTAAATAAGGTGGAAAACAAAGAGACAAGTTATTTATTTATTTTTTCAAATAAAAACTTCCTCTTCTGAAGCAGAATAGAATTAATTATCTGATAAATTAAAATTATGCAGTTTTGAGTATGAATGCATTATGAGTTAAGATGGCGGAGAGTGTGTGCAGGAGGCAGGAGGTGCGGCTCAGGTGGGGATAATGAATATTAATGTCACCTTCTCGTTTTCTTCCTCTCAAGTGATTTTCTTTGCATTTAAAAATATTATAATGAACTGAGAAACACCAGTGAAGCTGAGTGATGATTAACTCATTAATGCTCAAATCTCGAATAAATGAAATACCATTTTAAACAGTTGTTTTTGCTGCATGTAATTATTCTGACATGATAAACTGAAAAATTACGTTTGTAGTTAATTTGTGTAACATAAAAACTTGTTTCTTTTTTTTCAAGACCATGAGTACCTGCACTGTTAGTATATATCTTTTATTTCTAGTGTCACTATTTCACTGAAAGAAATAAAAAAAATCTCTTGGAAAGTTACATTTATATTCCATAGTTTGAATGTCTTTTCTTTCATATTCTATGATTACTCCGTCTACTGTATGAAGGTCGCCACCGCATATAACACACTGCTTGCTCTCTTACACTATTCATATATTCTTTTCTTTCCACTTTCTGCTCTCTCCAGACGGCATCCTGTGCGACTATATCTGGCCATTGAGTTCTTTTCCGTGCACCTTTTTTAAACGGTCAAGATGCTCTGTCTTAAGGCAAAGAAATCAGCAGTATGAGTGAAAAGTTCAATAGATAGGAGTAGCGATGGAGTATATAGTAACGATAGTTTCATTGCCGGCTACTTGTTAAGGTAGGGTAAGTCCAGCTCCCGCTATTCCCCCCCCCCCTTTTTCCCCCTCCCCGAAAGTGATAGTTTGCTTGCCGGCTACTTAAGGTAAGGTAAGTCTAGCTCCTGCTATTCCGGCCTTTTCTTCCCTACTCCTAAAGTGATAGTTTGATTGCCAGCTGCTTGTTAAGGTAGGGTCAGTCTAGCTCCCTCTATCCCTTCCCCTCCTTCTCCCCCCCCCCCCGAAAGGTGACATGTGGGGCTCCGGTCCAAACAGTAATCACTAGACTCACAGCTCCCAGCACTACTGTAAGTACATGCCTGCCTTGTATGCTAGTGGATTTATTGGTTGAAAGCTTCACTTTTGACCAATAATAAACTTAGTCCTTTCAGTCTTGCTCTGGGTTGACTGTTGTAATAATCACCACGTCTTTTAGGTATTGTACTTACCATGGAGAGTGATTTTTTAAGCAGTGGATAACCTGTCTATCTTTCCAGCTTGGATGACAGAGAGGGTCACCTGCCAATCAACGAGTAGAATTGAAGGAGACAGACTAATGTCCTGTTGGGCCCCTGTTGTATTTACTTGCCTGTGCATATGTATGAAGAATCAGGACGTAACCCCTCGTCATTGCAGCTGTACAAAACCTGATTTCCTGTAATCGGGAGAGATTATTTACGGCCACAAGAACGAGCCAGTGGGTTGTCACCAACACCTGCGAACCCCCCCCCCCATCATCAGCAGTGGCTAAGATTTCAACCACATGCAGTGTCACCAACACCAGACACCCAAGTTCTATTTATATTAGCGTTGAATTCAGTTATCATTTATATTTTTTCATTTTTCATTTTCTTTAATGTAGGATTAATATTTCATATTTAAGTGTTTTATATTTTATATTTTCTAAATAATAGTGTTTATGTTTGTCAGTTTTTATTCTTTTTCTATACATTAATTTTCCTGAGGAGGAGCCAGCCTTGGTAATACTGTCTGAAGTTGTTGCAGGGCTGAGTAAGCCTTCACAAGCAGGTAAGTCTGACAATGGCGTTCTTGAAGTCCAGAAGTGGCACATGAGTTCTCGAGATATTACTGATTATCCAAATGAAGTTCGTGAAGCAGTTGAAATAGCATTTTTTTCATCTCTCACCAATTCGGTATTTCTGAATCAGCCAATGAAGATGGTCTTTTCCTTCCGTATTTTAGTTGTATTTGTCCCCACGCAGACGCTGTGAAATAAATATCAATTTGTTCTCTTTGCTTCACCAGCGTTCAGCAGAGCCGAGTGTGTTATTGACTGGTGGTTGCCTCCTATTGCACCAATGCTATTATCATGCCACATTGTACAGAAGACCCCATTTCTTTCAACAAATCAATAATCAAATGTTCCACATCCTTTTTCTCTCAAATCTTCGTCATCTTGTAGTGGACATTTAGCAATGCGCATAGGATGTATTGCCAAGACGGAAGCGCAGTTCTTCCATGCGAGTCAGCAACATGCTGCTAGTGAAAAAGTTATCCATATAAATTTCACGATTAGGATGATAACTTAAATAATAGAAATACTACACCTCGGAGCATTGCTGGACTGGAGGCACAGTCAGTGGCCCCCACTCAAGAACAACAAATATTAGTGCCAACAAATAAAGTTTCCTCAACATACAATCAACACAATATGTATTTGCAAATATACAGGGTCTAAAGCCATTAATCAACAATAAAACACCGTTCAATTGTGGATTCCTCACGGAGTCAAATGCAATGTCTGTGGCTTTTAAAGAGACCCACACATAAGAACATTTTGATAACGAAATGTGAATCCCACGGTACAACTTTTTCAAATATGACAGAAAACAGGCAGCAACTAGGGTAGGTGGGGTGGGGGAGGGGGAGTTTGGCCTGTATGTCACAGATCGCTTATTTGCTCAGAATTATCAAACACCACAAATGATGTAGCTGAAATTTAGGCTGTAATGACTGAAAGTTAAAACCGAAAGCTAAAGCTGAAAGCTTGTCACTGTGGTTGTATATAAGCGACCAGATGCAACTTCCCAACAATTCTGGAAAATCTTCCAAACCCAGCCCCAAATATCTCGTAGCTGGGGTTGGAAGACACCTAAAACAGAAGAATGTGGCTAACAGTGTTGTTCAGGGATAACCCCAGGAGGCTGCTTAGGTGAAAATTCGCGCACACACTTGAGCAATTAATGCTCTGCAACAAATTCACCTTAAGCAAGCAAACAATGGAGCCAACAAGACTGGAAAACACACTTGATCTTATTTTCAATAATAATGATGATCTGATATGATATTTAACAGTATCACAGACAATAGACTCGGATCACAACATAATCGAAATACAGACTCCTGTTGCTAATTGTTCTTGATATAAACCTCAGTAATCTGACCAGCAATCCGAATCCGAACCTTTGTCTATAGCACTTGAGGTATGCTCAAGGCACATTCCTCTAAGAAAAAAGCTGAGAGGATGTAAACTAGAAAGAGAGAGTTGCTCGCTCGACAGGCGAAGACGAAGAGTCACAGAGCTGCTCAGAGGCCAGTCCATCTGAAATACGGAAGGAGGCACTGGCTTGAGACCTGGAAAATATTGAATTTAAGCTTAAGGAATTTTACAGAAGCCAGGAAACACAGGAAAAACTTAAAGCAATAAATGAACTTGAAAGAAACCCAAAATATTTCTTATCATATGCCAAATTTAGGGTTAAAACGATACCCAATATTAGACCCTTGCTTAAACAAGATGGGACTTACACAGATAACTTCATAAAAATTAGTGAGATACTGAAGTCCTGCTATGACTCAAGTGTTTAGTTAACCGTTATTCTGACTGAGAGTCGACATCTAAATGAATTTTTATGACCGAAACTCAAAATTTGATAAATTCCGGAATTTCTGATATAACCATAACACCACACTGCTTTGAAAAAACAATTAATGACATCCCCATGCACTCTGACCCATGTCCAGACACGTGGAACTCTGTGTTCATTAAGAACTGCCATAAGCCTCTTTTGTGTGCTTTAAATGTTCTATGGAGAGGGAACATAGACACGGGATGTCATCCCACAGTCACTAAAAGCAGCAGATGTAGCCCCA
Source organism: Cherax quadricarinatus (assembly GCF_038502225.1). Lineage (NCBI taxonomy): Eukaryota > Metazoa > Arthropoda > Malacostraca > Decapoda > Parastacidae > Cherax > Cherax quadricarinatus. The sequence goes on from NC_091307.1 coordinate 39,339,098, forward strand.
CTCCACAAAGGTGACTGTAAAGCGATTACAAAGTATTACAAGCCGATAGCAATAACGTCCCACATAAAAAATCTAGGGTTCTAAGACGCAAGATCTCTAATCAACTGGACACCTAAAAATTGCACAAAGCAGAGCAGCAAGGGTTTAGAGCAGGCCGCTTGTGCCTCTCAGAACTACTGATCACTATGGTATGGTCTTGGATGCAGCAGAGTACAAATGGAATGCAGATGATGTACACACAGACTTTGCGAGAACCTTAGACAAGTGCAATGATGGTAGAATAGCACACAAAATGAGTGATAAAAGAATAACAGGAAAAGTGTTGAGCTGGATCTATAAATTCCTAACCAATAGAACACAAAGAGTAATAATAAACAGAATCAGAGGCGGCTGCAGTGAAAGCTCTATTCCACATGGTACAGTACTTACTCCCATCCCTTTTTCTTGTCCTCATATCCGATATAGATAGAGATATAAGCCACAGCATCGTGTCCTCCTTTGTTGACGATATCAGAATTTGCATGACGGTGTCATCCACTGAGAACACTGCAAATCTCTAAACGGATGTTATGATAAAGTCGAGGAAATAAAACCTGGATCCGAGTATGAAACAAATTCCAACCACACAATAGAGCAAAAAACTGATATGAAGGACCTGGGGTTGATGTTAGTGAATCTCACATTCAAAGATCAAAACAATGTCTCTTCTGAATCTGCTAGAAAAATTATAGGATGGATAATGACAACCTTCAAAATTAGGAATGCGAAGACAATGATGATTCTCTTCAAATCATTTGTTCACTCTAGGCTAGAATATTACTGTACACTAACGGCCCCTTTCAGGGCAGGCGAAAATACAGATCTTGTGAATATACTGAGGATTTTCACTGCTTATATAAATACAATGAAGCCCACTCGGTTACAAGCGAGAAAGATGCATCATAATTTGAACCTGGAAAATCACTCTCTAAAGCAGCAAAAGACTCGGCAGGCTGTGCAACATTCTCCAGTGAAAAGCAAGGGTGCCAAGAGTACACTAAGAGACAAAACAATAAGAGTCAGGGACCCAATACTGTTATACTGCCCCCAGCATACATAAGGGGGATTACCGATAGATTTAGATATTTTCAAGAGAGAGTTAGACAGGCACCCTAATTCATTACATGAACCGCCGGGCTGTGACTCGTACATTGGTTTGTGTGCGGCCGCCTGTAGCAACCTGGTTCATCAGACCCTCATTCACTGCAAGGTTTGGTCATGGACTGGGCCGAGGGGATGTGGACCCCCAGAACACCCTACAGGTACCTTTTCTTAGTCTAGATACAACCTGAGCAAAGTGAACTTAATGGTTAGGAAGGGGAGGTGGTAGAAGCAAAGCCAAACTTATGATGATGCAGGATGATGTCAACGATAAGAACAGTGATCCCAAGATGGTAGCAGCTAATAGCCTGGCTGCTCACTATCACGTAGTATGGAAGTGAAGGCTTTATATTTTAGTCAGAAGTATAGGAGGGTGACCCATGTGGTGTGTGAACACAACTATCAGTACAGCGAAGCTCAAGTTTACGAATTATTGGAATCAATAAGTGTGGATTAAATTAATAGTCCCCTAATGAGTCACAACATGAATTAATGAGTCACAACATGGATTAAAGTCACAAAATGGATTAATGAGTCATAAAATGGATTAATGAGTCATAAAATGGATTAATGAGTCATAAAATGGATTAATAAGTCACAACATAGAGTAATCAGAACACTGAAACACTCTTGCAATGCGAGTACTGATGCGAAATATAATTGAGGAAAACGTGGAAGCCAATAAATATATAAACATTAACAACTTTTTTATTACCTTAACCAAGAAGAATCCAAAAACACTGGATTTAATAAGGACACATTCAACTAATGAACTGATATATGAAAATTCTGGTATGACAATTTAGTTCCTCAAGAGTGAAACAAACTGCACAATAGCATTACTAAAGCCGTAACCCTAAGCTGCTTTCCAAGTAGGTTACTAATTATGAATAATAGTTGAAAATTTTTTGCTGCAGATTGTGAAACATTAGGCCTTCATTTGTGCTCCTCTATCTATGTTTTGTTTTGTCCTGAGGACAATAGCAGCTTTTATTTTGGCTGCTTAATAGGAAGCAATATGGCAGAAATCACTCTGGTAGTTTAGTACACTGCCACCAAGTAATATGTGTAGTTTAAGGCCAGTAGAGGGTGACTCCTGCAATGACTGTAGTTTATGACTAGTAGAGGGTGACTCCTGCAATGACTGTAGTTTATGACTAGTAGAGGGTGACTCCTGCAATGACTGTAGTTTATGACTAGTAAAGGGTGACTCCTGCAATAACTGTAGTTTATGACTAGAGGGTGACTCATGTAATGACTGTAGTTTATGACTAGTAGAGGGTGACTCCTGCAATGACTGTAGTTTATGACTAGTAGAGGGTGACTCCTGCAATGACTGTAGTTTATGACTAGTAGAGGGTGACTCCTGCAATAACTGTAGTTTATGACTAGTAGAGGGTGACTCATGTAATGACTGTAGTTTATGACTAGTAGAGGGTGACTCCTGCAATAACTGTAGTTTATGACTAGTAGAGGGTGACTCCTGCAATAACTGTAGTTTATGACTAGTAGAGGGTGACTCATGTAATGACTGTAGTTTATGACTAGTAGAGGGTGACTCCTGCAATAACTGTAGTTTATGACTAGTAGAGGGTGACTCATGTAATGACTGTAGTTTATGACTAGTAGAGGGTGACTCCTGCAATAACTGTAGTTTATGACTAGTAGAGGGTGACTCCTGCAATGACTGTAGTTTATGACTAGTAGAGGGTGACTCCTGCAATAACTGTAGTTTATGACTAGTAGAGGGTGACTCATGTAATGACTGTAGTTTATGACTAGTAGAGGGTGACTCCTGCAATAACTGTAGTTTATGACTGGTAGAGGGTGACTCCTGCAATAACTGTAGTTTATGACTGGTAGAGGGTGACTCATGTAATGACTGTAGTTTATGACTAGTAGAGGGTGACTCCTGCAATAACTGTAGTTTATGACTAGTAGAGGGTGACTCCTGCAAAAGCTGTAGTTTATGACTGGTAGAGGGTGACTCCTGCAATAACTGTAGTTTATGACTGGTAGAGGGTGACTCCTGCAATAACTGTAGTTTATGACTAGTAGAGGGTGACTCCTGCAATAACTGTAGTTTATGACTGGTAGAGGGTGACTCATGTAATGACTGTAGTTTATGACTAGTAGAGGGTGACTCCTGCAATAACTGTAGTTTATGACTAGTAGAGGGTGACTCATGTAATGACTGTAGTTTATGACTAGTAGAGGGTGACTCCTGCAATAACTGTAGTTTATGACTAGTAGAGGGTGACTCATGTAATGACTGTAGTTTATGACTAGTAGAGGGTGACTCCTGCAATAACTGTAGTTTATGACTGGTAGAGGGTGACTCCTGCAATAACTGTAGTTTATGACTAGTAGAGGGTGACTCATGTAATGACTGTAGTTTATGACTAGTAGAGGGTGACTCCTGCAATAACTGTAGTTTATGACTAGAGGGTGACTCATGTAATGACTGTAGTTTATGACTAGTAGAGGGTGACTCCTGCAATAACTGTAGTTTATGACTAGTAGAGGGTGACTCCTGCAATAACTGTAGTTTATGACTAGTAGAGGGTGACTCATGTAATGACTGTAGTTTATGACTAGTAGAGGGTGACTCATGTAATGACTGTAGTTTATGACTAGTAGAGGGTGACTCCTGCAATAACTGTAGTTTATGACTAGTAGAGGGTGACTCCTGCAATAACTGTAGTTTATGACTGGTAGAGGGTGACTCCTGCAATAACTGTAGTTTATGACTGGTAGAGGGTGACTCCTGCAATAACTGTAGTTTATGACTAGTAGAGGGTGACTCCTGCAATAACTGTAGTTTATGACTGGTAGAGGGTGACTCCTGCAATAACTGTAGTTTATGACTGGTAGAGGGTGACTCATGTAATGACTGTAGTTTATGACTAGTAGAGGGTGACTCCTGCAATAACTGTAGTTTATGACTAGTAGAGGGTGACTCCTGCAATAACTGTAGTTTATGACTGGTAGAGGGTGACTCCTGCAATAACTGTAGTTTATGACTGGTAGAGGGTGACTCATGTAATGACTGTAGTTTATGACTAGTAGAGGGTGACTCCTGCAATAACTGTAGTTTATGACTAGTAGAGGGTGACTCCTGCAATAACTGTAGTTTATGACTAGTAGAGGGTGACTCATGTAATGACTGTAGTTTATGACTAGTAGAGGGTGACTCCTGCAATGACTGTAGTTTATGACTGGTAGAGGGTGACTCCTGCAATAACTGTAGTTTATGACTAGTAGAGGGTGACTCCTGCAATAACTGTAGTTTATGACTAGTAGAGGGTGACTCCTGCAATAACTGTAGTTTATGACTAGTAGAGGGTGACTCCTGCAATAACTGTAGTTTATGACTAGTAGAGGGTGACTCATGTAATGACTGTAGTTTATGACTAGTAGAGGGTGACTCCTGCAATAACTGTAGTTTATGACTAGTAGAGGGTGACTCATGTAATGACTGTAGTTTATGACTGGTAGAGGGTGACTCCTGCAATGACTGTAGTTTAAGGCCAGTAGAGAGTGACTCCTGCAATGACTGTAGTTTATGACTGGTAGAGGGTGAGTCCTGTAATAAATGTAGTCTCTGATCAGTAGAGGGTCATTCCTGTGATAGATGTAGTCTACGACTGTTACGACTCTGTCGTAACTTAAATAAAAAGGTCCTGGCTACTCAATCTGCTGGGGCATTTAAATTCCACGGAGAAACTCGAGGGCCAGCATGTACTAATACAAATTATGAAGCATGAGTGCAAATAATTAACGTTGTATAAGGAAGGACACAAAAACTCACCTTTACAAAAATATAATAATAGTAACTTACAACTTACAATCTACTCCAAAAAACCACCACACTCCAGTTCACATTAGCTCACTGCTACTAATGAGTTAAACAATATATATAAACAGGGAAGTTACAAGACCCCCCCCACCCCCACACCTTCCTGCCGGTTACTTAGCCTACATTTAAAATATTAAATGCTCTCCAAAACAAAGGCCCTTGCACACACTAGGGTTTTACAAATAAATGAGAGCACCAAAACAAACAAAATAGTATACACTAAAAAGCCTACCCAACACCACATACTCACACCGCTACATCTTGCTTCCTCTGCTGTGCCTAACCTACTGAACACACCTCATCTGCTTCTGTCCTGGCCACTGACTGACTGACAGGAATAAAACTCGTTCGGTTTTAGGAAATAATACACGTCCACTTTCAGTACAATACACGAAAAATGACATTATATATGGAGCGTTATTTCTTATATAAATTTGTACAATATTTTAAATGCAGCACACTGGATAATAACGACCAGCGGAGGATGACTAGTGATAGATGAAGTCTATGACCAGTAGACTTACAACCCTTACAAGGGTTCCTTTGTGGAAGAATAGTTTACAACCAGTACAAGGTGATCATTGTGAGACGTGTAGTCTACAGCAGTACAAGGTGACCATTTTGACATGTGTAGGCTACACCAGTACAGGGTGACTATTGCATCATGTATAGACTACAACAGTACAAAGTGACCATTTTGACATGTGTTGGCTACAACAGTACAAGGTGATTATTACAGGTATAGTTTGGTGGCCTGCACACCTTGGTTGTAGCACGTAACAAGGTAGAAATGAGGAAAGAGCAAAAGACAGTAGTGAGTATATAATTACATATATTTCCTTCACCAAACAGCAAACAATTTTATGGACAGTATTTACAGAGAACATGTACAGAAAGGCAATTTGCGAACAAGAAACACCGTGATTACTGTCTTCGACCAGACTTGGAAGTGAGTCTGCCAAATGTTGCTTCACGAGGGTTCCCATCGCTTCACAACTTCTGCGGGATTCCTTGTGATTAACATAAGAACATAAGAACATAAGAAAGGAGGAACACTGCAGCAGGCCTGTTGGCCCATACTAGGCAGGTCCTTTACAATTCATCCCACTAACAAACATTTGACCTACCCAATTTTCAATGCTACTCAAGAAATAAGCTCTGATGTGCAAGTCCCACTCAAATCCAACCCATCCCACTCATGTATTTATCCAACCTAAATTTGAAACTACCCAAAGTCCTAGCCTCAATAACCCAACTAGGTAGACTGTTCCACTCATCTACTACCCTATTTCCAAACCAATACTTTCCTATGTCCTTTCTAAATCTAAACTTATCTAATTTAAATCCATTACTGCGGGTTCTCTCTTGGAGAGATATTCTCAAGACCTTGTTAATATCCCCTTTATTAATACCTATCTTCCACTTATACACTTCGATCAGGTCTCCCCTCATTCTTCGTCTAACAAGTGAATGTAACTTAAGAGTCTTCAATCTTTCTTCATAAGGAAGATTTCTAATGCTATGTATTAATTTAGTCATCCTACGCTGAATGTTTTCTAACGAATTTATGTCCATTCTGTAATATGGAGACCAGAATTGAGCTGCATAATCTAGGTGAGGCCTTACTAATGATGTATAAAGCTGCAGTATGACCTCTGGACTTCTGTTGCTTACACTTCTTGATATAAATCCCAGTAATCTATTTGCCTTATTACGTACGCTTAGGCATTGCTGTCTTGGTTTAAGGTTGCTGCTTACCATAACCCCCAAGTCCTTTTCGCAATCTGTATGGTTAAGTTCTACATTATTTAACTTATAAGTGCTAGGGTTATGGACACTCCCGAGCTTCAGAACCTTGCATTTATCTACATTGAACTGCATCTGCCACTTTTCTGACCAAGAGTAGAGTTTGTCTAAATCCTCCTGAAGTTCCCTAACATCTACGTTTGAATCAATTATCCTACCTATCTTCGTGTCATCGGCGAATTTGCTCATATCACTAGTAATTCCTTCATCAAGATCATTGATATATATTATAAACAACAACGGGCCCAAGACTGATCCCTGTGGAACGCCACTTGTTACTGATCCCCACTCGGATTTAACCCCATTTATGGACACTCTCTGCTTCCTGTCTGTGAGCCATGATTCGATCCACGAGAGCACTCTTCCCCCAATGCCATGAGCTGCTACTTTCTTCAACAGTCTTTGGTGCGGAACTCTATCAAATGCCTTACTAAAATCTAAGTAAATAATATCAAATTCTTTATCGTGGTCAACAGCCTCAAAAGCTTTACTGAAAAAAGTTAATAAATTAGTTAGACAAGACCGGCCTCTCGTGAATCCATGCTGAGTATCATTAATCAAGCTATGCTTATCGAGATGGCTTCTTATAATCTGAGCTATAATTGACTCTAGTAATTTGCCTACAATTGAGGTCAGGCTTATTGGGCGGTAATTTGACGGTAACGACTTGTCCCCTGTTTTAAAAATAGGAATTACATTAGCCATCTTCCACATATCAGACACTACACCTGTTTGAAGAGATAAATTAAAAATATTAGTTAATGGTTCACAGACTTCCATTTTGCATTCCTTTAGAACCCTTGAAAAAACCTCATCAGGACCCGGTGACTTATTTTGCTTCAGTCGGTCTATCTGCTTCACAACCATTTCACTAGTGACTATGATGTTACATAATTTATCTTCTTCTGGCCCACTATAAAAATTAATTACCGGAACACTACTAGTGTCTACCTGTGTAAAAACCGAGAGAAAATAATTATTTAAAATCGAGCACATTTCATTCTCTTTGTCAGTAAGATGCCCATAGTTATTTTTAAGGGGACCTATCTTATCTCTGACTTTTGTTCTATATACCTGGAAAAAACTTTTTGGGTTAGTTTTAGAATCCCTAGCAACTTTAATTTCATAGTTCCTTTTAGCTTTTCTTATCCCCTTTTTAATGTCCCTCTTAGTGTCAATATACTGATTCATAAGATGACCCTCGCCTCTTTTGATACGCCTATAAATTCCTTTCTTATGCCCTAGTAGATATTTCAGCCTATTATTCATCCATTTTGGGTCATTTCTATTTGATCTAATTTCTTTATAAGGGATAAATGTTCTTTGAGCAGCATGTATTGTGTTCAGAAAACTGTCATATTGATAGCTCTCTTCGTTACCCCAGTCAACAGATGATAAGTGTTCTCTAAGCCCATCGTAATCTGCTAAGCGAAAATCTGGGACTGTTACTGAGTTATCCCTACTATCATACTTCCATTCAATTCTAAATGTAATTGATTTGTGGTCGCTAGCACCCAGTTCTTCTGAAACTTCTAAATTATTAACAAGGGATTCATTGTTTGCCAGAACTAAGTCAAGCAGGTTATTACCCCTTGTAGGTTCTGTCACAAACTGCTTCAAAAAACAATCCTGAACTACTTCTAAGAAGTCGTATGATTCTAAATTCCCAGTCAAGAAATTCCAATCAATCTGACTAAAGTTAAAGTCTCCTAGAATTACTACATTATCGTGCCTTGTGGCCCTAACAATTTCCTCCCATAGTAGTCTTCCCTGGTCCCTATCTAAATTTGGGGGACGGTATATCACACCTAAAGTTAATTTTTCATGCCCCTCTGAAAATTCTATCCAAACAGACTCTGTATGTGTTACTTCAGACTTAATACCCGTTTTAATGCAACAGTTCAAGCGATCTCGGACATACAATGCCACCCCACCCCCCTTCCCGATACTTCTATCTACTTGGAACAATTTGAAACCCTGAATGTGACATTCTGCAGGCATGTCCCGACTTTTTGAATTAAACCACGTCTCAGTAATGGCAAATACATCTATGTTACCTGCACTAGCAACTAGTCTCAACTCGTCCATCTTATTCCTAGCACTGCGACTATTTGTGTAATATATACTTAAGGACCCTCCTTTCTCTTTATCATTCCTGCTCCTTTCTGTTATTCCACTAAACCTATTACTGTCCTTGTCAATTAGTGCCACTGGCCTTCCGATATCCACCTCATTTTGCCTATTACTAGTTCTCCTAGTACTCATATTACTACCCTGAGACTTCACAGTTTTCCCGCAGAAACCCATACCACTAACTATTCCTAGTTTAAAGACCTAACAGCTCCCTCCACTGCGTTGGCCAGTGCTCCCACCCCACACCTAGACAAGTGAACCCCATCCCTGGCATACATGTCATTTCTGCCATAGAAGAGGTCCCAGTTGTCAATGAATGTTACCGCATTTTCCTTACAGTATTTGTCCAGCCAGCAATTGACACCAATTGCTCTGGACAACCATTCATTTCCAACTCCTCTCCTTGGCAAAATGCCACATATGACAGGTTTCCCACCCTTCTTCCTAATTATCTCTATTGCTGACCTATACCTGCTAATCAGGTCCTCACTCCTACGTCTGCCAACATCGTTGCCTCCAGCACTGAGACAGATAATAGGATTGCTCCCATTACCTCTCATGATGTCATCCAGATGGCTAACAATATCCTTCATCCCAGCCCCAGGAAAACACACTCTCTGCCTCCTACTCCTATCCTTCAAACAGAATGCCCTATCCATGTACCTAATCTGACTATCCCCAACAACAACAATGTTTTTACCTTCCTTGGCGTCGTCCGTAGTGATGCTCCGAGTAGTCGACTCAAATTCGCCAGGTAGCATTACACCACTTGTAGAATTCGTCATGACGTTCTCGATGGTCTTCGTTGGGGTTTCTAGGGATGTCTCACTCACGTCTGCCAATGCTTCCTTGGTGCTCGTTGTGGCATTCCCAGTAGAACACTCACATTCGTCAGGTAGCACCGAGAATGAGTTGGAAGTTTCCACGGCAGTCTTCTGGTTTCTCGTTGTTTCTGCCTCTCCAACCGTTTTCTTAATCTTCAGCTTGGTTCCATGTTGCCCGACCACTGACCAAGCTCCCCTCTTAACCTGGGGACTCACAACAGGAGGATTACTACGAATCCTCTTGTTCTCCTCCATTAATCGCCGTATCTCCAGTTTAGCAACTCTGAGTTCTTCTCTCAGCTGCTGGTAAAGCTGCTCAAGAGAGGGCATCCTGGTTCAGATTCACAGAGAGCACACAAACAGGTCTTCACAGAGCTAAGTACACGTCACCACTAAGTACACGTCACCACTGTTAAGTACACGTCACCACTGACTAAGTACACGTCACCACTGGTTAAGTACACGTCACCACTGGCTAAGTACACGTCAGGATCGATCCAAGGTACTAGCATAACAAGGGGGCATCATTTGCTATACTCTCAGCATCAGGTGTGGTGGTCGGGAGGAATGCCTATATGGGTGTGTCGCATACGCCAAATAAAATGTAACATACTCCTAGCATACTACAATGACCCTTATGACGTGTAGTCTACAGCCAGTACAAGAGACCCTTGTCACTTTTGTAATTATATCAATAGTATTTCTCTGGAGGGGTAAGTAATAGTCATCTGAGGTGTGCCTCAGTTTCAATGGATTCAGGTACACACAGAGTGTGTAACGAGCCCTAGTCAGGCCCCCAGCCACGCGAGAGTTGTAATAAAGTTGGTAGAATTACCGACAATATGTAAAGTAAAAGGACACAAGTGCAACTAATGTGACATTTATTGTGGCAACGTTTCGCTCTCCAGGAGCTTTATGAATGGCTTGATAAAGCTCCTGGAGAGCGAAACGTTGCCACAATGTCACATTAGTTGCACTTGTGTCCTTTTACTTTACACGCGAGAGTTGGAGAGGAATCAGGGAAAACACACTCAGTTCAACTGAGCACCTGGTGTTTGAGAATTGGTGGTCCCGTGGATAGTAATGTGTACAGTGGTCTGTTCTCACAGAGCTGGACATGGTGATGTAGGATATATATATATATATATATATATATATATATATATATATATATATATATATATATATATATATATATATATATATATATATATATATAAGAGAAGTGAATGCTCGAGTGTTGGCAGGAGGTGTAGGGTTAAAACCTAGAGTCTAACATAAGGTGGGAGTTGTCATAGATGCACTCTGTGGATGACACTGGGCTTTTGGGAGATTCTGAGAAGTTGCAAAGGTTGGTGGATGAGTTTGGTAGGGTATGTAAAAGAAGAAAATTAAAAGTGAATGTAGGAAAGTGTAAGGTGATGAGGATAACAAAAAAATTAGGTGATGAAAGATTGGATATCAGTTTGGAGGGAGAGATTATGGAGGAGGTGAATGTATTCAGATATCCAATCTTCCGTTACCTATTTTTTTTGTTATCCTCATCACCTTACTCTTTCCTATATTCACTTTTAATTTCTTTCTGTTGCATACCCTAACAAGCTCATCAACTAATCTCTGCAACTTCTCTTCAGAATCTCTTAAAAACACAGTGGCATCAGCAAAAAGCAACTGTGACAACTCCCACTTTGTGTTAGATTCTTTATCTTTTATACCCACACCTCTTGCCAACACCTGAACATTCACTTCTCTTACAACTCCATCTATTAATATATGGAACAACTATGGTGACATCACACATCACTTTCTAAAGCCTACTTTTACTGGGAAATAATCTTCTCACTTACGTACTGTAACCTGAGTCTCACTATCCCTGTAAAAGAACATAAGAACATAAGAACGAAGGAACACTGCAGAAGGCCTACTGGCCCATGCGAGGCAGGTCCAAGTCTCCTTCCGGCTTAAGCCAATGCACCCAACCTAGTCAGGTCAGGTCACATTGACTTAAGGGAGGAACACGGCAACCGACCTGGTAGCACAAGCTATCAGGTCCAACTCACACCCACCCACATCCACTCATAAGAACATAAGAACATAAGAATGTAGGAACACTGCAGAAGGCCTACTGGCCCATACGAGGCAGGTCCTTATCAAAACGATATCTACCTAAAGCTACTCAAGAAACAACTCCCGCACCCCCCAACACCAATCAAACCCAGCCCCTCCCGCTCATATATTTGTCCAGTCTCTTCTTAAAGCTACCCAAGGTCCTAGCCTCTATCACCCCACTGGGAAGACTGTTCCACGCATCTACAACTCTGTTAGAAAACCAGTACTTACCTATGTCCTTTCTAAATCTAAATTTATCCAACTTAAATCCATTATTCCTGGTTCTTACCTGGTTCGACACCCTCAGTACTTTATTAATGTCTCCCTTGTTTATGCCCGTCATCCACTTATACACTTCAATGATATCTCCCCTCATTCTACGCCTCTCCAGAGAGTGGAGATTTAAGGCTTTAAGTCTATCTTCATACGGGAGGTTCCTTACACAGTAAATCATTTTAGTCATTCTTCTCTGTATGTTCTCTAATGAGTCTATGTCCATCCTGTAGTAAGGGGACCAAAACTGAGCAGCATAATCTAAATGAGGCCTCACTAGTGATGTATAGAGCTGTAAAATAACTTTTGGACTTCTGTTACTTATACTTCTTGAGATAAATCCAAGTAATCTGTTGGCCTTGTTGCGCACACTGAGGCACTGCTGTCTTGGCTTTAGATTTCTGCTTACCATGACTCCCAAGTCTTTTTCACATTCTGTATGACCAAGCTCTACTTCACCTAGATTATAGCTTCGAGGGTTATTTTCATTACCAAGGGCAAGTACCTTACACTTATCCACATTAAACTTCATCTGCCATTTCTCAGACCAAGACATTAATTTGTTCAAATCGTCCTGGAGTTCATTGATATCCTCCTCAGAGTGAATTATACGGCATATCTTTGTATCATCAGCAAACTTACTCATGTCACCAGTAATCCCTTCATCAAGGTCATTAATGTAAATTATGAACAAGAGAGGGCCTAAAACTGATCCTTGTGGAACGCCACTAGTGACTAATCCCCATTCAGATTTCACTCCATTAATGGTAACTCTCTGCTTTCTATTGGTAAGCCATGCCTCAATCCATGCTAGAACTTTACCTCCTATACCATGAGCTGCCACTTTTCTTAAGAGTCTCTTGTGAGGTACTCTGTCGAAGGCTTTACTAAAATCCAAATAAACAATATCATATTCCTTATCACTGTCAACTGCCTCAAATGTTCTATTGAAGAACGTCAGTAAGTTTGTCAGGCAGGAACGACCTCTCGTGAATCCATGCTGAGATTCATTTATCAAGTTATGCTCTTCAAGGTGACTTCTGATAATGTCAGCTATAATTGATTCTAATAACTTGCCCACTATAGATGTCAGGCTTATTGGACGGTAATTTGAAGGAGTGGACTTATCCCCTGATTTGAATATAGGAACCACATTAGCCATCTTCCACATCTCTGGCACAACACTGGTAAGGATGGACGCATTGAATACACTCGTTAATGGCTGACTAAGCTCCATCTTGCATTCCTTAAGTACCCTTGAAAACAACTCATCGGGTCCCGGGGACTTATTTTGTTTCAGTTTGTCTATCTGTTTAATAACCATGTCCCTCGTGACAGTAATATTAGTTAACTTAAATTCATCAGGAACTAAATAATTGTTAATTACTGGAATCTCATTTACATCTTCCTGTGTAAAAACTGACAAAAAATAGTCATTAAATAAGGAACACATTTCCAGTTCATTATCCGTCAGCTGTCCATTCCCAGATTTCAGAGGTCCTACTTTTTCCTTCACCTTCGTCCTATACACTTGAAAGAACCCCTTTGGATTAGTCTTTGATTCATTAGCAACTCTAATTTCATAGTCACGTTTAGCCTTTCTAATCGCCTTTTTTACTTCTCTTTTAAGCTGAACATATTGGTCAGTAAGGTTAACCTCTCCTCTTCTGATGCGCCTATAAATTCCCCTTTTCTCCCCTAATAGATGCTTTAACCTCCTGTTAACCCATTTGGGATCGTTATTATTAGACCTAATTTCTCTCTGGGGAATGTATATACTCTGGGCACTGTGTACATTATTAAGAAAACAATCATAAAAGCAGATCCCTTCATATTCATAAGTATGATTATCGTCAATAAAATCATTAGCTAGATAACCCCAATCAAGATTAGACAGATGTTCCCTAAGTCCATTATAATCGGCAGAACGAAAATCGGGGATTTTTACTGTATTATCATTATTCTTGCATTCCCAATTAATGCTAAAGGTGATGGATTTGTGATCACTTGCGCCAAGCTCTTCAGTGATCTCCAGATTATTCACGAGTGTTTCCTTATTTGACAAGACTAGGTCTAGCAAATTATTACCCCTGGTAGGTTCAGTTACACTCATGTATTTATCCAACCTATTTTTAAAGCTACACAACGTTCTGGCCTCTATAACTGTACTTGGGAGTTTGTTCCACTCATCCACAACTCTATTACCAAACCAGTACTTTCCTATATCCTTCCTGAATCTGAATTTTTCCAACTTAAAACCATTGCTGCGAGTCCTGTCTAGGCTAGATATTTTCAGCACACAATTTACATCCCCTTTATTTATTCCTGTCTTCCATTTATACACCTCAATCATATCCCCCCTAATTCTACGTCTTTCTAGAGAGTGCAGATTCAGGGCCCTTAGTCTATCCTCATAGGGAAGGTTTCTGATACATGGGATCAACTTTGTCATCCTCCTTTGTACATTTTCCAGAGAATTTATATCCATTCTGTAATACGGTGACCAAAACTGTGCAGCATAATCTAAATGAGGCCTAACCAAGGATGTATAGAGTTGAAGAACAACCTGAGGGCTCCTATTATTTATGCTTCTTTATATGAAGCCAAGGATTCTATTAGCTTTATTGCGAACACTTATGCACTGTTGTCTTGGTTTCAGATTACTGCTAACCAGAACTCCTAAATCTTTTTCGCAATCCGTAATATTAAGATCTACATTATTTAATTTATATGTGGCATGGTTATTGTCCTGTCCAACATTTAGAACTTTGCATTTGTCTATATTAAACTGCATCTGCCACTTCTCCGACCACTGCATCAGTCTATTCAAATCTTCTTGGAGTGCTCGAATGTCCTCGTCAGAATGAATTCGACGGCCTATTTTGGTGTCATCGGCAAACTTGCCGATGTCGCTCTTTATGCCCTCGTTTATGTCATTTATGTAGATTGTGAACAGCAGGGGGCCCAACACTGACCCCTGTGGAACACCGCTCGTGACGCTTCCCCACTCTGATTTCTCCCCATTTATGCAAACTCTCTGCTGCCTATTTGTCAACCATGCCTCTATCCAGGAAAAAATTTCTCCTCCTATTCCATGTGCCTTAATTTTCCTCAATAGTCTCTGATGTGGGACCCTGTCAAAAGCCTTACTGAAGTCCATATACACAATATCATATTCATTACCATGATCTACCTCCTCAAATACCTTAGTGAAAAAAGTTAATAAATTCGTAAGGCAGGAACGCCCCTTTGTAAAACCATGCTGAGATTCGTTGATTAATTTATGCTTTTCAAGGTGGCTACGAACTGCCTCGGCAATTATTGATTCCATAAATTTTCCCACTATGGAGGTTAGGCTTATTGGTCTATAGTTCGAAGCTAAGGACCTGTCACCTGTTTTGAAAATAGGTATCACATTTGCCATTTTCCACTTATCTGGCACCATGCCAGTTTGTAGTGATATGTTGAAAAGATTAGCCAAAGGTGTACTAAGCTCCTCTTTACATTCCTTTAGAACCCTTGCATACAGTTCATCAGGGCCTGGGGATTTGTTAGGTTTTAATTTATCTATTTGCCTAAGGACCATGTCACTTGTGACCCTAATCGTGCACAGTTTATTATCGTCCTGTTCTACATAATTTATCATTACTGGAATATCGCTGGTATCCTCCTGTGTAAAAACTGAGAGGAAGTATGTGTTAAAAATTCTACACATTTCCTTATCACTGTCAGTGAGCTGACCCGAGGAACTTTTGAGTGGGCCTATCTTGTCCCTGATCTTACTTCTGTATACCTGAAAGAATCCTTTTGGGTTAGTCTTCGATTCTCTTGCAACTTTAACCTCATAATCTCTTTTTGCTTTTCTAATTCCCTTTTTTATTTCTCTCTTTAACTGAATATATCGATTTCTTAATTGCCCCTCTCCTCTTTTGATTTGCCTATATATGCCTCTCTTTTGACCAATCAGATATTTTAATCTATTGTTCATCCATTTAGGATCATTTTTGTTTGATCTGATTTCCCTATTTGGAACATAATTTGACTGAGCAGCTAGAACTATGCCCTGGAAAGCATCATATCGGCAACCATCACCACCTACCTGACCCTTAGTCAGGTCATTCCAGTTCAGCCCACCTAAGTAATTTTTCAGTCCTATGAAATCAGCGAAGCGAAAGTCAGGGACGGAGACTTGGTTGCCATTATTAGGGGAATTCCATGATATATTAAAACTGAGTGATTTGTGATCACTTTCCCCAAGCTCATCATTAACCTCAAGATTATTAATTAGTGTTTCCCTACTGGCAAGAACCAAATTGCTCCAGTCAATCTGTCTATAGTTGAAATCTCCCATTAGCACAACATTTTCGTATGAAGATGCCTTACGAATTTCGTCCCATAGAAGTTTACTGCACTCCCTATCAAGATTTGGGGCCCTGTAAATCACACCCAAAATTAGTTTTTCTCGGCCCTCGAGAAGCTATAACCAAACAGATTCAGTGGCCAATGCTTCTAATTTTATATCTTGTCTAACACAACAATTTAAATTGTCTCTGACATACATCGCTACTCCACCACCCTTCCTGTTGACCCTGTCAGTGTGGAATAATTTATAGCCTTGTATGTGACATTCAGAGGGCATCTCTCTATCTTTCAGATTGAGCCAGGTCTCTCTTATAGCAATAATATCTATGTTTCCTGCACTTGCAATTAATCTTAGCTCATCTATCTTATTTCTTACACTCCTGCTATTAGTATAGTAAACCTTAAGGGAGCTAGTCCCTTGCTGCCCTCTGCTGACCTGATCTATTGTCTTTATTTATAACTTCATGCTGAATGCCTTTTATACATTTACTGTTTCCAACCCTAGTGTTGCAACCTGCTTGTTTCCCACACACACCCATACCTCTATCTTCTATCAGTTTAAAATCATAGGCATTTCACCAATGGCCTTCTCAATTGAGTTTGCAAGTGCTACCACCCCAGCCCCGGAGAGATGTACCCCATCCCTTGCATACATATCATGTTTGCCATAAAAGTTGTTCCAGTTGTCAATGAATGGGATTGCAAGTTCCTTGCAGTATCTGTCTAGCCAGCAATTTACACCAATTGCCGTGGACAACCATTCATTTCCTACTCCCCTTCTAGGCAAGATGCTACATATGATTGGGACCCCTCCCTTAGACTTAATGAAATCTATAGCTGACCTGTACTTATCTAGCAGCTCTTCTCTCCTACCCTTCCCAATATCATTTCCACCAGCACTGAGACAGATAATGGGCTTGTTCCCATTACCTGACATGATATTATCCAGCCTGTTAACTATGTCCCCAACACCAGCTCCAGGGAAGCACACTCTGTCTCTCATCTTCTTTTTCTTATTACAAAAAGCACGGTCAATATATCTTACCTGAGAGTCACCAACCACAAGAATGCGCTTACCTCTGTTAGCAGGGGCAATAGTAAGTACCCTTACCTTCACTGGCCACTGAAGTACATTCATCCTGAAGAACAGAGAAGCGATTTCCTACCTTCAGATCTTCACTCTTAACTTCCCTTATTCTGATTCTCATCCCATTACTGGTTACCACTCGCCACTTGTAGCAGGTGCTGGACTGCACCTCACTGCTGGTAGCCGTTGCTACCTCCCCACCTACAGCCTCCTCACAGCGAGAGACAGACTGCACCTCACTACTAGAAGTCTCCTTCCCCACAACTCCAGCCACCTCACACTCTCTCCCAGACCCATTGAGGTGGACCTTCAGCCTCCTAATCTCCTCCTGGAGAAGCAAGACCTCCTCCTTCAACTCTCCAACTTCAATTTTTCACACACTTAATGAACCCACAATCATATATATACACACACACACACACACACACACACACACACACACACACACACACACACACACACACACACACACACACACATAAGACTCTGTATACCATTTACGTCAGGCCCATACTGGAGTATGCAGCACCAGTTTGGAATCCACACCTAGTCAAGCACGTCAAGAAACTAGAGAAAGTGCAAAGGTTTGCAACAAGACTAGTCCCAAAGCTACGGGGATTGCCCTACGAAGAAAGGTTGAGGGAAATTGGCCTGACGACACTGGAGGACAGGAGGGTCAGGGGAGACATGATAACGACACATAAAATACTGCATGGAATAGACAAGGTGGACAAAGATGGGATGTTCCTGAGAAGGGACACAGACACAAGAGGTCACAATTGGAAGTTGAAGACTCAGATGAATCAAAGGGATGTTAGGAAGTATTTCTTCAGTCATAGAGTAGTCAGGCCGTGGAATAGCCTAGAAAGTGACGTAGTGGAGGCGGAAACCATACATAGTTTTAAAGCGAGGTATGATAAAGCTCATGGGGCAGGGAGAGAGAGGACCTAGTAGCAATCAGCGAAGAGGCGGGGCCAGGAGCTATGACTCGACCCCTGCAACCACAAATAGGTGAGTAAAAGTAGGTGAGTACACATTCACACCCACACATTCACACTCACACATTCCCACATAAACACACCCACATGCAGTCTCTCTCCCCTGCTCCCTCTCCCTCCTCTATCACACTCCCTCCCCTGATTCCCCCTCTCTCTCACCCTCCTTCTTATCCCCCCTCCTCTCCCTCTCCCATTCTCTCTCCCTCTTTGCGTCTCCCTTCTCTTCTCTCTCCCCGTATTCCCCCCTCTCTCTCCCTCCCCACCTCTCTCCCAATTCGCCACTGTCTCCAGCTTCCTCCTCTCCCTCCCTCCGCCCCCCCGTACACACACTCAGACAAACACATCACAAAACAACCACACAGAAATACATAGTTTTTCATTCTGTGACAACCAAAAAAAAAAAAATAGGTTGCCAGAGAGGACGGAAAACCAAGGGACTGGAGGATGAGTCTCCGAAGGAAGACTGGGTAGCAGAGCTCATTAAAAGGAAACATGAGTGGGGAAGAAAGCTAGAAGAGCTTAGCATGAGAATGGAGAAGATAGCTGCAGAGAGCAGGACGTGGGAGATGCAAGTCACAACAGCAGAGGCTAAGATACAGAGTTTAGAAGAGCAACTAAAAAATCTAAAGCAGCCTAAAGAACTAAAGAGCAATGAGGGCATGACATCAGAAACTGCTACCTCAGTCACAGTCAAGGGGACTGTATGGAACAAAGGAGTGAAACTGTATGCAGAGGCCCTATCAGACCATCATGGAACCATAGAAAAAAAGAGGATCATATCACGAACAGTCGTGGGGACTGTAGAAAATGAAACAGCTAAGCTGCATGTATAGGCCCTAACAGACCACAGCAGTGTACAGGAAAAGCTGAGAAGGGAAAATGACAGACCACTGGGCCCAAGGACAACAGATTGTGAAGAGATTGAAGAAAGGAAAGCTGAAATTAAGGCAACTAAATCCAATCAGGGGATACAAGGGATATGCAGTGGGAGAATGAAAGGCAGAGATCAGTCTTTGTTTATGGGCTCCAGGAAGTTGAAGGGGAAACTTAGGAAGCAAGAAAACAAGGGGGGAAAAAGTGATTGAAAGGATCATGAAAGTAATAGGAAATGACATGACTCAGCTGGCAAATTTTCTGAGAAGAGGGGGGTTTGCAAGAGGAAGAAACCAGCCAAAGTGATTTTCAAGGCAGAATCGGCTAGAAACAGGATCCTGCAGGAGAAAAGAAGACTAAGGGACATATCGCTGTACCAGAGGGTGTATCTCGACCACGACAGAACATGAGAAGGCAGAAACTGAAAGAGAGGGTACAAAGACGAAAGAAGCCCCCCAACCAGGACAACCCCAATGCAAGTAAGCATTCTAACCCAAAACACACATGCCATACCCAGTGCCCCTACCCACCTCTTTACAAACTCCACCTTCACAGCAATCACCCATAGTTTCTCATCAGGTCTCTTGCTTTGCCAACTCCAATGTACCCTCCAGACCACAGTTTTAGAAAAGTTGAAGGTTTGGTATACAAATGCAGATGGAATAACAAATAAATGTGAGGAGTGGCATGAAAGAATCAAGGAGACATCCCCAGATATAATAGCACTCACAGAAACGAAACTCACTAGGGTGATAACAGATGCAAACTTTCCACCCCAATATCAAATCCTCAGGAAAGATAGAGGAAGCAGAGGGGGAGGAGGAGTTGCACTGCCCATTAAAAACTTGTGGGAATTTGAGGAAATGGAAAGAATGGATGGAATGGGTGAAAGGGACTACATAGGGACAATCTAGTCTGAGGGCCACAAGGTGGTAATTGCAGTAATGTAAAAAATGCCACAGAAGTGAAGGAGGCCAAGAGAAGAATACAATGAGAGCGACAGCAATGGTAGACACACTAGCCGAGGTGGTCAGACGAGCTCACATTGAGAGAGCAAAGTCACTAGTTATGGGTGATTTCCATTACAAGAAGATTGACTTGGAAAACCTAGAGCCCCATGGGGGTCCCGAAAATGGAGAGCCAAGATGATGGATGTGGTACTGGAAAACCTCATGCATCAACATGTTAGAGACACTACCAGAGAGAGATGAGGATGATCCAGCAAGACTGAGTAGTTTGGACATTGGACATAGTAGTTTGGACATTGAGGATATCGTGTACGAAAAACCCCTTGCAGTTAGTGATCATGTGGTTTTGTGCTTTGATTACATAGTTGAGCTGCAAGTGGAGAGGGTAGCAGGAAAAGAACCAGAAAAACCAAACTACGAAAGGGGGGAATACACAGGCATGAGGGACTTTCTGCAAGACTTTCAGGATGAAAGAGAACTGGCAGGAAAACCAGTAAAAGAAATGATGGACTATGTGACAAAATGCAAGGAGACAGGAGAGGTTTGTTCCCAAGGGAAACAAAAATAATGGGAAGTCCATAACGAGTTCATGGTTCACCCAAAGGTGTAGGGAGGCAAAAACTAAGTGCACTAGAGAATGGAAAAAGTACAGAAGACAAAGGGCCAGGGAAAATAAAGTGATTAACTGAAGAGCAAGAAACGAATGTGCACAGATAAGAAGGGAGGCTCAGCAACAATATGAAAATGACATAACATCATAAGTCAAGTCTGACTCGAAGCTGTTGTATAGCCACTTCAAGAGGAAAAAAAAATCAAGGACCAGGTAATCAGGCTGAGAAACGACCAAGAGGTATGTAAGGAACTCAACATGATATTTAAAAAGAATTTACAGTGGAGACAGCAAGGACTCCAGGAATTCAGAATAAGGAGGTACAACAACAAGTGCAGGATGAAATACACACAACCGAGGAGGAAGTGAAGAGGCTGCTGTGTGAACTTGATACCTGAAAGTCGGTGGGACCTGACATCTTTCCATGGGTCCTTAGAGAGGGAATAGAGATGTTGTGTGTACCACTAACAAAAATCTTCAACGCATCCATTGAAACTGGGCAACTGCCTGAGGTATGGAAGATGGGATATGTAGTCCCAATTTTTAAGAAAGGAGACAGATACGAGGCATTAAACTACAGACCTGTGTGACTGATGTGTATAGTATGCAAAGGCATGGATAACGTCATCAGGGGAGTTGTGGAGCACCTAGGAAAACAAGCATATAAACGACAACCAGCACGGTTCCAGGGAAGGAAAATCCTGTGTCACAAACCTGCTGGAGTTTTATGATAAGGTAACAGAAGTAAGACACGAGAGAGAGGGGTGGATAGACTGCATTTTCATGGACTATAAGAAGGCCTTCGACACAGTACCTCACAAGAGGTTAATACGAAAGTTAGAGGATGACGCACACATAACAGGAAAGGCACTGCACTGGATCAGAGAATACCTGACAGGGAGGCAACAATGTGTCATGGTACATGACGAGGTGTCGGAGTGGGCGCCTGTGACAAGTGGGGTTCCACAGGGGCCAGTCCTAGGACCTATGCTGTTTTTGGTGTATGTGAATGATATGATGGAAGGGATAGACTCAGAAATGTCCCTGTTCGCAGATGATGTGAAGTTAATGAGGAGAATTAAATCGGTCGAAGATCAGACAGGACTACAGAGAGACCTGGACAGGATATAAGCCTGGTCGAGCAACTTACTCCTTGAATTTAACCCCACCAAATGCAAAGTCATGTATATCGGGGAAGTCAAAGTAAACCGCAGACAGAGCATAGTCTAGGTGGCGAAAGACTGCAAACCTCACTTAAGGAAAAAGTTCTTGGGGTGAGTTTAATACCAAGCACATCTGAGGTGCACATCAACCAAATAACTGCTGCAGCATATGGACGCCTGGCAAATCTAAGAATAGCGTTTCGATACCTCAGTAAGGAATCGTTCAAGACTGTACACAATGTACGTCAGGCTCATATTGGAGTATGCAGCACCAGTCTGGAATCCACACCTGTTCAAGCACGCCAAGAAATTAGAGTGCAAAGGTTTGCAACAAGACTATTCCCAGAGATAAGGGGATTACCCTACGAAGAAAGGCTAAGGGAAATCGGCCTGACGATACTGGAGGACAGGAGGGGTAGGAAAGACATGATAACGATATATAAAATACTGCGAGAAATTGACAAGGTGGACAAAGACAGGATGCTCAAGAGATGGGACACAGAAACAAGGAATCAGAATTGGAAGATGAAGACTCCGATAAGTCAAAGGGATGTTAGGAAGTATTTCTTCAGTCACGGAGTTTTCAGGAAGTTGAATAGCTTAGAAAGTGACGTAGTGGAGGCAGGAACCATACATAGTTTTAAGACGAGGTTTGATAAAGCTCATGGAGCAGGGAGAGAGAGGGACCTAGTAGCGATCAATGAAGAGGCGGGGCCAGGAGCTAGGGCTCAACCCTAGCAACCACAAACAAATGAGCATAATTAGGTGTGTGCTGTCATACACAAGCACACACACACACACACACACACACACACACACACACACACACACACACACACACACACATGCACACACACACACACACACACACAAAAGCTAGAGGATCAGGCACACATAACAGGAAAGGCACTGCAATGGATCAGAGAATATCTGACAGGGAGGCAACAACGAGTCATGGTACGCGACGAGGTGTCAGAGTGGGCGCCTGTGACAAGCGGGGTTCCACAGGGGTCAGTCCTAGGACCTGTGCTCTTGGTATATGTGAACGACATAACGGAAGGGATAGACTCAGAAGTGTCCTTGTTTGCAGATGATGTGAAGTTAATGAGAAGAATCAAATCGGACGAGGATCAGGCAGGACTACAAAGAGACCTGGACAGGCTAAAACCTGGTCCAGCAACTGGCTCCTTGAGTTTAACCCTGCCAAATGCAAAGTCATGAAGATTGGGGAAGGGCAAAGAAGACCGCAGACACAATATAGTTTAGATGGCCAAAGACTGCAAACCTCACTCAAGGAAAAAGATCTGGGGGTGAGTATAACACCAAGCATATCTCCTGAGGCGCACATCAATCAGATAACTGCTGCAGCATACGGGCGCCTGGCAAACCTACGGATAGCGTTCCGATACCTCAGTAAGGATTCGTTTAAGACTCTGTATACCATCTACGTCAGGCCCATACTGGAGTATGCAGCACCAGTTTGGAATCCACACCTAGTCAAGCACGTCAAGAAATTAGAGAAAGTGCAAAGGTTTGCAACAAGACTAGTCCCAGAGCTACGGGGATTGTCCTATGAAGAAAGGTTGAGGGAAATCGGCCTGAGGACACTGGAGGACAGGAGGGTCAGGGGAGACATGATAACGACATATAAAATACTGCGCGGAATAGACGAGGTGGACAAAGACGGGATGTTCCAGAGATGGGACACAGACACAAGAGGTCACAATTGGAAGTTGAAGACTCAGATGAATCAAAGGGATGTTAGGAAGTATTTCTTCAGTCATAGAGTAGTCAGGCCATGGAATAGCCTAGAAAGTGATGTAGTGGAGGCAGGAACCATACATAGTTTTAAGGCGAGGTATGATAGAGCTCATGGGGCAGGGAGAGAGAGGACCTAGTAGCAATCAGCGAAGAGGCGGGGCCAGGAGCTGTGACTCGACCCCTGCAACCACAAATAGGTGAGTACACACACACACACACACACACACACACACACACACACACACACACACACACACGAGGAAAGGTTGAGGGAAATCGGACTGACGACACTGGAGGACAGAAGGGTCAGGGGAGACATGATAACAACATACAAGATACTGCGGGGAATAGACAAGGTGGACAGAGACAGGATGTTCCAGAGAGGAGACACAGAAACAAGGGGTCACAATTGGAAACTGAAGACTCAGACGAGTCACAGGGACATTAGGAAGTATTTCTTCAGTCATAGAGTCGTCAGGAAGTGGAATAGCCTAGGAAGTGAAGTAGTGGAGGCAGGAACCATACATAGTTTTAAGAAGAGGTATGACAAAGCTCAGGAAGCAGAGAGGGAGAGAACCCAGTAGCGATCAGTGAAGAGGCGGGGCCAGGAGCTGAATCTCGACCCCTGCAACCACAATTAGGTGAGTATACACATACACAATATTTATGGGTGAAAGAAGCATGTAAAACATTATAGCAGCGAGAAAGAACCAGTGAGAAAGAACATCGATTCCCCAAACGTCCAGAAGGTTTATGGTAAGAGGTTCACTTAAAGTGCAATTAAAGTGATTTAAGTTGTTGGACTTGCTGATGAGTGTAATTTAAATGCATCTTTTTTGAGCGCAATCCTCACTGGTAATTAGAATAGTAGTGTTCCATTCCAGTTTATCTTACGGTTGTCTAAATTTCTGTTACGTAGACGTTGTTTTGGTTGTCTGTTCTTCTTGTATTCTGGTATCATGAAATGTTGTTATGGATATATCTGGATCCTTTTCCTGCAGATTAATTTGATATGGAAGGGAGACCTAACAAAGCTGTGAGTAGCGTGAGGTGAAGGACAAGGAGTGTGTCAGATCCAATCCATTACAAATCCTCATAGAAGTTTTTTCTCATTAGGTTCATTTAATTTGTAGATACAGTTGTTGTGATTTACTTTGTTGGAGATGCAAATGTGTGTATTTTCACGTGCAGTCTTAGCACACATGGGTCACATTTAAGCTCAATATTTCTCCTCGTTTTCACCTCTTCCATCAATTGGCTTTGTTATGAGGATAAGTATTCACCCATTGTATCAACTAAAGATGATGTTTCTGCCGTTAAAAAATTTCATGATAAACCAAATTGAACCTTCAGTTCATTTTACTTTTGAGGAAGCCACTGACACGTTTCTTTTCTTAAATGTTTCTTACTGCAAATCTGGCAACGATTTTCGATTCATGGTATATTAGAAACCCAGCAGCTATGATGATCTTCACTTCCACTCACACCATCTCACCAGGACTAATCGGCGAGTTCTTATGAGATTGATTCTACGAGCTACACTTATCTACAGTAATGAATTTCTTGAGGAAGAATGCATGTTCCTTGAACGAATATTCACGAAACTGCGCTACTTTGAATATTTCACTCATAAAAGATAACAGACTAATAAATCTCTTCGCCGAGATCAAACACTTCAGAAATGAGAATTGTAGTTCTGCCTGTCATATTTGATGCACATCTCAAGGATCTCGAACAGTACACAAATAACCCGCACATAGAAGAGAGAAAACCTTACGTCGACGTTTAGGTCCGACTTGGACCATTTACAAAGTAACACTAACACAAAATAGTCAGGGAGCCAGTATATAAAGACGAGGAGACAGGGACGGGACCAAGAGAGGAAGAAAAAGAAATAGTAATGATGGTAGTGGAAGTAGTAATGAAAGTAATAGTGGAAGTAGAAAGTAGAGAGAACAGTTTAGTGGCATAAGACAGAAGAGGGAGTGCAGGGTGAAGGGAGGCAATAGAAATTGTAATAGCAATATTAGTAGAAATAGAATGGTATTCCCCTATTGTTTTTGGTTCGACCTCTTATGGGTCCTTAGCTCTCCTTCAGTGCTCTTTATTCTTGTCCTTAGACTGACCCTACATCTACTACTAGCAAAATTACCACTCCATTTCTACTACTATTACGATGATTATTGTGGCCTCCCTTCGTTCCACTTTCTTGTGAAAACTAAACTACTTTCTTCTGCTTTCTACTACCACTATTCTGCTACTACTTTCACTACCAGCATTACAACTACCACTACCTTTTCTTCTTCTCTTGGCCCCTTCCCGGTTTCCCTCGCATATATGTATATACCGGTTCCCTCATTCTTGTGTTAGTGTGACTTTGTAAACGGCCCAAGTCAGACCAAAACTTTGGCATAAGCTTTTCTCTCACCTATGTGAGTTTATTTGGGTATTCCAATCACGATACTGTGCCATTTTGTTTTTTATAAGCAGCAGGAAACTCATCATAGATAATGTTGCCTCTACTACCGTCAGAGACATCACTAGATATAAACAACACTAATATTCCTCATTTTCTGAAGGAGTGCATAGCATAACATTAACAACTGTTACAAAAATTTGAATATGTGAAAGACAAGATAAGATTTCATTCGGATTTTTAACCCC
The DNA here is from genome assembly GCF_038502225.1 of Cherax quadricarinatus. Taxonomy (NCBI): domain Eukaryota; kingdom Metazoa; phylum Arthropoda; class Malacostraca; order Decapoda; family Parastacidae; genus Cherax; species Cherax quadricarinatus. The sequence continues at coordinate 39,365,728 of NC_091307.1, forward strand.
GGAGGGTCAGCCACCCAGGATAACCCAAGAAAGTCAGTGCGTCATCGAGGACTGTCTAACTTATTTCCGTGATGAATGGTTTGAAAAACCGACAAGTTGAAGATTGAGACACTTATGCAGCATATGGGAATCTTTATTCAGGAAACGTTTCGCCACACAGTGGCTTCATCAGTCCATACGTAGGAGAAACTTGAAGAACAGGAGGAGAATGAGGTAATCAGTCCCTCAACCTTGAGTCGATGTGTTCAGTCCATCAATCTATTCAAGATTGATGGACTGAACACATCGACTCAAGGTTGAGGGACTGATTACCTCATTCTCCTCCTGTTCTTCAAGTTTCTCCTACGTATGGACTGATGAAGCCACTGTGTGGCGAAACGTTTCCTCAATAAAGATACCCAAGAGTTGCACATGTGTCTAACTTACACTTCTTGATATAAATCCCAGTAATCTATTTGCCTTATTACGTACGCTTAGGCATTGCTGTCTTGAAGATTGAGACACTTATGCAGCATATGGGAATCTTTATTCAGGAAACGCTTCGCCACACAGTGGCTTCATCAGTCCAATACAAAGAGGAAGGCGTAAGGAGAGGAGGAGAATGAGGTAATCAGTCCCTCAACCCGGAGTCGATGTGTTCAGTCCATCAATCTTGTAGAATGTACAGCATAGGGCCGTAGACGTGGCTTATATACTGTAGTGAGGTGACGTGAAGCAGATGGAGGCGGGGTCATAGTGGTACCATCCACTAGTCGAAGTAGGTCTTCGTCCAAAGGTTGAACAAGTGTTGAAGAATTCTTTGTAACAAGATCCCATGATGCTGCAGTGTCTGACAGTAGTGATGAATGGTGTGGCGAAACGTTTCCTGAATAAAGATTCCCATATGCTGCATAAGTGTCTCAATCTTCAACTTGTCGGTTTTTCAAACCATTCATCACTACTGTCAGACACTGCAGCATCATGGGATCTTGTTACAAAGAATTCTTCAACACTTGTTCAACCTTTGGACGAAGACCTACTTCGACTAGTGGATGGTACCACTATGACCCCGCCTCCATCTGCTTCACGTCACCTCACTACAGTATATAAGCCACGTCTACGGCCCTATGCTGTACATTCTACAAGATTGATGGACTGAACACATCGACTCCGGGTTGAGGGACTGATTACCTCATTCTCCTCCTCTCCTTACGCCTTCCTCTTTGTATTGGACTGATGAAGCCACTGTGTGGCGAAGCGTTTCCTGAATAAAGATTCCCATATGCTGCATAAGTGTCTCAATCTTCAAGACAGCAATGCCTAAGCGTACGTAATAAGGCAAATAGATTACTGGGATTTATATCAAGAAGTGTAAGTTAGACACATGTGCAACTCTTGGGTATCTTTATTGAGGAAACGTTTCGCCACACAGTGGCTTCATCAGTCCATACGTAGGAGAAACTTGAAGAACAGGAGGAGAATGAGGTAATCAGTCCCTCAACCTTGAGTCGATGTGTTCAGTCCATCAATCTTGAATAGATTGATGGACTGAACACATCGACTCAAGGTTGAGGGACTGATTACCTCATTCTCCTCCTGTTCTTCAAGTTTCTCCTACGTATGGACTGATGAAGCCACTGTGTGGCGAAACGTTTCCTGAATAAAGATTCCCATATGCTGCATAAGTGTCTCAATCTTTAACTTATTTCCATTGGGGTCCTCAATCCTGTCCTCCAGGATGCGACCCACACCAGTCGACTAACACCCAGGTACCTAACAAACCATGTCTGCATAAAACAGTAATTCCTTCAATAATTAGATAAATTGGTGTCATGCACCACTAATTGGCAAAGAAAACGACACTAGGGAGAAGAATTTGTAATTATAATCTTATTTGAATAAGATGGATGTTACAATAAGTGCAATTAAGGAATATGAGGTGGTTGGCAGAAAGGAAGGAAAACATGTTGAATGTAATAAATGGAAAGTCTTTTCCAGCAGTGGGATTAGGATGAAACTGTAGAAGGTTGAAGTAGGGTTAAGGAACATAAATTACTTTGCTGTTTGCAATCGTGTTATTGTGATTTCGTGAATCGCTTTGCTGTTCCTCAGGACGAGTATGTAATTATGTATAAGGAGATAGAAACGAGAAACGCCTGAGCATGTAAGAAAAAAGAACTTTTTTTATTGTTGGAGATTCTGAGATTTGATACATGAATCAGGCTTCCTGTAATAGGGATAAGAAAGTGTGTTTTCTTGGAAGAGTGGGTGATGTAGTTAACAGGTCAGATAACATCCTGTCAGGAAATGAGAGAAACCCTATTATCTACCTGAGTAGTGAAGGTAATGATACTAGGAAATGCAAGTGTGAAGAACTGGAAGTACAAGGTACCTACTGATCCAATTAGAGTGGAGGAAGGGATTACGATCATATGTAATATTTTGCCTAGAAGTGAATTAGGCAGTGAATGGATGTCTAGTGCAATTGAGGTAAACTACTGGCTATACAAATTCTGCAAAGGAACTTGGAATTCCATTCATTGACACCTGGGATAACTTCTATGGGGATATCATATATGTGCAGTGCATGTGATTCATTTTTCTGGTGCAGACGTGACAGAATTGTCCAATTCAATCGAAGGAGTTTTTGCTAAATTGCCTAAGAATTTAAAATGACGGAATACAGAGGTAATGGTGTGTTTGTAAAAACATAGGGGTTGCAGTATTAGGAATGGCCAGAGCAAATATTGCCTAGGTATGTTAAGCAAACTACCAAAAAACAGAATAGTAAATTAAGTAGTTACTTATAAAAAATAAGAACAATTAAAAACAAAACAAATTAGGGGAGAAAAGCACGATTAAGGGGTAAGTAAGAGATTACTCAGCGCGAACGAAAAATGTCGAAAAATTCACAAATGAGTTAATCTTATAGAAAAATAGCTTAACTCTCTGGCAAAACAATGGTACCAGAATCATTGTTCTACGACATTCCTACAAGGAATTATGGTCATTTAAAATTTCCTTGGCATCTATTACACAATGAGCCGATGTTCAAGAAATGGAAGAAACGATTTAAGATTAATTGCATGTGCAAGAAACATAGATATTATTACAGTAACTGAATCCTAGTTCATTCAGAAAATTAGGAACATGCTTGTTGAACTCCACATATAGAGGAATAAATTATTTTTATACTGATATTAAGGAAAAGGAGGGCTGAGTTATGTATGTTACGTGAAAACTTAAACTGTTGTATTATAATTTCATAAATATATCTTGGAAGAGACAGACATGGAATCTTTTTGGCTACAGTTTCACGATGGACGTGAAACGCTGATCTTAGGGGTGATCTACAAATCTCCAAACCTAATTAGTGACCATGGTAAACTTTTTGGGGACGAAATTGCTTAGGCGTCTTAAAATTAAAATTTAGTTTTAATGGGGCATTAAAACATTAGCCAAATTGATTGGAGCCATTGGACAGGTAATCTAGCCTAGCGACTTTCTTCAAATGGTCCAGGACACTACTTTTTAAAATAGTTTGTGTCAGAAGCGACTAGAGACAATAGCTTACGTGGTTTTAGCATACAACGATTCTTTCATAGATAATCTTGAAGTTATTGAAGAGCTTGGAGAAGCGATCACAAATGATTTAGTTTTAATAGCTTAAACCTTCGTAAACTTTGTAGTTTACAAAGGATTACTTGACAAGTGTAGACTGGGGTAACTTGATTAGGGACTATCGTGAGGACGACCGGATAGAAGTTGGTGATAAATGCCAATATAACATTTTCCAAATTATTGCTTAAGATAGCCAGACTGCATACGTTAATGAAAGAGAAATTAAATAAAAAATGAATGAACCTAAATGGATAAACAGAAGTCTCAAACATGTAAATGTGAATCAAAAGAGGTGACTAGTCACCTTATTTAACATCTTCAGTTGAAGAGAGAAGTTAATTAAAACAAAAAGGATAAGAAGGGTATATGAAATTATGTTTGCTAGTGAATCAAAGGATTTCTTTTGGCTACATATGAATAAAATTAGAGAAAAGATACGCCCACTTAGAAGTAACTCAGATCAGCTTATGGTTAGCGACAAAGAATCGAATAGATGCTGAATTTAGGAAAATTCAAGATTTTTCACAAAGACATTATCAAGGATTCAACAATCAGTTCAAAGTAATAAAAAGCTTAAAAGTTTGTAAAATGTTGATAGTTAAGAAAAAAACATGTTTGTCCAGGTCAAAAAAAAAAAAAAATAAAAAACAATACTAGGAAAAAAATACTAGTAGCCACAAGTGTCAAATGATACTAGATGTATTCGGTGGTTTGAGGTGAGAGAAACGTGTTCCCATAATAACACAACTGCAAAACAAATTATGAACAAGTGAGGCTTAAACCTACACTTTCTGTGATTTGATTAGCATTGAAGCGAATCAGATTTGGCATTTTCAGATTACGAGAGTGAACTCAACAAAGTGAACTTCAACAAAAATTGGAAATTAGTACCTGAGCAACTCAAAAGTCATTCAAACCTTCTACTAAGAAACATCAACTTTGCAGCGAAGCTGAAAAGGAGTTCCCTCATTTTGTTACCGCTCAGAATCAGTATTATCAAATTATCAACATTGGCAATTTGACGAGGCGAATTGGATGAGAAATTGCCGCATGAAAATTAGTTATTCAATTTTGCCAGTTTCTTAAAAAAAGAAAAACAAGAACAAATTAAAACCGTCACAAGCCAAAATAAACCGAAAATATTGTCTTATTCAAGTTTACCAGCATCTAAGGTTTAAGCAAGAATGCATATAAGTAAGTTTTATTAAAACTTTGGGAACATTACATACAATTTTTTTACAATGTTTGAGGACACATTGCGAGCACGTAAACATTTTGGTAATTTAACATAGGATAAGCTAATAAAGTCAAACACTGATTTATTTCAGATCAAAAGAGACATTCTCCAGTTATTTTAGAGAAACCAATTTGATTAGTAAAATTTACACATTCTTCAACATTAAAACTTACACAGGCTAAAATCAAAATTAAGTTATCATTTAGGAAAATACATCAGCAATAAAAATTTTCAACATATGATAAAAGTTATTCTCCAGCAAAACCTGAAGGCAAAAATTCATGATCTATTTCGTAAGATGAATCAATCATTACATATTTATGTTGTTATCTTGCATTTTAATCAGTGCTAAACCAGTAGGGGTCATAAAGCACTTGTGAAATCTAATGCATTCAGATTCGGTACAAGTAAAGGAAGGATATATTCAGTTTCTTGGATCAAGAGTCCTTCACAGCATCGAGACAAACTAATTCAATCACATTTTTCCTCTTCGAGAGCAAAATAGCATATACACACTCTACTAACACTACCAACCTTCCTCTAGGTAACTTACATTAGTGTCTGATGATGATCAGAGGAGGTTTTCTCCGGTAATCACTCGGAAACAAAATCTACGAATGGCCGATGAAACACTATCAACTGGACACCCACGCACACAGACAGTCCTGCGAATCTTGCTGTAAATACAGTGCTCAGACACTGAAAGTTTGATGCTGATAGATACGTTTTAAATAAAAAAAAATTGAAGAAATGAAAAATATTTCTGAGAAATGTTCTGAAAATAGGAAAGTCTATCTTTAGTTATTACAGGGGAAAAATTATTTAATAAAATTTGCAAATAGAAATTTAATCAACAAAGTGAACATCAAGCTTTTTCTTAATGATTGTGATTGTAACAGAGGAAAGTGCGGCATAATTTGATAACATTAACATCGAAGATTGCATGGGAATAAGAAGCCTTCACTAGTCATCATAATGGAAATTAATTTCCAGATTTCTTCAATGAAACTAGTAAATTGAAGATTGAGACACTTATGCAACATATGGGAATCTTTATTCAGGAAACGTTTCGCCACACAGTGGCTTTATCAGTCCAATACAAAGTAGAAAGGCGTAAGGAGAAGAGGAGTTTGAGGTAATCAGTCCCTCAGCCTGGAGTCGATGTGTTCAGTCCATCAATCTTGTAGAATGTACAGCATAGGGCCGTAGACGTGGCTTATATGCTGTAGTGAGGTGAGGTGAAGCAGGAGGAGGTGGGGTCATAGTGGTACCATCCACTAGTCGAAGTAGGTCTTCGTCCAAAGGTTGAACAAGTGTTGAAGAATTCTTTGTAACAAGATCCCATGATGCTGCAGTGTCTGACAGTTGTGATGAATGGTTTGAAAAACCATTGTCGGTTTTTCAAACCATTCATCGAAACTAGTAAATTAGATTTACATAACACAAACCTAATTTGTACCTTTCAGAAAGACCAAAGACACCAATATCCTAAAATGCAAAAGCACATTTAGCTTGAAGCTGTTCAGAAGCTGTATTATAAAAATATCAGTGTGGATGGGTTGGAATTAATGGATTGTGGAGAAATTTTCTCCAGGAGGGGGGTTTCAGCCCCCTTCAGCCCCTTCAGCCCCTTTCAGCCCTGAGGGGCCCAGCCCTCTCAGAAGGGGCAACCATCTTGTTTAATGCTACAGCGAGTAATTGATCTCAGATGCAGTACGAGTATGTGACGTGCTCAAGTGACCGCCGCTCCTTGCAAGACTCCAGTGTTGCAAAGTGTAGTTTAATAAAAGACAGTCCATCTCTTACCTTAGCAGGATATTAAGGAAAATCCTGCTCCCACTTTATTACCATGGTAAAGATAGTGTACATTGTTGTCTATGCTTAAGACAGCAAGATTCAAACATTCTGCTTTGCTTCATGGAGGAAGTGGCAAGGAAGAAAAAGTACTAGGTCAGCTTTTCCTTTATGTGCTGGGGGCAGTGACGGTGTAGGAGGCTGTGGCGTCTTCAGATTACTTTTGACCCTACTGGGAGCCACACTGACGCCGGAATAACTAACAAAGAACACTGATCCGTGTGTTAGTGTGTACAAAGTGTCTCAAAAACACAATAAACACTTACAGAGAAGAGTGTTCATCTTCTCTAGTAAACAGATGGTGAATAAATGAACTAATGTTGATGAACAGTGTAACAACGAGTGTTGCGATCCAACAGAGTGTAGTGCGACATTCTTCAAAGAACACTATTCTTCAATCAACTCATCGGATATCCGGGCGTAACTACGGGTCAGATACATAAACCCAGGTAAGTGTTCTAACTCGTGATGTACTACTATTGACTGCGCAGTTGAGTCGAAGTTACGAGTTAGTCACTTATCATAAACCCTGGTGATAAGCTGACTTTTGAGTCCACACACGTAAGTTCGTCAGCAATCAGTGAATGAAATATGCTGACATTACACCCCCTAGGGGTAATTTATCATACATAACATAATATGATCTATTACAGTCCGTTGTGAAGTGACTTCGACAGCTTCTTAAGACCTCGTCTGCAGGGGCGACTGTGCAGGCGATGAGCTGTCTTTGTAAGCTAAGTTTTCCCTATATTTAAACTATAAACTTAGCTGGTAAACCGTTTCTCAACATGAGATGCGACACTCAGAAATTATCGCATGAAAAGCACCATTTTAGTTTTTCGAACTTCATCCAAAAAATAACGAATTGGGACCTACACAGGACAAAATCAGTGTAAACTTTTCTTTAAGTAAGAGTGACCAGCTTTTAAGAAATGTAAGTATATTACTTAAGTAGAGAATGTAAGTATTTAAATAAGTAAGTTGTATGAGAACTTTGTGTACATAGCATGCAAATTTTTAACGACAGTCTTGTGGTCAGAAAGTTGTTATAGGCACATAAAAATACATTATGTTAATTTAACCTAGGATAACCAAATAATGTGAAACTGTGACTTTTTCTGATCACAAGAGAAATTCTCCAAATATTTCACAGAAACCAGATTGATCAATTGGCACTAGAACTTACATCACCTAACATCCAGAGGTTGGTCAATAAAACTCGCACTAGAACTTACATCACCCAACATCCAGAGGTTGGTCAATAAAACTCGCACTAGAACTTAAATCACCTAACATCCAGAGGTTGGTCAATAAAACTGGAATACTAGAATTTACATCACCTTACATCCAGATGTCGGTTCCTCGGAGGAAAACACATCAGCACTAAATTTTTAAAGTTAATTAATGATTTTTTCCAGTTATTGCACAGAATACATTTTTTTTTAGCTATATAGCGTAAACTCACGAAGGTTCCCATCATTATCATACAATATATCAATCACTGAAGACAGTAACTCAGGATAGGCCTTGCATTTTAATCAGGTGAAAATGATAAATCTGTGGGCGGTCATAACGTAAAGTAACACTATGTCATTTCGAGATTAAAAGTGGTAAAATAACATCTGTACACTCTATTAAATATTCCAACCTGTTACACAAATAACCCGCACATAAAAGAGAGAAGCTTACGACGACGTTTCGGTCCGACTTGGACCATTTACAAAGTCACTGTTTTATTTGTGTATCGTTCCAGTCACGGTATTGTGCCTTTTTTTGTTATTCCAACCTGTTACTAAGATACAAGACAGTTGAAATTTTGAAATAGATCAGCGAAGCCTATCCTGAGTTACTGGACACTAATTTTGGAAACGGCCTAGGTAACAGTGTCCAGAGTGCACCCACGAAGTCTTGCCCAGTACATGTTGCACGAACTGATAAATTGAATCCATTATATCAAAGTGTTCTCCAGTAAAGAAAAAAAACCGAATATTTGAGAAGGTGAACGAAAATGTTGGAGAGAATGTTCCAAAAATAGGAAAATATCCCTTTGTTAATTTTAAAATAAGTTTTCTTTTCCCTTTTACATTTTACTTAAAATTATTTACAATCATAAAAAATTGGTTTCGATATAAAAAAAAAAAAGTTATTTTGATAAAATTGGCAAAAAAGCAGCAAATTTGAAACCACAGAGCCCAAAATTAATACAAAAAATATTTCCAATTAGGACACATCAGCATTTAGGGAGAAACCAAAAAAATATTAAAAAAAAAAAAGAGCAAACAATTTTTTATAGCTCAAATTGAGTAACAGACTTTGTTTTAATAAAGGTTACCAATGATAAAAGTTTGAAGACTATTAGAAAGGGCATTATTCAGTAATTGATCTAATTCTAACAATTTCAAGTGTTATAACTATTTCACTAAAATGCCAAATTTACACCTGGATAATATTATTAACAGATTTAAAACTGTGGAACATTTCAATTATCTATGTCATTATTTATAGTGAAGGAAGTGGAAACAAGACTACATATGTTTCTTGAAAAATTTATTCTGTTTTTACAACATTTAAAGGAATTAATTTTGATTCACTTTAGTTTTTGTTTAACACATATTGCAGCCTAATTATGATTTCTTAAATGGAACAGTGATAAGGTTTTTAATTATAGGTATTTCAATATTTTTAAAGTAATATTTTCTTTTGCAATGAAAAAAAATTGTTGGGGTTACCCACTTACAACAATAGTCATAATGCTGCAGATTTATGTAATATATTATTCCTTAAACATAACATAGCTAAAACAGGGATATCATTTTCCATGCTTTTCTCAGTTTTTTTTATTAAAACGTATATGTATTTTTAAAAATACTTTGAGCATAATAAAAGTTAGAATAAATTGGCTACAAAAGTTGTTTCAGTTTATATTAATTTCTAAAGGGGTAGACATGTCATCACATGACTAAGACCAGTACTGGTCAGGAAACACTTGTTCTGTTTCCTGATGAATCTTAAGTAACCTAACCTTGGTAAGCAGGCTGGCTCGTTATACACACACGAACCACACAAACTTGGTGATCCACGTGGCTTGGTGATCCACGTGGCTTGGTGATCCACGTGGCTTGGTGATCCATATGACTAAGTGGCTTGGGCACTGTAATAAACACCTCAAGCCAGGAAATATTTATATATTACTACCACTACTTTCTTCTACTAATACTCCTTTCAAGGGAGGATCCTTGATGCTGGTGAGGGGCTCTTGATCTAGGGATTTGGATCTGTGCTCCGTTTCCCTGAATTGAACCTGAATACCTTCCATCCCCCCTCACATGCGCTGTATAGTCCTGCGGGTTTAGCGCTCCCTGTTATTATAATAATAAAAATACTTCTACTGTTACTACAGCCACTACTACCACCACTGCTACTACCACCACTACTACTACCACCACTGCTACTACTACTATTACCACTGCTACTACTACTACTGCTATTTCTACTACTACGACTACCACCACTGCTACTGTTACTACTGCTACTACCACTGATACAACTACTACTACCACCACTGATACCTCTACTTCTGCTGCTACTACTACTACTACTGCTGCTACTAGTAATACTACTCATACTACTACTACTACCACTGCTAATATTATTACCACTGCTTCTACTACTACTACTATCACCACCACTGCTACTGTTACTGCTTCTACATCTGCTACTGTTATTAATAATTCCATTGCCACTACTAGTGTTACTGCTGCTATTTTCTCTACTACTGTTACTGTTACTACTTTCATCCAGTACTATTACTACTACAACTAATGCTACAACAACAACAATAACAACAACTATTACTACTACTACGATTACCACTACTTGAAATATTACTAATACTACGATTACCACTACTTCAACTATTTCTCCTGCTACGACAAGTAATTCTACTACCGTAACTTCTACTATCACACCCACATCTACTTCTACTAAGAATACTACTACTGTTTCTTCATCTTCAAAAATACAAGTGTGCTACTTCCATAACTATACGTATTACTTTCAGTTGAACTACAGCTACGGCTATTAAACTGCTACAACATCAAAGACTACTGCTCCCATAACACCATACTCCGCTTTCAGTTTGTGGATTTCACTTCTGCTGCCATAACATCATGGATCACTACTTTTTACTCCAGCTGCTAAAACAAAAACTGCGGTTTCTGTTACCATAACTACATTCACTCAATGGGTATGTAATTTGGTACACCCTTCCCGTACTGGGTAGGATCTCCCTCTGCCCCCAGAACATGAGTTCCTCACATCGTTTATTCAGCAAAGTGCTGGAAACATTCCTTAGAGTTTCTGGTATATGTTGACATGATAGCATCACGCAGTTGCTATATATTCATTGGCTGCACATTCATGCTGTGAATCTTCCTTTCTACAATATTTCAAAGGTTTACGTGAAATTCTGACCCTACCATCTGGATGTTGCTGGAGAATTCGCGATTCGTAAGACCAAGTGACATTTTTCCAATCTTCATCTGTCCAGTTTTGGTGAGCCTGTGCCCAAGGAAGCCTCAGCATTCTATTTTTAGTTAACAGGAGTGGAGCTCTGTGTGGTCTTCCGGTGGTGTACCTCATACACTTGAAGGTTCAACGTGTTGTGTGTTCCGAGATGCTCTTCTGCATTCCAGTGTTGTTGAGTATTGCTATTTCACTTACGGTCGCCTTCCTGTTAGCTTAAACTAGCTTGGCCCTTTCTCCTCCATCTTATTACATTACCTAGGAATTTGTGCCCACTGAACTGCCGCTCACTAAATTTCTCTAAATTTAAGAGACTGTTGTGCGGGAAAATCCCAGATGATCAACAGTTTCTGAGATATCCGCACCTCCCCGCCTGGCACTAATAGTCATTTCATGGTCGAAGTCACTGATCTCACATTTCTTTCTGTTTCTGATGTTATGTCAGACCAACAAGTGAACCTCTTGATCATGTCTGCATACTTTTAGGCATTAAGGTGCTGCTATGTGATCGGGTGATTAGACATTTGGTTTGATGAACAGATATACAAATGTACCTAAACAAGTGGCAAGTAAGTGTAGATTATTTTCACCATAACAACCTCATGTACCAAGTGTTACGTCTTAATCTTCACAGTAACAATAGGGGCACAAATAACTCCATTTTTTTTGTTAGTTTTATTTTATTACCAATCATTTAGCTTCATTGGTATTTGGTTAGTGAATTAAAATAACCACAAGCAATTATAAATGAAACACTATACAGCAAGAAACCCAATCTTACGTTCAAATTCTCAATAACAGAGTATGATACAATAATTTCAATTAATAATCTACTCTTTTAGAAAGGTCTAGGGTAACGAAATAGTTATCTTTCATAAGTGACATGAATTACCAGACTAATGGCAAAGGCAAGACAATAGACTTGGTATAAAGTTTTAGTTTAAGCTAGGAGCTTTGGGTTGAAGACCCGTACCGAGTCAGAGCTAGGAGCTGACTGACTCACTCATCTACTTCATAGTATGACTTCAGCTCTGCCAGAAGGCGACGCGTGGCGTCAATTCTAGAACCACCAATTGGTCACTACAGTAGTGGTTACACATTCGTAATACCTAACCTAATAATAATATAATATAATATTATAGTTATAATAATCATGGGGAAAGATATAATATAATACAATATAATACAAAGAGAGTACTTTTGATGATTTATACTGTACCCGATAATAATATATAGTCGAACCTGCTTTATCTAGCTAGTAATAAAGTGGTTCGCGATATATTATTACAGAACTTATTTTAACCAGGCCTTTTATTTTTGTATATAATGGAGTGAAGTAGGGGCGCGTAACACCTCCCCCCTCGTGACTGACGGTCGCCATTGACTTGTACTCTCTGTGGTGGGTAGCATCTGTCATAGTAGCAGAGGTTGTAACATAGACAGCAGTCCTACATCATCTCCAGCTTTCTCCACAACATAGATGGTCATAAAAGTACCGACTCATACTGTTAAAAATAAAGGTATATTAATAAAATTTCAAGGCCTAGAGAGGGCATCAGCAATGAGATTATGTTTTCCTTTTATATGGGAAATGGTAATAGAGAAGGGTTGAATTCTCAAAGCCCAACGAAGTATTCTGGCGTTCTTCGATTTCATAGAATTTATGAAGGTCAAAGGATTATGATCGGAGTACACCGATATCTGATGGGGAGAAGATCCTAAATATACATCAAAATTCTCTAGGCATACAACGAGAGCTAAGGCTTCTTTTTCTATAGTTGAATAATTAATTTGGTGTTTCTTTAACTTAGAAGAAAAATAAGAAACAGGTTGTAATAGGTCAGAATTTGGAGCCTTCTGTAACAATGCGGCTCCCAAAGCATACGCACTGGCATCTATTTGTAAGTGGAATGGTTTATTAAAATCAGGACTTAGCAATACTGGGGAAGAGGATAGTAATCTTTTTAAACGATTAAAAGCAATTTCACAGTCCTGAGTCCATGAAAACGTTGTTTTTGGACTTGTTAATTCAGTTAGGGGAAAAGCTACCTGTGCAAAATTCGGACAGAACCGACGGTAGTAACCGGCAACTCCTAAAAATCTTGATACGCTTTTCCTATCCTTAGGGGTAGGAAATTCTAAGAGGGCCTTTACTTTGGCGTTCAAAGGAGCGACTTCACCTTGTCCAATCCGAAATCCTAAGTATTTAATTTTCGTCTGGCCAAACTCACACTTGGACAAATTCACTGTAAAATTATGTTTACTTAAGGCGTTAAACAAGGCTTTAAGCTGTCTAAGGTGTTGGGGCCAACTGTCGCTGTATACGACTAAGTCGTCTAAGTAAGCTTCTACTCCGTCCAATCCACCCGTAAGTATGTTCATAATACGCTGGAACGTAGAGGCCGCGTTACAGAAGCCGAAGGGCATAACGCAATACTCGTATAGGCCACCAGGTATCGTAAAAGCCGATATCTCTTGAGCTCTTGGTGACAACGGGACTTGGTAATACCCTCTTAACAAGTCCAATTTACTGATATACTTAGCTCTGGAGACCTTGTCTATTAAGTCGTCAATTCTGGGTATTGGAAACCCATCAGGTACTGTTACAGCATTGACTTTCCTAAAATCCGTGCACATACGGGAGGTCCCATCTGGTTTGGGGACTAGAATGCACGGGGATGCCCAAGGACTGTTACTTGGTTTTATCAACCCGTGTGAGAGTAAGAAGTTCACCTCTGCCTCTAGCTCACCTTGTTTCTTGGGACTCACTCTGTAGGGAGATTGCTTGATTGGAGTAGGTTCTCTGAGAGTAACATCGTGCACACCCAACGTACACGGTTTTGGGACGTCATTGAACAGGTGGAGATTTGCCTTAATCAGGGATTTTATTTCGTGTCCTTTGTCCACTTCCAGATTTATCAGTAGAGAATTTAAATTCTTTAAGGCTGTCGAATTGTTCAGAAGAACTGGTATTCCTATCATTTCATCCGAACTTACTGGAACCCGTTCTTGGTTCAGAGGAGTTATAGTAGAAACTGGTGAAACGATTCCTGAATAGGGTTTAAGTTGGTTAATATGATACGTCCGTTGTGAGTTCCTCTTCTTCGGCGTCCTTACCAAGTAGTTCACGTCACTTAGGCGCTTCACGATTTCTAAAGGACCTTCAAATTTGGGCTGTAGAGCATGTCCCTGATGAAATCGTTGAACCAGAACTTGATCTTTTGGTTCAAATGAACGAAGTTTAGTTCGACGATCGTATTCCTCCTTCATCTTACTCTGTGCTTGTCGTAAGTTTTCGGCGGCCAATTCTCTAGCTAGGCTCAGAGGAAAGAGGGTAGGTTCCGTTCGTCGGGCTTCGATGACGTAATTTTCCTCGGTTGGATTTTCCATAACTATGGGCTCTTTCCATATTCCTTCTTCCGCTAAGTCGTTCCCAATCAATAGGTCGACGTCTTTTATGGGGAAGTTAGTTGGAGACACTCCGATTGACGTCCAGCCTGTAAAAATAGGAGTTTCAACATATAACTTGTACAGGGGTACTCGCGTAGTGGAGCCACCATAAGCTTCCAACAGAGCGTCGAAACCCGTATATGATCTGGCGGGGAATGATAACAGTCCTTCTCTTAATAATGTTAAGTAGGACCCCGTATCCCTAAAGGAATTTACTTGCAACAACTGGCTATCGGTAATTCCTACTTTGCTTTTGGAAAAGTAAGGACTCATAGCTCTTGACAAGTTTGACGATGATACCCATATTCTGCTTAGTCAACTAGGAGGATCTGTTCCTTTTCCTTGGGACAGAGCGTCTACTCTTGGCTCGGACTTCCTTGGATGAGTCGTAGAGGATATGATTTGTGTGGGCAATCTATAGGATGGACTCCTTCCCTGGTCCCTATCACGCTTAAAGCATTGTGATTTGAAATGTCCCAGCTTTGAACAGTACGAACATTTAATTTTTTCCCATGACCTATCTGGTCTATAGGATGGGCTTGATTGGATTTGGTGTTTTACTTCGGGTTTACTTGTTACACGGGAGTGAACGGGTTGGGTAGGTCGCTTACCGAAAGGCTTCGCAGGTTCGGGTCTCGTTGCTGGTTTGATAACCTGGCTGCTTTCAGATTGTACCAACCTCTGGGAAATCTCAAAGTTGTCTGCCAGCGCGGCAGTCTCTAACAACGTTGTTTGCGGATGGCCAACAAGATACTGGCGAACTCCCTCTGGAAAATTTGCATACAAATCTTCTAGTAACATTAATTGTGATAGATCTTTTAAAGTCGTGACCCGAGAAGCTCGACACCAACGTTCAAACGCCACTGCTTTCCCTCGGGCAAAATCTAAATAAGTTTGTCCTGTTTGCCGTTTCATGGAACGAAAAGCTATTTGGTAACTAATAGGGAGCATGTCATATGCTTCTAAAATAGTTCTCTTTACTACGTCGTACTGGACATAAAACTCATATGGTAAGGAGGCAACACAAGACTGCGCCTTTCCATATAGAGACGTGTGCAGCAATGTGGCCCATTTGTCTTTGGGCCAGCCCATTGAACGTGCCTGATTCTCAAAAATTTCAAAGAATTCATCTAAGTCTGTTTCGTTAAACTTAGGTACCATTAGAGCTGCTTTATGCAAGTCAAACCCGGTTACCGTGCTCTTCACGTCTCTTTCTTCCGGAACTCCCTTCTGCTTTGTTTCAAAACGAAACCTTTCACGCATAAATTCTTCCTCGTTTAGACGTCTTCTAGCTTCGATTTGAGAGTTTTGTAATAGTAATATGCGTTCTATTCTCTCTAGTTGTTCGGACGTGAAATTCCCAAGAGGTAATGACACCGAAGGGAATTCGGGCGTCTTCTCCGGAAGTATTTTGGGACGAGCACCAGTCCTAAAATTATCCCCGTCATTTGACTGAGGGTTCGTTCCAACCACCGATACATACTCCGGGGAAATGAACGGGGGAGAGCTTTGAGACTGGACTGAGTAGTAAGGCCTTGTAAACCCTGGTTCAACTTCATTATTTAAGGCAGTTCCCGTCCGTGGGATTTCTACTTCCTCAAACTGAGAAATAAAACTATCTTCCAAATCTAATTCTGGCATTGCTTGGATTTTCGGAAATAATCTATCCTTAATTAGGGACCTAAGAGTCTCTGCGCTATGGTATCTATTATAAGGTATATCTAACTGTCTAGCTATTTGCCAACACGTCTGTAATTTTAAAGTGTCAAGAGTAGCCTCTGTTAATTTATCTAATAATGACTTAATTTCTGGATCCATTTTCTTAATTCTCGCAAGGGAGCTTAATTTTAATGCAAAACATATGTACTTCAGGGTAAGTAGCTCCAGGACAGACAACCCATTTGTTACGTCTTAATCTTCACAGTAACAATAGGGGCACAAATAACTCCATTTTTTTTGTTAGTTTTATTTTATTACCAATCATTTAGCTTCATTGGTATTTGGTTAGTGAATTAAAATAACCACAAGCAATTATAAATGAAACACTATACAGCAAGAAACCCAATCTTACGTTCAAATTCTCAATAACAGAGTATGATACAATAATTTCAATTAATAATCTACTCTTTTAGAAAGGTCTAGGGTAACGAAATAGTTATCTTTCATAAGTGACATGAATTACCAGACTAATGGCAAAGGCAAGACAATAGACTTGGTATAAAGTTTTAGTTTAAGCTAGGAGCTTTGGGTTGAAGACCCGTACCGAGTCAGAGCTAGGAGCTGACTGACTCACTCATCTACTTCATAGTATGACTTCAGCTCTGCCAGAAGGCGACGCGTGGCGTCAATTCTAGAACCACCAATTGGTCACTACAGTAGTGGTTACACATTCGTAATACCTAACCTAATAATAATATAATATAATATTATAGTTATAATAATCATGGGGAAAGATATAATATAATACAATATAATACAAAGAGAGTACTTTTGATGATTTATACTGTACCCGATAATAATATATAGTCGAACCTGCTTTATCTAGCTAGTAATAAAGTGGTTCGCGATATATTATTACAGAA
This sequence comes from Cherax quadricarinatus, assembly GCF_038502225.1. Lineage (NCBI taxonomy): Eukaryota > Metazoa > Arthropoda > Malacostraca > Decapoda > Parastacidae > Cherax > Cherax quadricarinatus. Next base: position 39,382,975 of record NC_091307.1, read on the forward strand.
CTTATTTTAACCAGGCCTTTTATTTTTGTATATAATGGAGTGAAGTAGGGGCGCGTAACACCAAGTAGAAGTAAGTTTCTTTAATTGTGGGCATCAGCGAAATATACAGTGATATGTAATGTGTTTATTCTGCACCGCACATTATGAAACAGTAAATGTTTAATATATTTATTGACTACCACCACTGCTATTACTACTTTCACAATGACTACTACTACTCTCACTATGGATACAACTATAACTACTGCTGTCCACTATAACCGTGACAGTCGTACTCTCGCTGCTCGCTTTTCAAATATTATTTTTGATAATTTTATACGGACTGAAAATAAAGTTTACTTAATAATATGACAAATTACACTAATTCTCTTCCTGTCACTTTGACGGATGGCACCATTAGTCTGTGTGTGTGTGTGTGTGTGTGTGTGTGTGTGTGTGTGTGTGTGTGTGTGTGTGTGTGTGTGTGTGTGTGTGTGTGTGTGTGTGTTCACCTATTTCTGGTTGCAGGAATCGAGACATAGCTCCTGGCCCCGCCTCTTCACTGGTCTCTACTAGGTCACTCTTCCTGCTCCATGAACTTTATCATACCTTTTCTTATAGCTATGTATGGATCCTGCCTTCACTACATCACTTCCCAGACTATTCCACTTCCTGACAACTCTGTGACTGTAAAAATACATTCTAACATCATTGTGATTCATCTGAGTCTTCAGTTTCCAATTATGGCCCCTTGTTGCTGTATCCTATCATCGGAACATCCTGTCTCTGTCCACCTTGTTGCTTCCTCTCAGTATTCTGTATGTCGTCATCATATCACCCTTATCTCTCCTGTCCTCCAGTGTTTTCAGGTCGATTTACATTAATCTCTCCTCGTAGGACATGCCCTTTAGCTCCGGGACTAGTCTTGTTACAAACCTGTACGTGTTGTGTGATATATATATCTATATATATATATATATATATATATATATATATATATATATATATATATATATATATATATATATATCAGTAACAACACTGCGACTAGCCAAGGACTCGAACCCATGTTGTTTTGGCACACCTCATGGTGAGCGAAAACCACATGATGCTCTAACCCATTGGATAACCAAATCCTACAAGAATCACGCATCCAGCATAGTTAGGTGTTTTATCGTGATCCGAGGATATACGGTGGTGTGAGTACCTCTGAGCTAATTTCATTCTACTCCCCGTTTGGTGTACTAGACTCAACGAGAATGCAAGGAGCTCAGTAACGATCAGACTTTGCATCTCATGAGAGGTGATAAATCCAATATTGTTGTTATTTAGATAAAGATGATAGGTAAAATGAACCATCTATTGAGTGATAATGAAACTTACGAACCGCTTGTTAAGAACCCCATTGATCAGGCCAATAGCCATATTAATAAACGTATTAAAACGTTATTGATGGGAAAAGTTGAACTAATTAAACACTTGTCAGCGAGGTCAGCAACTTCACCGTATCATTATGGGTTGATCAAGACTCATGAACCAGGGAACCCAGTGTATCCTATTATATGTTCAGTAGGGTCAGCAGCATATAACTTATCTAAATGGTTGGTTGAACTTTTAACTCCCATGGTTGGTAGGATCTCGGAGGCTCATCTTAAAAACAATGCTGACCTTATTGAGAGGCTCCAGATATTAAATGTTTCACACTGCCCTGTATACCCTGTTCCTGACTTGCTTACGTACCTTGAAGAGGAACTAGAAAACTTATCGTTGCCCTACCGCACGAATATAATTATTAAACTCATTAAACTTGGTGTGATGGATTGCAAGTTTGTGTTTGAAGGGAAGTACTATGCTCAGAAGTAGGGTACGGCTGTGGGAAATCCCCTCAGCCTCTAACTCAGCAACCTATGTATGGAATTTTATGAGACTTGACTACTTAAAGATATTCTCTCAAATAATGCTAGGTGGTTCAGGTACGTAGATGATGTGCTTTGCCTCTGGCCTACAGATCACAACATTGATAAGTTCCTACCTTGATTTAATGGTCTGGTACCTTCTATTAAGTTCACAGTAGAGCATGAAATAGATGACACTCTGCCCTTCCTAGACGCTTAAATCCATCGCATCGACAGAAGTTTCAAATTGACAGTCTACAGGAAGACTACCAATGTGTCATCATACATTCATTATTATTCAAATCATGAATCTAGGGTTAAAATGAGTGTTTTCCTTACAATGTTTCTGAAAGCTTTGCGTATCTGCACTCAACAAGATATTTAACATAGCCACAAAAGTGAGATATCCCAGGGATTTCGTTGAGAAGGCCTTTCTGTCAGCTAGGAAGACTTTCAACAGGACTGAACCTAGGAAAACGCCTGACAGGAAAAATGTATTGGTCTTGCCATACAATGACAGTTTGGTTTGCCTGCTAGAGGCACTAAAGAAACTCAGTATAAATCTGCCTTTCAAAAACACTAGGACAGTGAAACAGAGACTGATTAAAAACATACCACCTAATAATATTGGTGGTGTCTACAAGGACCCATGCACACTTTGCTCACTCTCATATATTGGTCAGACAGGTAAACCTCTGGAAACCAGATTATCCCAAAACCAATTCTCAATCAAGACAGGTCAGGTGTCAATTGCGATCTTCAACTGGTATAATTTATCTAACAATAACTATGGCCAAATAAACTTGTAGAACAAATATTTAGCTTTGTTGCTGTCTCTGCCTATCGCAGCCTCTGACGATAGCAGCCTCCGATGACAGACAGTTGTTCTACGACCACGTGGCTGAAGGGGAAAGGCATGATGAGTACAATTACCCTTAGGGGGTGTTGTGACAGTATTTCAATAACTGAATACTGATCGGATCCTTATACTCACTTGTTTGGGCTTAAAAGCCCGCCCATAACTGAGTGTATTGTAATAAGTCTAGGGACAAATGAACCAACTATCTGCTGCACAGCTTGAGCTAGCTAGCCTCATTAATTACTAGACTTACCTGGGTAACTGTATTGGACCTATATAATCACTCGGGTATCGGTGTCTTGATTAAAGCAGACGTGTTCTTTGAAGAATAAACAATACTTGTAGTTCCTGACTATGGAACTGAACTTCTCCAGGCCGAGGGACTGACAACCTCAAATTCTACGACTACAAGGGTGATGGACTGATTACATCGTCTTCACATCTCTACTGTTCCTGCCTATTTTCTGTATTCGACTGAAGAAGCCTACTGTGTAGGCGAAACGTTTCGGAATAAAGTTGTCTAACTGTTGCATATGTGTCTTACCTAACAATACTTGTAGAATGCCGCACTACACTCTGTCAGGAGTGTAGTGCGGCATTCATCAAGTATTGTTTATTATTCACAGTCATATCACTATAGAAGCTGTTGTCACTTCTCTGTAAGTGTCTACTGTGTCCTTTGAGATTCTCATATGCACAAAAACGTGCGATTACTATAGTCTTTGTTAATACAGTGTGACGCACGAGTTGCTTCGACGAAGTCTAAAAGGAATCTACCCTGCCACGCCCCTCTTTGGCCTGACTTTCCCTCAGTTAAAGGATTCGCTGATACAAGCAGATTTGCCTTCCTTGCCAAACTGCAACAGTTTGCAACACAAATGCTTGACTTCTTGATATATCTTAATCACTAAGGGTTCATTATGTCCCACATGTGAATGAAGTGAGGTAGAAGTTTCCCTGTACCTTTCTTGTTGTGGTACAGAGATTAATCACTCTCGTTATAGCCCACATTGGTTGCAACACTGGTTTCTTGCAAGGAGTCGCATGACCTGTGACTGGTACACGCTGGTTAAACATCTGCTTGCAATTACTAGATGTGGAAGTAAACAAGATGCTTGCCCCTTCTGAGAGGGCTGGGCCCCTCAGGGCCGAAAAGGGCTGAAAGGGCTTAAGGGGGCTGATAACCCCCTCCTCGAGAAAATTTCTTCACATTAACCGTGTTAGCTCTTGCAAGCACCTGCCGGGTTGGGCTACGGCCCGGATTATTGTGCACAACAGTTCCATCATGGAAAGAAGCATAATAGAGTCCTCCCTCTTGAAACATGATAGTAATGCCGTATGTAACTCAAATTATGGGCTGTACAAACTCGATAGTTATGTAGTGAAGTCAGTTGAGCACAGCCTTAAACAACAATGGTATACAAAAGTGCAGGATTGCTCCTTATGCTGGCCAGGGCGTTTCGTGATGTTTTGTTTATGTTCGACCAGAGTGTGCAAACTGAACATCATGGTACGCCCGTCTTGTACGTCGATATAATATATGACACCTTGTTAAGCCCATCGTGAACGTCGATATTTAATATGTTAGTTCTGCCGTCGGTAAAATTCACTCAGCTGCTGCTGCGTACAGGTATCGTAATGCGACAGGTGCTCTAGGTAGTGTGCTACAATACAGGCTACAACCTGAGCAATATTACATCTGTAGTAAGGAAGTAGGTAAGTGGGTTCATTTAGGTATGTGGGCACATGTGCGATCATCCTAGGATAGTCCAAAAGAAATGTAGAGTGACTTACTGAAGTCCTAACCCGTATAGGTACTGTGGTACAAGGTACACGTAGGTAGTTGCAACATGGTGATTGCAACTAGTTTACTGGTTTAATGAATCAGGTTGTGGGAAATATTATGATGATAATGATACTAATAATGATATTAGCAGATGATAGGGAGTGCAGTAAGCTGTTATGGGACGAAATTCATAAGGCATCTAGATATGAAAATGTTGTGATAATGGGAGATTTTAACTTTAGTCAAATTGACTGGAACAATAAGACAGGTAATCATGAGTCTAGTGACTTTCTTGATACGGTTCAGGATTGCTTTTTAGAACAGGTTGTGACAGAACCAACTAGAGGAAACAATCTGGTTGACTTGGTTCTTGCCAACAAAGATTCACTAATTAATAATCTTGAGGTTAATGATGAGCTTGGGGTAAGTGATCACAAATCACTTAGTTTCAATATATCATGGAATTACCCAGATAACTGCAATCAAATCTCTGTCCCAGATTTTCGCTTGGCCGACTTCATGGGACTGAAAAATTACTTGGGTGGGCTAAATTGGGATGTCCTAACTATGGGTCAGGTAGGTGATCTTGGTTGCCAATATGACGTTTTTCAGAGCATAGTTCCCGCTGCTCAGACAACTTTTGTTCCGAGTAGGGAAATTAGATCTAACAAAAATGATCCCAAATGGATGAACAATAGATTAAAACATCTCATTGGTCAAAAGAGAGGCATATATAGGCGTATCAAAAGAGGGGATGGGCAGTTAAGAAATCAATATATTCAATTAAAGAGAGAAAGAAAGGAATAAGAAAAGCAAAAAGAGATTATGAGGCTAAGGTCGCAAGGGATTCAAAGACTAACCCAAAAGGGTTCTTTCAGGTATACAGAAGTAAGATTAGGGACAAGACTGACCCACTTAAGAGTAACTCTGGTCGGATCACTGACAGTGATAAGGATATGTGTGAAATTCCAAATACCTACTTCCTCTCAGTTTTCACCCAGGAAAATACTAGCGATATTCCTGAAATAATAGATTACGTAGAACAGGATGATAATAAACTATGTACGATTGCGGTAACTAGTGACATGGTCCTCAGACAAATAGAGAAACTAAAACTTAACAAATCCCCAGGTCCTGATGAACCGTTTACAAGGATGTTAAAGGAATATAAAGAGGAACTTAGCATACCTTTGGCTAATCTTTTTAACATATCACTGCAAACTGGCATAGTGCCTGATAAGTGGAAAATGGCAAATGTAATACCTATTTTCAAGGCAGGTGACAGGTCCTTGGCTTCGAACTATAGACCAATAAGCCTTACCTCCATAGTGGGAAAATTTATGAAATCAATAATTGCCAAAGCAATTCGTAGCCATCTTGACAGGCACAGATTGATTAATGATTCTCAACACGGTTTTACAAAAGGGCGTTCCTGTCTTACGAATTTACTAACTTTTTTCACTAAGGTGTTTGAGAAGGTAGATCATGGTAATGAATATGATATTGTGTATATGGACTTCAGTAAGGCTTTCGATAGAGTTCCACACCAGAGGCTATTGAGGAAACTTAGGGCACACGGAATAGGAGGAGAAATTTTTTCCTGGGTAGAGGCATGGCTGACAAATAGACAGCAGAAAGTTAGCATAAATGGGGAGAAATCAGAATGGGGGCACTTCACAAGCGGTGTTCCTCAGGGGTCAGTGTTGGGCCCGTTGTTGTTCACAATTTACATGAACGACATAGATGAGGGAATAAATAGCGACATAAGCAAATTTGCTGATAACACCAAAATAGGCCGTCCAATTCATTCTAATGAGGACACTAGAGCACTCCAGGATGATTTGAATAGACTGACGCAATGGTCGGAGAAGTGGCAGATGCAGTTTAATATTGACAAATGCAAAGTTCTAAATATTGGACAGTTAAATAACCAAGCCACATATAAACTATATAATGTAGATCTTAATACTACTGATTGCGAAAAGGATTTAGGAGTTCTGGTTAGCAGTAACCTAAAACCAAGACAACAGTGCATTAGTGTTTGCAAGGTCCTAAATGCACTAGAAGATAAAAAGAATGCAGATGTAATATATACAGACTTTGCAAAAGCCTTCGACAAGTGTGACCATGGCGTAATAGCGCACAAAATGCGTGCTAAAGGAATAACAGGAAAAGTCGGTCGATGGATCTATAATTTCCTCACTAACAGAACACAGAGAGTAGTCGTCAACAGAGTAAAGTCCGAGAATCTCTCATCACAAAAAAATATCCTTTGTCTTTCCTCCTTATCCACAACTGCATTCTCCTCCTCCTTCAATTTTATCCTCTTCCCACTTTTGGAAACCACAGCATATTTGCTATCGTTTCTGCCTACCACCTCACATTCCTCAATGTATATACTATCCTTTTACAAATGAGATTTTAATTTCTCATTCTCGTCCCTAAGAACTAGAGCCTCATGTCTGAGATCCTGGTAAAAGCTTCTTTCTCGTGAAACAACAAGGATGTGTGATCTTATTTCATAACAAAACTGTTATTGGAAAATGCAGAAAATTGTAACCCACAAGGTAGTTGAAGACTGAGAAACTTATGCAGCATATGGGAATCTTTATTAAGGAAGCGTTTCTCCACACAGTGACTTCATCAGTCCAATACAAAGCAGAAACGGGTAAGGAGAGGAGGAGTTTGAGGTAATCAGTTCCTCAGCCTGGAATAAAGATTATCATATGTTGCATAAGTGTCTCAATCTTCAACTTGTCGGTTCTGAAAAACATTTATCACACAAAGTAGTTGATGAGTTGATGCTTGGTGACAAGTTGCTAAAGGAACATATGAGGATGAGGATTTACTGAGTAGCTCACATAAGGAATCCGAGAGCAACAGAAGCCGATAGAAGCCAAAAAAGAAAGAGGAACACTGTGGATGGACATCCACTCTTGTGACACAGATGTGTTAGTGCAAACAATGATAAAGGAACTTTTTCACAGAAAATGGAGGTAGAAAACTGTTTTTTAAAAAAACTGGTAAATGTGTTCACGTGTCACGTTCACTCATCGCTGTCGTAAAAATAGGGCACACTTTTTTTTTTTTTGAGTATTTAAAGGCATGAAGACGTAGCATTTGAAAGTCACTGGTACCTTTCCATGAAACTTAAATGGGTGACTTAACTCTGATCATAAGTCACCTCCACATGCTAATAGCTGCATGAGCCTTGTTCTAGTTTCTTCACACAAGTTTTGAAAACATGAAGCCTATTAAAATAGGTCTACTCATGCTACGAATGAAATGAAAACGAACTTCAATAGGAAGAAAATATTAAGAAGAACTTAATAACTCCAAAGATTCCAGCTTGTGGATACTTTACAATATTCAAATGAATTATACTACTCTTGAAATATTTCCTCGGAAAGCTTATTAGTTAATTACTAATTGAAAACAATACGATCTGTGTTAAATAAGTCAGATCGTTCAGTTAATATGCGACTTAAATTTTCCGAATTCTATAGCGCTAGTGTTTGTGAACAAAATGCCTATTTAATTTTCAGGTTACTCTGACACAATATTGTATTTAACGATATTGAGATAATATCTGCATGTCAGTTCTTCAGCTGCATATTGCTGTTACACATTAATTCTGATCAAAACCAAATCACAAAATTTATGTAAATGTTTAACATTTCAGGCAAACTGCGCCTTATATTGCAGGTGTTTTGTTGCAAGTGTTATGTTGCAGGTGTTATGTTGCAGGTGTTATGTTGCAGGTGTTATGTTGCAGGTCTTATGTTGCAGGTGTTATGTTGCAGGTGTTATGTTGCAGGTGCTGTGTTACAGGTGTTATGTTGCAGATGTTATGTTGCAGGTGTTATGCTACAGGTGTTATATTACAGGGGTTATGTTGCAGGTGTTATGTTGCAGGTGTTGTTCACATAGGATATCTCTAACATCAAGAGGTCATTCTCCAGATGATGTATTGTCTGCATGAATCCTTGGGTTACTATGCAGTTAGGAAGCCCATCTATTAACCTAGCAAAATTTGACTTAAATTTTCCACCTAATTTTTTTACACAGGTAGAAATCGTAATATTTCTAATGAGACTTTTGAAGTTCATTGAAAATCTCACGAAATTTTCAGTCTCATCGAAAAACGCAAGACAGTGTGGAGGAGCAACAGAAATGTACAAAAATAATCAGTGGAGAGAAGGAATAGTGAGGGAATGAACTCATTGCAGAGATGGAACAATGTGAGAAAACTTCTCAGTGTGGTGAAGGAAGAGTGTGGGAAACTATCCACCATGGTGAAGGAAGAGTGTGGGAAACTATCCACCATGGTGAAGGAAGAGTGTGGGAAACTATCCACCATGGTGAAGGAAGAGTGTGGGAAACTATCCACCATGGTGAAGGAAGAGTGTGGGAAACTATCCACCATGGTGAAGGAAGAGTGTGGGAAACTATCCACCATGGTGAAGGAAGAGTGTGGGAAACTATCCACCATGGTGAAGGAAGAGTGTGGGAAACTACCCACTGTGGTGAAAGAGTGTGGGAAACTACCCACTGTGGTGAAGGAACAGTGTGGGGAAACTACTCACTGAAGTGAAGGTATTGTTTGGGGCTCTGGTGGCCTGGTGGCTAAAGCTCTCGCTTCACACGGCGAGGGTTTGGGTTCGATTCCCAGCCAGGGTAGAAACATTGGGCGTGTTTCTATACACCTGTTGTCTATGTTCACCCATCAGTAAAATGGGTACCTGGATGTTAGTGGACTGGTGTGAGTCGCATGCTGGGACACTGATTTAATTTGCCCGAAATGCTGTGTATAACAAGGGGCTTTCTGTATAGTAGTATGTCATTGATGGCAGCTAGGACTGTATACCTTCTACATGTACTTGTAGTAAATAAAGATATTATTAATCAGGGTGTAGAAGGAATAGTGTACTAAACTGCATAGCGTAGAGAAGGAATCTGCTCATACATTAATATAATGCATGACCAAATACACAATAGACTGAGACCAGTTCCATAATAGATTGTGATTATGTGCACGAGTGATTATGACCACGTCTACGAGTTATCACAACCGTGTTTACAATAGACTGTCGCCCCGCTGACAATAGATTGTTACCACGTCCACTAATAATCAATCAGCCTCACGTTTCCAAATAAAATGCTATCAAATATCCCGAGGCAAAACTAAGATAAATAGAGAGAGACTGAACCAACACTCTGGGAAAACTTTGTCAATTAGACTTGAACTTGGAAACTCATTTGAATGGCTGTGATTAGTTCTTAACGAGAATCATTATCTCAGATTACTTTTAATCCATTTTAATCACCAAATTTCTGCAAAATCTAACTAGATTCTGAAATAATATTTATTTTATCTGGCAAATGCAGTAGTGTCTACAGACAGCTCTCAACTATTTCCGCTATCACTAGTAACACCTATAATCCACAACTCTCAGAACAACCGCGAGTAACAGCCCCACGCTCTATCACAATTATAAACTATACTAACAGCTTCCACACGCAACCGTCATCACTAAATCTAGCAGCTCTCGTCGACAGCCATCTCCACTGTCTCTACTGACAGTTTCCAGATTAATACCTGGTCTACGATCCGGTACTTAGAACGGTCATCACCCTGAACCTCTACTACTACAACTACCCATAGTAGCAGAACCTACTTACAACTACGTCCATTATCTCTAACAGTCTCAGCCTCCTGTAACGACAACTACCACACCCAACTAACACCTCCAACTTCCAACCACTATGCCACGAACAGCTGCGTTCCCCATCTGCCACCACCATTATGAGCAGCTCCCACCCCCAGTCATCATAAGAACCTCCCCTAACAGTCCCCACTTATGACCACCCTCATTCTCTTACAAGTATTCATAACCATAACCACTGCCACCACCTCAAACATCACATACTTTCCACTTGGAACACAACAAACTCAACCCTAACACCATCCTCAGCAACCGCAATTCCTTATAAGTTCACCCAACTTCACCCACAACATTACTATTAACTGCTCCACACTATTCAAGCCGTCCTCTTAAGAAATTAACTGAATTAAGTGTCTCTAAACAGTCTTAAATCGATTTTTTTTAAGAAGTTTTCACTCCAATTTCTCCCGTTAATTTTTCTCAACATCTCCTGATTTTGTAATAAGATCACAGAAAACAGGTGATATCACAATATATAAAATAACCACAGTAAAAAAATAATAAAATTGCAAGCGATTTCGTAATTTCTCACATTATCAAGGAATAGTGATGATATGAGAAATCACGAAACCGCTTGGAATTTCACTATTTTTTGACAGCTTATTTTGCATCCACTGATGACTTCATTAGATAGAATATGACGATTTGAGAAAAAATACTATTTTGTTTTTGAATATAAATTAAGATTTATTTTTTTGCCTATAAATGATCATCTGAGTCCAGGAGCAACAGTAAAACCCACAGTTGTGGTGACTTCTCTCGGTACTTAAAATTTGGGTCATTTGAGTCAACGGTTGTAATGGCAGCCGGTCGTCAACTCCTGAAACATATAAGCATTTATCTCTATGCTGGATAAACAAATATTTTTTTTTCCTTTTGCAGGGATTCCATTTCACCCAATTTTTCTTCCACTTTATACATACATTTGGGCAACATTTACATAATATATATATTATAAAGCATGGCAAAATACATCGTAAGCCGCGATGACCTTACAAATTCCAGACACTGACGATGTACACAGTTCTCTTACGCAATAAAATTTCTAATGAAGAACTTGTTCAACAGAGACCTCTCAAAGAAGGCGTTTTAATACAGGTGAGAGGCTCTTGATTCAAGGAATTGGGTCTATTATTATTATAATAAAAAAGAAGCGATAAAGAGTGGGTTTATTAAATAACAAAAAAAGACACAATACCGTGACTGGAACGATACACAAATAACCCGCACATGAAAGAGAGAAGTCCAAGTCGGACCGAAACGTCGTCGTAAGCTTCTCTCTTTTATGTGCGGGTTATTTGTGTACAGTGGGTTTATTCTCCCTTGTACTGAACCCAATTGCCTCCACTCTTTTATGCGCTGTTACCCACATGGGTTCAGCTTTATGGGGTTTATTAGGTATCACAAAGAAGGAATTTTAAGAGGTTACTTGAATTTTTTTCCCCACCAAATTTTCGTTATAATTTTGCTCATAGCTCGAGAACGTCTCATCCAATCGTCTTCAAGATTTCAACATTTGTGCACGGTCACTAGGGCCATATTCTTGGAACAATTGACGTGGACAGGTGCCATATGAATAAAGTTACTGAAACCTTTCCCAGCATCCAGGAATGGTTTGGAGAATTTCCAAACCAACAGTGGTCAAATTTCAAACGTTCAGTAAAGGCGCCTCTAATTTGTCCGCTACGGAAAGTAAAATTGAAGTGGCGTTGGTGCGGAACTTATCGTTCCACTTGTACTATAGCGTGAAATTTTATTGCCGTTAAAACGCGTTAAATAAATTTCAGTTCGCCGCCTCTGACCGGCGGATATTTTTAATAACTGATGTATTTTACGGCCAGGATAATCCTCATTAACTTTTGTTTTCATGCAGGAAAATTTCTTGACTGATTAAAATAGTTAAGAGACTTGGAATCGATGGAAGCCATGACATAACTGCGGAATGCCTCTTCCGATCGGCTTCAAATTTTCACAACTTTTGTATTTTGCTGAAAACAACTGGAAGTATTTTTGCATTAATTTTGCGTTATGTGTCGACTTTTTGCTATTTTCCAGCTTTTTTTTTTCAAACTAAATAAAATACAATATGAATAAGATATTTTCTAACAGGACTGAAGAGAATTTTAAAATATAATTTTTTTTTTAAAGTTCAACGAGGGTAGACTTTCCTAAATTTCCGAGCATTTTCACCAAAATTTTTCTTTTCTTTCTCATAAGTTTTCGTTTATTACATAAAAACGCCTGATTCAATCCGCTTCAAATCTCCAGCGCTGGTGTACTGTGTCCAGGGCGAGATTCATGGGTCTCCAGCGTTGGTGTACTGTGTCCAGGGCGAGATTCATGGGTCTCCAGCGTTGGTGTACTGTGTCCAGGGCGAGATTCATGGGTCTCCAGCGTTGGTGTACTGTGTCCAGGGCGAGATTCATGGGTCTCCAGCGCCGATGTACTGTGTCCAGGGCGAGATTCATGGGTCTCCAGCGTTGGTGTACTGTGTCCAGGGCGAGATTCATGGGTCTCCAGCGTTGGTGTACTGTGTCCAAGGCGAGATCCATGGGTCTCCAGCGTTGGTGTACTGTGTCCAGGGCGAGATTCATGGGTCTCCAGCGTTGGTGTACTGTGTCCAGGGCGAGATTCATGGGTCTCCAGCGTTGGTGTACTGTGTCCAGGGCGAGATTCATGGGTCTCCAGCGCCGATGTACTGTGTCCAGGGCGAGATTCATGGGTCTCCAGCGCTGATGTACTGTGTCCAGGGCGAGATTCATGGGTCTCCAGCGCTTGTGTACTGTGTCCAGGGCGAGATTCATGGGTCTCCAGCGCTGGTGTACTGTGTCCAGGGCGAGATTCATGGGTCTCCAGCGCTGATGTACTGTGTCCAGGGCGAGATTCATGGGTCTCCAGCGTTGGTGTACTGTGTCCAGGGCGAGATTCATGGGTCTCCAGCGCTTGTGTACTGTGTCCAGGGCGAGATTCATGGGTCTCCAGCGCTGGTGTACTGTGTCCAGGGCGAGATTCATGGGTCTCCAGCGCTGGTGTACTGTGTCCAGGGCGAGATTCATGGGTCTCCAGCGCTGATGTACTGTGTCCAGGGCGAGATTCATGGGTCTCCAGCGTTGGTGTACTGTGTCCAGGGCGAGATTCATGGGTCTCCAGCGCTTGTGTACTGTGTCCAGGGCGAGATTCATGGGTCTCCAGCGCTGGTGTACTGTGTCCAGGGCGAGGTTCATGGGTCTCCAGCGTTGGTGTACTGTGTCCAGGGCGAGATTCATGTGTCTTCAGTGCTGGTGTACTGTGTCCAGGGCGAGATTCATGGGTCTCCAGCGTTGGTGTACTGTGTCCAGGGCGAGATTCATGGGTCTCTAGTGTTGGTGTACTGTGTCCAGGGCGAGATTCATGGGTCTCCAGCGTTGGGGTACTGTGTCCAGGGCGAGATACATGGGTCTTCAGCGCTGGTGTACTGTGTCCAGGGCGAGATTCATGGGTGTCCAGCGTTGGTGTACTGTGTCCAGGGCGAGATTCATGGGTCTCCAGCTCTGGTGTACTGCGTCCAGGGCGAGATTCATGGGTCTCCAGCGTTGGTGTACTGTGTCCAGGGCGAGATTCATGGGTCTCCAGCGCTGGTGTACTGTGTCCAGGGCGAGATTCATGGGTCTCCAGCGTTGGCGTACTGTGTCTAGGGCGAGATTCATGGGTCTCCAGCGTTGGTGTACTGTGTCCAGGGCGAGATTCATGGGTCTTCAGCGCTGGCGTACTGTGTCCAGGGCGAGATTTATGGGTCTCCAGCGTTGGTGTACTGTGTCCAGTGCGAGATTCATGGGTCTCCAGCGTTGGTGTACTGTGTCCAGGGCGAGATTCATGGGTCTCCAGCGTTGGTGTACTGTGTCCAGGGCGAGATTCATGGGTCTCCAGCGCTGGTGTACTGTGTCCAGGGCGAGATTCATGGGTCTCCAGCGCTGGTGTACTGTGTCCAGAGCGAGATTCATGGGTCTCCAGCGCTGGTGTAATGTGTCCAGAGCGAGATTCATGGGTCTCCAGCGCTGGTGTACTGTGTCCAGATTAAGATCCATGGGTCTCCAGCGCTGGTGTACTGTGTCCAGGGCGAGATTCATGGGTCTCCATCGTTGGTGTACTGTGTCCAGGGCGAGATTCATGGGTCTTCAGCGCTGGTGTACTGTGTCCAGGGCGAGATTCATGGGTCTCCAGCGTTGGTGTACTGTGTCCAGGGCGTGATTCATGGGTCTCCAGCGCTGGTGTACTGTGTCCAGGGCGAGATTCATGGGTCTTCCGCGCTGGTGTACTGTGTCCAGGGCGAGATTCATGGGTCTCCAGCGTTGGTGTACTGTGTCCAGAGCGAGATTCATGGGTCTCCAGCGTTGGTGTACTGTGTCCAGAGCGAGATTCATGGGTCTCCAGCGCTGGTGTACTGTGTCCAGGGCGAGATTCATGGGTCTCCAACGCTGGTGTACTGTGTCCAGGGCGAGATTCATGGGTCTCCAGCGTTGGTGTACTGTGTCCAGAGCGAGATTCATGGGTCTCCAGCGTTGGTGTACTGTGTCCAGGGCGAGATTCATGGGTCTCCAGCGTTGGTGTACTGTGTCCAGAGCGAGATTCATGCGTCTCCAGCGTTGTTGTACTGTGTCCAGGGCGAGATTCATGGGTCTCCAGCGCTGGTGTACTGTGTTCAGGGCGAGATTCATGGGTCTCCAGCGTTGGTGTACTGTGTCCAGAGCGAGATTCATGGGTCTCCAGCGCTGGTGTAATGTGTCCAGAGCGAGATTCATGGGTCTCCAGCGCTGGTGTACTGTGCCCAGAGCGAGATGCATGGGTCTCCAGCGCTGGTGTACTGTGTCCAGGGCGAGATTCATGGGTCTCCATCGTTGGTGTACTGTGTCCAGGGCGAGATTCATGGGTTTTAAGCGCTTGTGTACTGTGTCCAGGGCGAGATTCATGGGTCTCCAACGTTGGTGTACTGTGTCCAGGGCGAGATTCATGGGTCTCCAGCGATGGTGTACTGTGTCCAGGGCGAGATTCATGGGTCTCCAGCGCTGTTGTACTGTGTCCAGGGCGAGATTCATGGGTCTCCAGCGTTGGTGTACTGTGTCCAGAGCGAGATTCATGGGTCTGCAGCGCTTGTGTACTGTGTCCAGGGCGTGATTCATGGGCCTCCAGTGCTGGTGTACTGTGTCCCGAGCGAGATTCATGGGTCTTTCGCGCTGGTGTACTGTGTCCAGGGCGAGATTCATGGGTCTCCAGCGTTGGTGTACTGTGTCCAGAGCGAGATTCATGGGTCTTCAGCGCTTCTGTACTGTGTCCAGGGCGAGATTCATGGGTCTCCAGCGCTGGTGTACTGTGTCCATAGCGAGATTCATGGGTCTCCAGCGTTGGTGTACTGTGTCCAGAGCGAGATTCATAGGTTTCCAGCGCTGGTGTACTGTGTCCATGGCGAGATTCAATGGTCTACTTGTTAAGAATTAGACACATGTACAACATCTGCACATGTACAACGTGGGCACATGTACAACGTGCGCACATGTACAACGCTCGCACATGTACAATGTGCGCACATGTGTCTAATTCGTCACTTTTTTTTTTTTTTTTTTTTTTTTTTTTTTATTATCACACTGGCCGATTCCCACCAAGGCAGGGTGGCCCGAAAAAGAAAAACTTTCACCATCATTCACTCCATCACTGTCTTGCCAGAAGGGTGCTTTACACTACAGTTTTTAAACTGCCACATTAACACCCCTCCTTCAGAGTGCAGGCACTGTACTTCCCATCTCCAGGACTCAAGTCCGGCCTGCCGGTTTCCCTGAATCCCTTCATAAATGTTACTTTGCTCACACTCCAACAGCACGTCAAGTATTAAAAACCATTTGTCTCCATTCACTCCTATCAAACACGCTCACGCATGCCTGCTGGAAGTCCAAGCCCCTCGCACACAAAACCTCCTTTACCCCCTCCCTCCAACCCTTCCTAGGCCGACCCCTACCCCGCCTTCCTTCCACTACAGACTGATACACTCTTGAAGTCATTCTGTATCGCTCCATTCTCTCTACATGCCCGAACCACCTCAACAACCCTTCCTCCGCCCTCTGGACAACAGTTTTGGTAATCCCGCACCTCCTCCTAACTTCCAAACTACGAATTCTCTGCATTATATTCACACCACACATTGCCCTCAGACACGACATCTCCACTGCCTCCAGCCTTCTCCTCGCTGCAACATTCATCACCCACGCTTCACACCCATATAAGAGCGTTGGTAAAACTATACTCTCATACATTCCCCTCTTTGCCTCCAAGGACAAAGTTCTTTGTCTCCACAGACTCCTAAGTGCACCACTCACTCTTTTTCCCTCATCAATTCTATGATTCACCTCATCTTTCATAGACCCATCCGCTGACACGTCCACTCCCAAATATCTGAATACGTTCACCTCCTCCATACTCTCTCCCTCCAATCTGATATTCAATCTTTCATCACCTAATCTTTTTGTTATCCTCATAACCTTACTCTTTCCTGTATTCACCTTTAATTTTCTTCTTTTGCACACCCTACCAAATTCATCCACCAATCTCTGCAACTTCTCTTCAGAATCTCCCAAGAGCACAGTGTCATCAGCAAAGAGCAGCTGTGACAACTCCCACTTTGTGTGTGATTCTTTATCTTTTAACTCCACGCCTCTTGCCAAGACCCTCGCATTTACTTCTCTTACAACCCCATCTATAAATATATTAAACAACCACGGTGACATCACACATCCTTGTCTAAGGCCTACTTTTACTGGGAAAAAATTTCCCTCTTTCCTACATACTCTAACTTGAGCCTCACTATCCTCGTAAAAACTCTTCACTGCTTTCAGTAACCTACCTCCTACACCATACACTTGCAACATCTGCCACATTGCCCCCCTATCCACCCTGTCATACGCCTTTTCCAAATCCATAAATGCCACAAAGACCTCTTTAGCCTTATCTAAATACTGTTCACTTATATGTTTCACTGTAAACACCTGGTCCACACACCCCCTACCTTTCCTAAAGCCTCCTTGTTCATCTGCTATCCTATTCTCCGTCTTACTCTTAATTCTTTCAATTATAACTCTACCATACACTTTACCAGGTACACTCAACAGACTTATCCCCCTATAATTTTTGCACTCTCTTTTATCCCCTTTGCCTTTATACAAAGGAACTATGCATGCTCTCTGCCAATCCCTAGGTACCTTACCCTCTTCCATACATTTATTAAATAATTGCACCAACCACTCCAAAACTATATCCCCACCTGCTTTTAACATTTCTATCTTTATCCCATCAATCCCGGCTGCCTTGCCCCCTTTCATTTTACCTACTGCCTCACGAACTTCCCCCACACTCACAACTGGCTCTTCCTCACTCCTACAAGATGTTATTCCTCCTTGCCCTATACACGAAATCACAGCTTCCCTATCTTCATCAACATTTAACAATTCCTCAAAATATTCCCTCCATCTTCCCAATACCTCTAACTCTCCATTTAATAACTCTCCTCTCCTATTTTAACTGACAAATCCATTTGTTCTCTAGGCTTTCTTAACTTGTTTATCTCACTCCAAAACTTTTTCTTATTTTCAACAAAATTTGTTGATAACATCTCACCCACTCTCTCATTTGCTCTCTTTTTACATTGCTTCACCACTCTCTTAACTTCTCTCTTTTTCTCCATATACTCTTCCCTCCTTGCATCACTTCTACTTTGTAAAAACTTCTCATATGCTAACTTTTTCTCCCTTACTACTCTCTTTACATCATCATTCCACCAATCGCTCCTCTTCCCTCCTGCACCCACTTTCCTGTAACCACAAACTTCTGCTGAACACTCTAACACTACATTTTTAAACCTACCCCATACCTCTTCGACCCCATTGCCTATGCTCTCATTAGCCCATCTATCCTCCAATAGCTGTTTATATCTTACCCTAACTGCCTCCTCTTTTAGTTTATAAACCTTCACCTCTCTCTTCCCTGATGCTTCTATTCTCCTTGTATCCCATCTACCTTTTACTCTCAGTGTAGCTACAACTAGAAAGTGATCTGATATATCTGTGGCCCCTCTATAAACATGTACATCCTGAAGTCTACTCAACAGTCTTTTATCTACCAATACATAATCCAACAAACTACTGTCATTTCGCCCTACATCATATCGTGTATACTTATTTATCCTCTTTTTCTTAAAATATGTATTACCTATAACTAAACCCCTTTCTATACAAAGTTCAATCAAAGGGCTCCCATTATCATTTACACCTGGCACCCCAAATTTACCTACCACACCCTCTCTAAAAGTTTCTCCTACTTTAGCATTCAAGTCCCCTACCACAATTACTCTCTCACTTGGTTCAAAGGCTCCTATACATTCACTTAACATCTCCCAAAATCTCTCTCTCTCCTCTGCATTCCTCTCTTCTCCAGGTGCATACACGCTTATTATGACCCACTTCTCGCATCCAACCTTTACTTTAATCCACATAATTCTTGAATTTACACATTCATATTCTCTTTTCTCCTTCCATAACTGATCATTTAACATTACTGCTACCCCTTCCTTTGCTCTAACTCTCTCAGATACTCCAGATTTAATCCCATTTATTTCCCCCCACTGAAACTCTCCTACCCCCTTCAGCTTGTGTCCTATTAAGAGAAAGGTTGGTATTGTTTGTGAAGCGGGTGCAGGTGACGTTTTTCCATTTTAAATCACAGAATGGTACAATATTATTTTACATTATTGCATTATTTTACCTTGATGCTGATTAGAAACTTTTGATCCAAGGTAAAGGATTTATCTATCCCTTGTCTGGATTGAATCTGAATGCTGTCCATTCTACAGTGGCTGTATGAGAAACTTTTCACGGGTTTAACCTGTGTAATTGCAAACTTTGTTAAATTCCCTGGAATTACTGGAAAATGCATCTTCTAGTTACCTTTTACATTTTAGTACTGATGTGTTTTCTTGATGTTAGGTTGTATTATGTTATAATTGGCCAGTTTCATTAAAGAAATAATTCAGAGTGTTTGAGTTTATTGAGTTATGCCAGGTTAAATTAGTATAATATGCTTTTATGTGCATTTCATGTCTGTGTTCCCTCAAGACCATTTTAAAAATTCCCATGTCATGAACACAAAGTTTAAGTAAAACTATGAGGGGAAAAGTTTGTTAGTTTAGTGAGTAGACGCATGAATGAATGGTATTGGTCGAATAAATGGCAGAATGCTTGTTAAGAAATTGACGGGCAATGTTACCTCTCTTTCCTCTCTCTCTCTCTCTTTCCATCCGGTGGAAGTTCTTTTTTCTTTGTTGGGTTTATCAGGGCCACTGACAGCATAAGCCGTATCGAGCCCGACTTCTCGACGGTACGAGGAAGATTTGTTGCCCAAAGCTGGGCGATGAAAGAAAAGGAACAAAAGTTCCTTTGTAAATAGAGATAGAAACTTTAAGTTTCCGATTAGATCCGGTGGATGCCCTTGCCAAGCCCCAGCAGAGCGGGACGCCTACACCCCTACCTGAGTACAGTAACCGGCTTCCCACCAAGAATTATCCGCAGAGCGGAAAAAATGGAAGTGGCTAAAAGCCGATGAACAGGTGCCCCTCCTGTAGAGTGCCCGGCGGGCTAAGTAGACGAGGACAAGCGTCCCAGAGAGAACGGGGAAAATTTGTTACTGATACTTAGGCGAGAGAGAGACGTCCACACACGACTAAGGCTGGCGTAGAAGTCCACCCGGTGGGAGCTGACGAAGGTCCCTTCAAATGAGTTTCTAATCGCTTGACAAAGTTAAGAATATTTTATAACACAGGCATGTTTCAACAAACTTAACCTTTTAAAGTTCCTGTGTAAATAAAGTAACGAATAAACTTTTAGAATAATCATATATTGACGAAAAAAATATGTTTGATTATTAAGATAACAAATAATTAATGTCTGTAAGGTATGGAGGTACAGAAATACATTGAAAATCCTCCATTGCTCTCACTATTATCTCGTTAGATCCCATTTCTGGCATCAACACTTAATTTAAGATGACTGTTCTCATAACCTCTAATTATCACTCATCTCTTAATATTTGTAAATGCTGATCACAATCTCATTCGAAATAGCCCTCTATTTGCAGGTCACACAAACTTTACACATGTGTGTAAGTTTAACTAAGTCTCAGAATGGCTATCTTTTCATAATTACTCTCTTGTTATTATCCTGAATTCAGTTCTTCATAGCAGTAGGAAAACCTGTGACAGTATAAAAGCCTATAGAAAATGCGCCCACAATCTACGGAAGCATGTTTCATTTCAGGCACCCGAAATGAAACACGTTTCAAATTGGGGATCCTCAAAACAGAAGACATTTCATTGTGGGGATCCCCAAAACAACTCCCCCTATACTTTGTGGATACCCTAAACAACATGTTTAATTTTTGGGATCCCCAAAATGAACCAGTTACACTTCAAGCTCACAAAACCAACGCACTTGTCAAAGCACACTGTATCTCACTTTAGGTACACTTATCTTGATATTTCTCAGAGCACTCTGTATCACAATCCTGCGTCACCAGATATCTTACACCGTCACCTATAAGGTCAAGAGTTGAATATTCTTGAGGTTGCTGATGGCACTTTCTAGCCTCCATCTCGCACACACACGGTCATAAATAAAATATTCCCAAGCAGTAACATCAGCTTTTATAGCCGTGAAATGGATATTTGATTATAAAATTTATCATAAGATTTATAATGGTAAAATATATTTTTAAAAATAAGAGGCGCTACCAACCTTCCTACCCAGAGAACAACTGGGCTCGTTAATTTTCTGGTGGTAGTCACTCTGTTTTAAGATAAAACATAATGGATGTGGTGAACTTTACTGTCTGCCACCAGTAGTGAACATTATTATCTGCCACCAGTAGTGAACATTACTGTCTGCCACCAGTAGTGAACATTACTGTCTGCCACCAGTAGTGAACATTACTGTCTGTCACCAGTGATGAACATTACTGTATGCCACCAGTGGTGATCATTACTGTCTGCCACCAGCGATAAACATTACTGTCTGCCACCAGTGGTGACCATTACCGTCTGCCACCAGTGATGAACATTACTGCCTGCCACCAGTGGTGAGCATTACTATCTGCCACCAGTAGTGAACATTACTGTCTGCCACCAGTGGTGAACATTACTGTCTGCCACCAGTGGTGAACATTACTGTCTGCCACCAGTGGTGAACATTACTGTCTGCCACCAGTGATGAAAATTACTGTCTGCCAAGAGTGATGAACATTTCTCTCTGCCACCAGTGGTGAACATTACTGTCTGCCACCAGTGGTGAACATTACTGTCTGCCACCAGTGGTGAACATTACTGTCTGCCACCAGTAATGAACCTTAATGTCTGCCACCAGTAGTGTGTAGTATGTATACTATGTTTTTCAGATAACCATAAGACGAAATGATCACGAGACCATAAGTTCACCCACTGTAGGAGATGCTGGGTGAATTTCAGCTAGTAAGTCCACCTCAGGCAGCGGAGCAGGTAGGATTATGGTGGCAGCAGAGACACGTTCTTCAATAAATTCATAACATGCAAAGATTATTGTGTCATTGATATTTAGTATAGTTCCTCCAAACCCATGTCAACAAATGGTGTGCTGTAGTGGGCGTAATCGACTTCGATTACGGCGATCAAGAGTGATAAGCTGAAGTTTTTGTGCGAGGGTACAGGGATGTCATGCTTGCCTCGAGGGACGCAACCCAGCTCAGCCTACTTCCCACCCACCACAACTGATTCTCATCTCTCACCCTGCAAACGTCTCCCTGTTACGTTGCTTTGTTATATCTGCCAACCATATCTCAGCCTACGCTCTCCTCCACCACTCTCCACTCCCACCATGAACAACTCTTGGTATGAGCCTCCACCCACGAGTGCTATTTTTCCTCCAGCTCAAGCCTATCACACAGACTGAGGTATGGCAGATGATGCAGCTAGCCAGCCACTAAGCCAGGGAAACAGTGCACCCAACAATGAAAGAAGAGGCAAATGTCAGGTGTGTGGAGTGCATAGGTCACTCAACAGGAATGACCTTATCCGTGCACACAGTGGATGTGCTAGATCACCCAGAAGAGAGCAGCCCACAGCCTCAACAGACAAATGAAAATTCCAACTGTAACCTCCTCACTTGCGAAAATATTCTGATGGAATTCAAATCCACTGCTAGCAGTACTGTATTTCTCATTCCTCACGCGGCTCGTCCATATGCGGCAGGGAAATTCATAGACCTTCTTAAGCAGGTTAATTGAGGCACCATTAAGGCATGGCGCAACCTACTCCTGTTTGGTAATGTCTTGCAGTTCCTGCAAGGCACGAGAAATCGCTAACCACATCATTCATAAAAGTAGTGTACAACCCAAGAACAGGTAACTGTGTCTCTGCCCCATCATTGCAGGAATCACAGAGACAGACCCAGCAAAAATCCACCGAAAACAAGAAAATTTGCTCACAGGTTAGGAAAAAAAAATCGAAGGAAACACAGTGGAAGCAATCAGAATAATCACAAGATGAGGCCATAGTGCAAGCTCTAAGGGACAAGCCCCCAGCAAGGGTCACCCGAGTCATTAAAAATAACACTGAGGAAGTTCTCTTCACTGGACAATTAATTTTGCCAGGATCAGAAGTCTATAAAGCTATAGTGTCATTTCCAGCAGGATCTGTAGGAGGTTACACTGGACTTCGACCACAACACATCAAAGAGATGGTAAATCCAGTACTCGGCACAGCTGCATCAATTCTTCTCTCTGACTTTATAACCTTCGTCAACAACTATCTGCCTGGGCGGATTCCTGAAAAAATTAAACCTTTCTTTTTCGGAGCCTCATTATGCGGTTTGAAGAAGAAGGATAGGGGAATGAGACCCATTGCTGTCGGTAACACTCTTCTCCGTCTCGTTGCCAAAGCAGCAGTAAGAAACTTTCGCGAGAAAGCTGAAAAACCAATTGGGTCTCTCAAGGTAATACAGCGGTTGTTCATACAGCAAGAGGTTACATCAAGGACCTCCCAGAAGAGAAGGCCATTGTAAAACTGGACTTTAGAAATGCCTTTAATATACAGAAAGCAAGGGAAGGGGAGAGATATAGGGAGCAATCTGTATACCACCTGTGCAAATAAACACGGGCTGCAGTATAATGCAGCAGAAAAAGAACAAAGATCTGTTGAAACGACATACCAACACGCTTCTTGCACAAGAAGCACATTCTCATTTTAAGTTTCATCAGGAAAGGGATCAGAAGAATGCAACAGCACATAGCTCGAAACGGAACAGATAGCCACTGAACAAACTTTAGCCTCTTGTAACCCGACATATACTGGGGAAAACTAGGAGAGCAACACCTGGAGCTCTCCCTAATTACATCTGAGACTACGAATATTCCATTGTAAGTAAGTCACTGTTCACAAAGATAGGTATACTAACAATGATAAGCGATAAAATGTACAGGTAAGTAGGGTCAGTGAAGTCAATATGTGGACGCAACGGAAAGCGTGTAAGCAAGGAGGAATCGGAATGCTGTGAAGGAAAAGATTGCTGCGAGGGTAGTGAAAAATAAGAAGGGGCAGGAAGAGGCGCACTGGTGTACGTCAAGGGTTTCGTCACCGTACTATAGTCGGAGATAGCATCAAGTGTTTCAGCAGACAAAGAAGATGCCAATACCATGACTTCAGAGACAGGTGAGGTAGAGCAAGCAGAGTTCGAGGAGATTATGGGAGGAACCAAAGAGGTCTGAGAGGGGAGGGAAGTATTAACCTGGAGAGATGTGCCGGCGGGGACAGAAGATAGATAGATCTGACATTGGCGGGAAAAAGAAGGACGAGTTTCATTGCAATAAAGACAAGTGGAGGGAAGATTGCCAGATGTATTGGCATGATCCACCGCACTACAGACCTGGCACTCCACTGCAGACCTGCAGTATTTAGCATTATGTCCAAAGTGCCAATAATTTTGACAGTGTTGGGGTGTAGGGACCACTTTATGGACCCCTAGGTGATGGCCCGCGATATAAATGGAGGACAGGAGTTCAAGGCAGTCAAAAAATAAGTGGGCAACGTTACTGGGAAAGCACCTCCGCCAACAAGCGGGCAGGACATATGTATCCACTTCGAGAGTCAGAAGGTCCTTAAAGGTTTATTGCTCTAAAATATCGTCACCGCAAGATAGAAAATCACACTGAACAATGGTACATGGTAAGACTACCGTACCACTGCAAGAATTGAGAGTAGGATGCTTGTGAACTGTGATGGGAACGTTATTAATGGAAGGATGATGGGAAAGATCATGAGCTTGTTCTGCATTCTGAGCTGTAATGATGTGTGCACTGCCCCAAAGAGCGTGAAGTGATATATTTTGGCCAATGTGTCTTAAAAGTGCTTTACTAATACTATGGTCTGAAAGATAATCAGTTGGAGAAGTCGATTGTAAGGAAAAGAATTTGGTCTACTGTGTACTTGTAAACATGGTGTGTAATTAAATTGGGTGTCATGCAGGTCGTTTCTGGGTGGAATGAGCAGAACTCGAAGAACCATCATCAGCATTAAGGCATAGGACCGCAGGTGACCCAACCTGAGGCAGGTGGGTGATCCGAAAACTGTCGCACTATATTCGGGAAAGCCGGACGCATAGTTAAAGATGTGCAGGAGGCACATCATCACCTGGAGCAGGTGATGAAGCGTCTCCAGCAGAAGGTACAGGGGTACTGGAAAAGTCTGCAGAATGGTCCAGTAACAAAGCTGGGTCTGAACAGGATACTGTAACGAAGACAAATGACAAGACAAATACGAAGGGTCACAAACAGCTGAAGATTCTGCTCTTGACTCTCGCCCAGGCAGGTCATAGCAGCTCTCCTTACTTACTCTGTCTCCCTACGATCCCCGTTGGGGAGGGGAACCTTTACCAGCGTTGTCATCGCCTTGACTTACACGATGAGCTACGCAAATCGTGTAAAGATCAAACCAAGAAATGGTACCGTTGATGATTCAACGAAGATTGCTCTTGCAACTGTTGTTCAGGGAGCACTGGAAGTAAAATTCAACACCATATTGTCACTGAAAGAAGCATTCATTGTTGTGTGTCACGATGATGCTGAAGCAGAGAAGCTACTCACTACAGAAGCCATCACTACTCTTACTACTTAAGGGTTTACTGTTACGTCATCTCCTGCCCTCAGGGCAAGGAAATCAGTATTCCTAAAAAAACTGGACAAGATTCTGACGTCTCAAACACCTGCTGAACTCAAGTCATCCATCGAGACGCAAAATACTTGGGCTACTGTTGACAGCATTACAAAAATCCCAAATGCAACGTCCATGATCAAAGTCACCTTCACCGACGTGAACATGGCTGCCACTGCACTGAACGAAGGTCTTGCTGTCTACTACTACTACATCAGCCCTACCTACATTGAAGCAGAGAGATATCACTACATCCAACATTGCTGGAACTGTTATTCATACCATCACACCACCAAAGCATGTCCAGTAAAAGACAAGAAGTTCTGCACTACATGTGGTAGTGAGGGACACACCTTCAGTTCCTGCACCGCTGCTACTCCAACACAACCAGCATGCTTAAACTGCAAGAGTAATGATCACCATACACTGGCAGCAAAATGTCCTACAAGAAAGGATATTATGAAGAAAACACAAGATGCAGCAAAGAAAAAACCTACTAGCAACACTCCAACGTATGCAGCAATTGCAAAAATACAAGCAGACACTACAAAATTACTTCAAGCATCTGCTCAGCCCGCCTCCACCACCACCACTACCATCACTCCTCCAACATGTGACGTAACGAAGATTCACTACTGTCTACTATACGTTCATATGCAAAACATGGCTGTACCTGGATCATTTAACTCTACCATCAACGAGTTATTTGCATTAAATAACATGCCTTCATTTACATTTCCAGCATCTCCACCTTCTGAAGAAATTCTCAAATTCACCAAAAACTTAATTGCCAACTCTTCTGCAGAAGTTCCATCAACACCACCAACTAGTGACATCAATCCAACAACGACCAATGAGAAGCCTCCACCGCCACCACCTCTCACTGAATCCAACCAATCAGAATTCTTGCCACCAGAAACATCTTCTAATTCGTCTACTGAAGTTGAAAACGAAGCAACACCACCTTCCTCTACTCCACCACCACCTTCTCTACTTAGCTCACGTCGATTACCTGGAACACCATGAGTTAAACACAAAGGCCTCATATTCTACACCACGAGGCTGTACCCTGCAAGCATGACTCGCCTAGAACTCATCCAACATCTCCAAGACAACACTGTATCGTACCAAAGCGAAGACAGACCATTCCCTACCTACAACCAGATTCTCCACCAACTCCAAACCAACGAATACTACTACAGCTCTCCCATAAGTGTGATACAACTCTCTCGAAAACAATTTACCGCACTGATAAACGGTTTAAGACCATAACCAACTCATCCTGCTTGCTGCCTTCTGACACTCCCAGCTCCTACCGCTGCCTTCGCCATCCTCTCCTAGTGAGCCAAGCAATGACATCAGTCAAGCCTCTCTATCTACGTCTCCAGTACTTTTGTACCATATGTCCCAAAGTGGTTGGGCCACTTGCCTTGATTCCTCCTCTTCCCCTCCTCCCCATCCTTTTCCAGTTATTTCCATCCTTCCATATCCTTCTTCCTTCCCATCTTACGACAGCTCTCGTCGTCCTCGATTCGATTCGACTGTAACGAAAAAGGGCCTGGGAGGAGGAGGGGCTCATGGAACAAAGACTCCATGATGGTGACACTTCTTTCTTATTGTTTTAAGAAAAAGAGAAAGAAAGAAAGGAAAAAAAAGAAAAGGACAGCAGAGGGACGGTTAATAGAAGGCATGGAACGGCCGTAAGTTCCTCCCTTCATCTAAGAGGATCTTGAAACCGGCAGCAGCGCAGATGCAGCGTGGAACCTTTGCCATACCTTACCCTTCACACTAATAAATCAGAACTCTTAGATAGCAACCTCACATCCACTGAGCCACCTCAGTGGACAAAAGAGAGGGTGGTTGGACACCTCCCACAAAGCATACTTCCCTCAACTGCCACCTCCCAGAACCGACAGGCAGCCTCCGGAGATACACCCGTCACCTGCAGTACACCCTGCCCTACCTCCTGGAAATCCGGGAAGGAAGTAGGGCACCTCCAGATGATCCAGATTCTACAGGAAACTACACCACTCCCGAGGGACCCCGCGGAGTGGGAAGAACCCCAGCACACTTCCCCTACCTGAAAAACGTAATCCCAGAGGAGAGGACCCCAGAGGCTACATACGGAATCGGGAAAAGGAAGGGTTGGAGGGAAGAAAGGGAAAGAGGGGAATGGTGAGGATGGGATAGGGAAGGGGGGATTTGGGGGGGGTAATTACGTGTGGTTTGAGGAAGGAGATCTAAAGGTCTAATTCCTGAGACAAAGAGCCTCTTCACAGCGCTAAGGAGCGCCCCCCCCCCTTTGAAGAGGTTCACGCTAAATTGAGAGGTCGGCAATGACTCCCATGATGATTGCTGCCTGCAAACCTACTGTTTCATGTGATGCCATGTGACAGATGAACTGTATTGTGACAGAAAAGTATGTGTATATGAGATATAATGTGTAATGCAAACTAAACAAAGTTAAACAATGCTTAGTTGTGGGATCAATCAGACGAGGTATTATGGAGGTAATAATGAGACGACTAATAGTGATAACTAAAAGATCTCATCTAACCACTAGCCAGCAACAAAATATTTCAAGAACATTTTAAATTTTGAAATAATCTGCATGAGGTTAACAGAAGAATTTTAAATATTCAGTATTCTGAAGAACTCTCCTCTAAGGATGCATAAAAGTATGAAGTTCAAAGCTCTAATGACACCCAGATGTCATCCCTCTCACACACTGCTTAAGTTTGATGTCAATATGTCAGGTACTTTAGCTAGAACTTAGTTATGAGTACCACAGCTTTAGATCAACTTTATCAAGAGCTGGACCAATCCAGCTAAAACATCTTTTAAGGTTGAAAAAAAAAATAGACACGACATTTGGAGATATTCAGCATATAAGAGATACATTGTTGATATAAAGATAGCATAAACAGTACATGAGGTGTGAGAGTTACATGTCTAGTACATATTGTTACGTGTTTGTCACTGATTATAATGCGAAAATCTCATCCAGCTGCTCAGAGCTGGGCACGTGCCCAAGATGCAATATGCTTTATCCCTCTGAACAGCAGCGCTGAGTCGCTGGAACATTAAACTAGCTGCCCTGGGATCCCTAGTTACCTTGATGAGTCTTTTGCGTAGCTCCTTAAGGAACTTAGATGCACTCTTTCTCCATGAGCCAAGGGTCTCTGAGCCAAGGGTCTCCGAGCCAAGGGTCTCTGTGTGATGTAACCTTTGGTCCGGACTGCTCACACAACGTTGCTACCAGTTTCAGTTTCCAGATGTTGGTAGAAACCTTAGAAATACTTGTGTCCAAAAATGTTGTTCATCTAGCTGGAGAATATAACCAAATTTTTCGTTCTTAATGAAATTCAATGCAAATATTTTATCGATTAGTGGATCTGTTTGAATTAAAACAAATTTTCTAAGTGTCTTGTGGGCTGTATGACAAAGTATTTTTTTTATCTTTAAAACAGCAAATAAGAAATGCATTAAAATATATAGGTATTATTAACTGTAGTATGATATAGTGAATTATACGTTTTGTTGTTTTTATAAATTATTATTTTGCACATCGGCCGTTTCCCACAGACGCAGGGTGACCCGAAAATGAAGAAATACTTTCATCACATACTCCGTCATTGTTATGCAAGATACTACAGTTTAAAAACTGTAACATATCTCCTGTCCTTCACACCACAGGCAATATACATCACTGCCTCCACTAGAGGCAGTGGAGATGTCATGTCTGAGGTGGTGAATGTTCCTTGTTGGAACAGTCACCATCCACGCTTCACATCCATATAAGAGTGTTGGTAGTACTATACCCTCATACACTCACCTCTTTGTTTCCTTGAATAGCGTCCTTTGTCTCCCAAGACTCGTCAGTGCAGTCCTCGTCAGTGCAGCCCTCGTCAGTGCAGCCCTCGTCAGTGCAGTCCTCGTCAGTGCAGTCCTCGTCAGTGCAGCCCTCGTCAGTGCAGTCCTCGTCAGTGCACCCCTCGTCAGTGCAGCCCTCGTCAGTGCAGCCCTCGTCAGTGTAGCCCTCGTCAGTGTAGCCCTCGTCAGTGCAGCCCTCGTCAGTGCAGCCCTCGTCAGTGCAGCCCTCGTCAGTGCAGCCCTCGTCAGTGCAGCCCTCGTCAGTGCAGCCCTCGTCAGTGCAGCCCTCGTCAGTGCAGCCCTCGTCAGTGCAGTCCTCGTCAGTGCAGCTCTCGTCAGTGCAGCCCTCGTCAGTGTAGCCCTCGTCAGTGCAGCCCTCGTCAGTGCAGCCCTCGTCAGTGCAGTCCTCGTCAGTGCAGCCCTCGTCAGTGCAGCCCTCGTCAGTGCAGCCCTCGTCAGTGTAGCCCTCGTCAGTGTAGCCCTCGTCAGTGCAGCCCTCGTCAGTGCAACCCTCGTCAGTGCAGCCCTCGTCAGTGCAACCCTCGTCAGTGCAGCCCTCGTCAGTGCAGCCCTCGTCAGTGCAGCCCTCGTCAGTGCAGCCCTCGTCAGTGCAGTCCTCGTCAGTGCAGCTCTCGTCAGTGCAGCCCTCGTCAGTGTAGCCCTCGTCAGTGCAGCCCTCGTCAGTGCAGCCCTCGTCAGTGCAGTCCTCGTCAGTGCAGCCCTCGTCAGTGCAGCCCTCGTCAGTGCAGCCCTCGTCAGTGTAGCCCTCGTCAGTGTAGCCCTCGTCAGTGCAGCCCTCGTCAGTGCAACCCTCGTCAGTGCAGCCCTCGTCAGTGCAACCCTCGTCAGTGCAGCCCTCGTCAGTGCAGCCCTCGTCAGTGCAGCCCTCGTCAGTGCATTCCTCGTCAGTGCAGCCCTCGTCAGTGCAGCCCTCGTCAGTGCAGCCCTCGTCAGTGCAGCCCTCGTCAGTGTAGCCCTCGTCAGTGCAGCCCTCGTCAGTGCAGCCCTCGTCAGTGCAGCCCTCGTCAGTGCAGCCCTCGTCAGTGTAGCCCTCGTCAGTGTAGCCCTCGTCAGTGCAGCCCTCGTCAGTGCAGCCCTCGTCAGTGCAGCCCTCGTCAGTGCAGCCCTCGTCAGTGCAGCCCTCGTCAGTGCAGCCCTCGTCAGTGCAGCCCTCGTCAGTGCAGCCCTCGTCAGTGCAGCCCTCGTCAGTGCAGTCCTCGTCAGTGCAGCCCTCGTCAGTGCAGCCCTCGTCAGTGTAGCCCTCGTCAGTGCAGCCCTCGTCAGTGCAGCCCTCGTCAGTGCAGTCCTCGTCAGTGCAGCCCTCGTCAGTGCAGCCCTCGTCAGTGCAGCCCTCGTCAGTGTAGCCCTCGTCAGTGTAGCCCTCGTCAGTGCAGCCCTCGTCAGTGCAACCCTCGTCAGTGCAACCCTCGTCAGTGCATTCCTCGTCAGTGCAGCCCTCGTCAGTGCAGCCCTCGTCAGTGCAGCCCTCGTCAGTGCAGCCCTCGTCAGTGTAGCCCTCGTCAGTGCAGCCCTCGTCAGTGCAGCCCTCGTCAGTGCAGCCCTCGTCAGTGCAGCCCTCGTCAGTGCAGTCCTCGTCAGTGCAGCCCTCGTCAGTGCAGCCCTCGTCAGTGCAGCCCTCGTCAGTGCAGCCCTCGTCAGTGCAGCCCTCGTCAGTGCAGTCCTCGTCAGTGCAGCCCTCGTCAGTGCAGCCCTCGTCAGTGCAGCCCTCGTCAGTGTAGCCCTCGTCAGTGAAGCCCTCGTCAGTGCAGCCCTCGTCAGTGCAGCCCTCGTCAGTGCAGCCCTCGTCAGTGCAGCCCTCGTCAGTGCAGCCCTCGTCAGTGCAGCCCTCGTCAGTGCAGTCCTCGTCAGTGCAGCCCTCGTCAGTGCAGTCCTCGTCAGTGCAGCCCTCGTCAATGCAGCCCTCGTCAGTGCAGCCCTCGTCAGTGTAGCCCTCGTCAGTGCAGCCCTCGTCAGTGCAGCCCTCGTCAGTGCAGCCCTCGTCAGTGCAGCCCTCGTCAATTCCATGGTTCATCTCGTTTTTCATAGACCCATCTGCTGACAAATCCACTCCCTCCCTTCAATCTGATGTCCATCCTTTCATCACCTAGATTTTTGTTATCCTCATCATCTTGCTCTTTCCAATGTTCACTTTTAATTTCCTTTATTAATTAACTTGCCCTCCCAAATTCGTCTACCAGCCTCTGCTACTTCTCTTCAGAATCTTCCAGAAACAGTCATCAGCAAAAAGCAACCGTGACATTTCTCACTTTGTGTTAGATTCCTTATCTTCTAATCCCGCAACTTTTCCCAACACCCAATCATTCATTTTTTTACAATCCTATCTATACATATATTGAAGAACCATGGTGACATCACACATCGTTGTTTACTTTTGCTGGGAAATAATCTCCTTCTCTCCTACATGCTCTAATTTGATCGTCACTATCCTCGTAAAAACTCTTAAGTGCATTCAGTAACCTACCACCTATTCCCTACACTTGCGAGATCTGCCACATTGTTCCCCTATCCACTATACCATAAACTTTTTCCAGATCCATAAATGCAACGAAAACCTCTATCCTTATCAAAATGCTATTCACTTTTTGTTTCACTGTAAACATTTGGTCTTCACATCCCTTATCCTTCCTAAAGCCTCCTTGTTCATCTGCAATCCTGCTCTCTGTCTTACTCTTAACTTTCTCAATAACCCTGCTATACACCTTACCAGGTATACTCAATATGCTTTTTCGCCAATTATTCGTATACTCTCGTTTGTCCCCTTTGTCTCTATACAAAGGTGCTATGAATGCTCCCTGCCATTCCTAGGTACCTTCCCCTGTTTCATACATTTATTAAATAAAAGCGCCAACCATTCCAGAACTATATCCCCACCTGCTTTTAACTTTTGTCTTGATCCCATCAAACCCAGCTGCTGTACTCCTTTTTCACTCTACCTACAGCATCATGCACTTCCCCACACTCACGTCTGGCTCTTTCACACTCTTAAAAGATGTCATGCCTCCCTGGCCAATGAAAGAAATTTCATTATAATCAAATAAAGCGTTAAATCGGCAAGAGTCATGCAGGCAAGACGTTACAAATTCCCTCTCTTCATCAGTATTTAAGAGTTCATCAAAATATTCCCTCAATGTTCCAGATACCTCCAACTCTCCTCTTCTATTTTTAACAGTCAAATACATGCGTTCATGGGCTTTTTCAACTTTTTAACTTCACTCCAGAACTTTTTCTGATTCCCAGCAAAATTTATGCGCAGCATCTCAACCACTCTCTCACTGAGCTCTCCTTTTACATTCCTTCAGTACTTTCTTAATAATGTGTAAAAATCTCTCATCATTCCACCAATCGCTCCTCTTCCCTCCCGCACCCACCCTCCGATATCCAGAAACTTCAGTTGAACAGTATCACTGCATTATTAAATCTGCCCCTTACCTCTTCAACCTCATTGTCGATACTCTCACTAGCCCATCTTTCTACCAATAGTTTCTTATATCTTACCCTAACTGCTTCCTCATTTAGTTTACAAACCATCACCTCTCTCTTTCTTTATGATACCATTCTTCTTGTGACGCATCAATCTTGACTCTCACTGTAGCTACAACGAAGACAAAGTTATAAATCGGTTACATTTTATGTAGGATTTGACAGATGAAGAAAATTAATCAAAATCCCAAAAAACATCAGCTTCATAAACTCAACCCCTCAAGGGAGGTTCCTAGATGTTGGTGAGGGGCTCTTGATCTTGGGAATTGGATCTGTGCTCCAGTTCCCTGAATTGAACCTGATTGCCTTCCATCCCCCCCCTTACAGGCGCTGTATAATCCTACGAGTTTAGCGTTCCCCCATGATTAGAAAAATATTTCATAAGCTCAATGTTATTTTTAAATTTTAAGATTCTATTGGAGTGTTCGTGAGATTTCAGGCAAATTTGCACTTAATATGCATCAAAAATACTTAAAATTTCACAGATATTTTTAATAAGCATTCACATCTTGGACATCAGATTAAAAATCTATTCAGTGTATGATGCAGTCTAATACCAAAGGTGTATTAATTTTATAGATATCTCTAACTATTTGGATTAGCACAGTTAGCAATAAAGTGACTAATTTTAAAGAATTATGTTAAAATTAGAAATATGTTAAAATTACTTTCCGTGCCTCTCATATGTTTAAAATGAAAATGAGCTCCCTTTACCAGGCCTGGGAAAGGGTAATTACCCCTTTACCAGGAGTGGAGAAGGGTCATTACCCCTCTCCAGGCCTGGTAAAGGGTTAAGGCTTTTATGAGACAATGAATAATCATCATAATGAGACTTCAAAAAAAAAAAATGGTTGCAAAACAGGCAAATGATGATTAATATTTCCAAGAAACGATAGACTGAGGTAGGTAATATAGTAACTTTTCGTCACTAAAACACGAAGAAAAAACTTAGATAATTTTTATAAGCATCCAGAGGAAAGGGATACTTAACTATTGTCATTCTGTCTTTCACGAATATTATCACAATATTCGAATACTGTTTGTGAGTTTCCTCTAAATCTATTGTAACGTCTTATCTTATTCATGTAACTTTCTCCATCATAACAGTTGACATTAATAGCCGAAGTGATGGATAGGTTCCTCTGAAGTGGGAAAAATGCGGCACTTGAAAATTTATGCAAGACACAAATTTCCGTGACATCTTAGGGTCACAACGAGTGTAGGCGCAAAGGAAACACCGTATTTATATGCATGTTGCAGACACTTTAATGGAAATCTCGAAATTTATGTGGTGTGAGTGAGAAATGTTTCTCTATTCATTTTGGGTGATGGATGTGCTATATGTAGAGTAGTGTGTGTGCAGTGATCTGTGTGAGAGAGAGAGAGGTTGTGACGGGGAACTTATGACGTAGACTGAGATATCAGCCGTGAAGAACAATTACTGGAAATACACATGTAGTTGATAGAATCAGAAGCAATACTTCAGTGGACTTTCATTGTTGCATAAGACTACAGCAATGGCTTTAAATATTTATCACTGACGGTAAAATTAGTAATTTCTGTTTTATGATTTCTGTCTGTATGAAGGAAGAGTTTTTTGTGTATTAAAGGTGTGACCCTAGCAGTGTTGTAATTACCAAGGGGGGAGGAGAAATACAAAGTATAGGTTATTTTGAATATAATGGAGGTAAACAGTAAGAGAATTAATCACATAACAAGTGGACTGGAAGTGACTGGTGAAAATGAAAAATGATTTCGTTTTTCCATGTAATGCTGTGATTCCTCTGTGAATCAATATTTCCAAAATTTCAGGCATCTACGCAAAAGTAAAAATCGATATTTTCCCCAATTATTCTGCTAATAAACCGTAACCATAAACTGGGCAAATATGTAAGTTAAAATGGTTGGGTATGAATGAAAAGTTCCAAGACGGACCTGAACGTTGTCATAAGGTTCGTCCAGTAAGTGCGGGTTTCTAGTAAACCGATCCTGTACATATATATTTATATATATATATATATATATATATATATATATATATATATAAATATATATATATATATATATAAATATATATATATGTTTTCTGTTCCAGCGGCTCAGTGCGGCTGTTCAAAGGGGTAATGCATGCTGCATTTTGGGCACACGCCCCAGCTCTGAGGAGCTGGATGAGATTTTCGCCGTATAATCGGTGATACACACGTAACAACATGTACCGTATATGCCACCTTTATATTAACAATGTATCTCTTAAATCTTCTGTGCCATATTATGTAAAATGTATATATATATATATATATATATATATATATATATATATATATATATATATATATATATATATATATATATATATATGCAATAAGATCACAGTAAACAGGTGATTTCAGAATATGCAAAACAACCACTCTGAAAGAATAGAGAAATTCCAAGCGCTTTCGTGACTACTCACATTATCAAGGAACTATGAAAGTAAAGTATGTATGTATAATGTTCACCAAGACCATAGTCCTGGCACGGGTCTCAATCTTGCGATGACCCGTCTCTGGCTCCCGAGGGAGAAAGGTTTCTACAATGATGCGACATATGCTGTTCAAGCACTCTTCTAGTCAGTTCAACTGGTGCATCTCATAAGCGATAACACCGTATGTACTCCTAGCTATGGACACTAGCGAGGAGGAGGATATGTCGTTATCACAGGTAACAGCTTGTCTGGTTCGTTGTCTCCATGGTACACTAGTGTGGCCGCAGTCATCTCTGGTTCCTCTTCGGGAGGGAATATCACTCCTAGTTGCCTGCGGAGCGTCTCAGTAACTTCGCACTCCAGAAGATAGTGTGTTAGGGGCCGCTGGACAACGTGCTGACAGTACTGGCACATCTCCTCAGCCTTGTCTACCATCATCTTGGCTGTGGGAAAGCCCAAACGAAGCCGATGGATGGCGGTACACTGCGCTCTGGACCAGCTTCTATCATATGGAGGGGGTTCTCCCTGAGTCGCTGCTCGGTACCACTGTTGAAATGGGGTATCACCTAAGACCTCCCCCATAAGTTTCATGGATCTGGCAGCCGCCAGTTTGGTCTGTCGTAGGCTGATTGGGACAGTGATCCCAACATGTGGATAGTCTGTTGCTGCCTTGGCTGCATCATCTGCCGCCTCATTTCCCCGGATGCCAGCATGGCTGGGGATCCAGTTCAATGTCGATCTGTTACCCTGAACTTCTAAGGCTGTCATTATGCTCAGGATCGATGTGATGAGGTGAACATTGTCCTGTGGTTGAGGATGGGAGAGGGCATTGATTGCAGACGTGGAATCAACATGTATGACAGGTCGGAGTCGATGTCGCAGGGCATATGACAATGCCTGCTGAATCGCCACCAGCTCAGCTTGAAGGATCGTGCAGTGGTCAGGGAGTCGCCAGCCTTGTGTGTGACCATTGTGGTACAGTCCAGCTGCTGCTCTCTTCCTGTCAGGGTCGACAGAACCATCTGTGAAATACACTGCACATGTGCCTCCCTCTGCCAGTGCCATGCTTGTCTCAGCATGATTGCTGAGAGAGTCTTGACTGCAGAGACGCTTAGAGATGGGTAGCTGCATGATGCAAACATCGGCTGGATCTGGGCGCCAGGGAGGTGGTGGATAGTACCCAGCAACAGGAAGGTCACAACTCTTCTCAAGGAGTAGTTGTATAGGCAGCAGCTTCCGCCCAGCAGCACAAAACGAACGAATCCAGTAGTAGTCCGTGAAGAGTGTGGGATCTTGTGCCATGGTTGTCAATATCCGTCTCCTTAGTGGGGTACCTTGCTGCCTGTGCAGAATCGTGGCCACTTTGCAGGCGTTTATGTATCTTACTCTGTCAGCCAAGGAAGGAAGCCGGGCCTCAGATCTGAGACATACTGTGTTGGTCCAGATGGGGGCCCCAAGCATAGTTCTTATCGCCTGATTTTGTACGACCTCCACTCTTTGCCTGCTCTGCGGGAAGAGATGAGCTAACGCCGGTGCACCGTAGTCAATGAGCGAGCGTATAGCTTGTATACAGTACAAGCGAAGTACATCTTTGCTTGCCCCTGCACGGTGCCTGATACAGACTGATACACTCTTGAAGTCATTCTGTTTCGCTCCATTCTCTCTACATGTCCGAACCACCTCAACAACCCTTCCTCAGCCCTCTGGACAACAGTTTTGGTAATCCCGCACTTCCTCCTAACTTCCAAACTACGAATTCTCTGCATTATATTCACACCACACATTGCCCTCAGACATGACATCTCCACTGCCTCCAGCCGTCTCCTCGCTGCAACATTCATCACCCATGCTTCACACCCATATAAGAGTGTTGGTAAAACTATGCTCTCATACATTCCCCTCGTTGCCTCCAAGGACAAAGTTCTTTGTCTCCACAGACTCCTAGGTGCACCGCTCACCCTTTTCCCCTCATCAGTTCTATGATTCACCTCATCTTTCGTAGACCCATCAGCTGACACGTCCACTCCCAAATATCTGAATACATTCACCTCCTCCATTCTCTCTCCCTCCAATCTGATATCCAATCTTTCATCACCTAATCTTTTTGTTATCCCCATAACCTTACTCTTTCCTGTATTCACTTTTAATTTTCTTTTTTTACATACCCTACCAAATTCATCCACCAACCTCTGCAACTTCTCTTCAGAATCTCCCAAGAGCACAGTGTCATCAGCAAAGAGCAACTGTGACAACTCCACTCCCACTTTATGTGTGATTCTTTATCTTATAACTCCACGCCTCTTGCCAAGACCCTCGCATTTACTTCTCTTACAACCCCATCTATAAATATATTAAACAACCACGGTGACATCACACATCCTTGTCTAAGGCCTACTTTTACTGGGAAATAATCTCCTTCTTTCCTACATACTCTAATTTGAGCCTCACTATCCTCGTAAAAACTCTTCACTGCTTTCAGTAGCCTACCTCTTACACCATACACCTGCAACATCTGCCATATTGCCTCCCTATCCACCCTGTCATACGCCTTTTCCAAATCCACAAATGCCACAAAAACCTGTTTAGCCTTATCTAAATACTGTTCACTTATATGTTTCACTGTAAACACCTGGTCCACACACCCCCTACCTTTCCTAAAGCCTCCTTGTTCATCCGCTATCCTATTCTCCGTCTTACTCTTAATTCTTTCAATAATAACTCTACCATACACTTTACCAGGTATACTCAACAGACTTATCCCCCTATAATTTTTGCACTCTCTTTTGTCCCCTTTGCCTTTATACAAAGAAACTATGCATGCTCTCTGCCAATCCCTAGGTACCTTACCCTCTTCCATACATTTATTAAATAATAGCACTAACCACTCCAAAACTATATCCCCACCTGCTTTTAACATTTCGATCTTTATCCCATCAATCCCGGCTGCCTTACCCCCTTTCATTTTACCTACTGCCTCACGAATTTCCCCCACACTCAAACTGGCTCTTCCTCACTCCTACAAGATGTTATTTCTCCTTTCCCTATACACGAAATCACAGCTTCCCTAACTTCATCAACATTTAACAATTCCTCAAAATATTCCTTCAATCTTTCCAGTACCTCTAACTTTCCATTTAATAACTCTCTTCTCCTATTTTTAACTGGCAAATCCATTTGTTCTCTAGGCTTCCTTAACTTGTTACTCTCACTCCAAAACTTTTTCTTATTTTCAACAAAATTTGTTGATAACATCTCACCCACTCTCTCATTTGCTCTCTTTTTACATTGTTTCACCACTCTATTAACCTCTCTTTTTTTCTCCATATACTTTTGCCTCTTTGCATCACTTCTACTTTGTAAAAACTTCTCACATGCTAACTTTTAATCCCTTTCTACTCTCTTTACATCATCATTCCACCAATCGCTCCTCTTCCCTCCCGCACCCACTTTCCTGTAACCACAAACTTCTGCTGAACACACTAACACTACATTTTTAAACCTAACCCATACCTCTTCGACCCCATTGCCTATGCTCTCATTAGCCCATCTATCCTCCAATAGCTGTTTATATCTTACCCTAACTGCCTCCTCTTTTAGTTTATAAACCTTCACCTCTCTTTTCCCTGATGCTTCTATTCTTTTTGTATCCCATCTACCTTTTACTCTCAGTGTAGCTACAACTAAAAAGTGATCTGATATATATGTGGCCCCTCTATAAACATGTACATCCTGAAGTCTACTCAACAGTCTTTTATCTACCAATACATAATCCAACAAACTACTGTCATTTCGCCCTACATCATATCTTTTATACTTATTTATCCTCTTTTTCTTAAAATATGTATTACCTATAACTAAACCCCTTTCTATACAAAGTTCAATCAAAGGGCTCCCATTATCATTTACACCTGGCACCCCAAACTTACCTACCACACCCTCTCTAAAAGTTTCTCCTACTTTAGCATTCAGGTCCCCTACCACAATTACTCTCTCATTTGGTTCAAAGGTTCCTATACATTCACCTAACATCTCCCAAAATCTCTCTCCTCTACATTCCTCTCTTCTCCAGGTGCATACACGAGTATTATGACCCACTTTTCGCATCCAACCTTTACTTTAATCCACATAATCCTTGCATTTACACATTCATATTCTCTTTTCTCCTTCCATAACTGATCATTCAACATTATTGCTACCCCTTCCTTAGCTCTAAGTCTCTCAGATACTCCAGATTTAATCCCATTTATTTTCCCCCAACGAAACTCCCCTACCCCCTTCAGCTTTGTTTCGCTTAGGGCCAAGACATTCAACTTCTTTTCATTCATAACATCAGCAATCATCTGTTTCTTGTCATCTGCACTACATCCACGCACATTCAAGCATCCCAGTTTTGTAAAGTTTTTCTTCTCTTTTTTAGTAAATGTCTACAGGAGAAGGGGTTACCAGCCCATCGCTCCCGGCATTTTAGTCGCCTCATACGACACGCATGGCTTAAGGAGGAAAGATTCTTTTCCACTTCCCCATGGACAATAGAAGAAATAAAGAAGAACAAGAGCTATTTAGAGAAAAGAGAAAAACCTAGATGTATGTATATATATATGCATGTGCGTGTCTGTGAAGTGTGACCAAAGTGTAAGTAGGAATAGCAAGATATCCCTGTTATCTAGCGTGTTTATGAGACAGAAAAAGAAACCAGCAATCCTACCATCATGCAAAACACTTACAGGTTTCTGTTTCACAGTCATCTGGCAGGACGGTAGTACTTTCCTGGGTGGTTGCCGTCTACCAACCTACTACCTTAGTTTTCATTTATATTAATGTAAAAATTAATAATTTTGTACCAAAAGCACCTTAGAAAACTTACCTAACCTTATTATAACAAATGCAATTTAATTTAGCCTAATCCACCTAAATATATTTTAGATAAGTTCACGCTAATTTAATAATAAACACAATGAAATATATTTTTTTCATTAGGTTTAGAATGATTTTTGCGAAATTATTGCATACACAAATTTTCGATTGCCTTATTCAGCAAGACGAGCGTTGCTATTTAAGCCAAAATTGCAAGTTTTACGTATTCAGCACCACATACACACACACACACACACACATACACACACAAACTCATAAACACACACACAAACACACACACACACACACACATACACACACAAACTCATAAACACACACAAACACACACACACACACACACACACACACACAAACACACACACAAACACACAAACACACACACAAACACACACATAAACACACACACACACACACACACACACACACACACACACACACACACACACACACTATATATATATATATATATATATATTATATATATATATATATATATATATATATATATTTATATATATATATATGTCGTGCCGAATATGTAAAACTGGTCAATTAGCAAGAACTCATATAAAATTAAGTTCTTTCTGAAATTTTCTCTTATACGTTTAAAGATATATATTTTTTATTAACGTTAATGTAAAAATTTTTAATTTTGCACCAAAAGAATCTTAGAAAACTTACCTAACCTTATTATAACAAGAGCAATTTATTTTAGCCTAACCCAACTAAATATATTTTAGATTTGTTTACAGTAATTTAATACTAAACAAACACAGTGAAATATATTTTTTTCGTTTGGTTTAGAATGATTTTGACGAAATTATTGCATACACAAATTTTCACTTGTCCTATATGGCAAGATGAACGTTGCTATTTAAGCCAAGATCGCAAGTTCTGCTTATTCGGCACGACATATATATATATATATATATATATATATATATATATATATATATATATATATATATATATATATATATATATATATATATATATACTTACATTGATCTCTGGCTGAAGGAGACTCGAACCTACGAACCTTGGAACAAGGTATGCAGTGCTATACCAAACTCACCACATTGGACAATACCTTGGCGTGCAGCTTGCGCTACACGTTGATCCAAGGCAGCCAGCATTCAGGGAGAAGGCTTACAGCTTTTCATCTCATCCCCTGCATGCATCAGCCTTACTAGAGATTTTAACAATGCAAGGAATTCGTGTAGCGCAAGCTGCACGCCAAGGTATTGTCCAGTGTAGTGAGTTTGGTATAGCACTGAATACCTTGTTCCAAGGTTCGTAGGTTCGAGTCTCCTTCAGCCAGAGATCAGTCTTTGTATATAGTTCGCGCTTCTCTTGCGAATTCCTTGCATATATATATACTTATACAGTGGAATTCCGGTTTTCATACTTAATCCGTTCCAGAAGGTCATTCTCAATCCGAATAAGATGAGAACTGAAGCAATATTTCCCATATGAAATAATGTAAATACAATTAATCCGTTCCATACACCCAAAAATATTATTTTGAAGAATATCTATCTGGAGTTTATCTGGAGTTTATCTGGAGAGAGTTCCGGGGGTCAACGCCCCCGCGGCCCGGTCTGTGACCAGGCCTCCTTAGGTCAGTGTCCCAGGATGCGACCCACACCAGTCGACTAACACCCAGGTACCCATTTTACTGATGGGGAACATAGAATCGAACCCAGGCCCTCACCGTGTGAAGCGAGAGCGTTAACCACCAGGCCACCAGAGCACTATAGTTTTACATACAGAAAACAATGAGAAATAAATATAAAACACCAATGAAATGGATAAATGAGCATTTAAATCTCTATTACATCCCTTTATTGAAGACTTTTGTTGGCGTGTGGAAAACAGTGAGGAGGGGAGAGGGAGGAAAATTTGTTTGGAGACAGGACAAAATACTTAAATATGATGCACTTATGTCAACTCTATAGCTTATTTATCTAATCACAATTCATCTAATATGACATAATAAACAATATTAATAACATAGAAACATGATATCTACTCTAGAATGAATATAATGATATTACGTATGTGAGGAGTGATGGTGGTGCTGCTGTTGTTGGGTTTATCAGGGCCACTGACAGCATAAGCTGTACATATAGGGGTGGTGGTGGCAGCAACAGATCAACCACCACTATTCACACTGAAACAATGTACGTAATTTATAAATAAGAAATATTTAGGGTGGTGGAGGATACGGAGGCAGCATATGTTGTTGGTGGCCCTATATACCTCCAATAACACTGGAGAAATTAGTTTCGTGCTGTCCTTTTTCTATCGCTTAATCGCTTACCTTACTTGCTACACTGTTATTGCTGGACTTCATCACTGGCTGGCACTATAGCCTTTATTGACTCCTGCTGCTTTAGCATGGTACATATCGAAGAATCACTGAATCATTGAGGAAGGCACATTCTCCCCTGTCTCTCAGCCCTTTACCAAAGGGCTGGTACTAGGAACTTTCTTTGGGCCCATGGTGGCTTATTTCGCAGTCGCAATCAATAGACAAGCACAAAAATTTGCGAAATGTTTCGGATGAATGCTCACTCAACCAGTGACAAAGCCAGACTGACGGCGTCCCCAGGTGGGCGGACGTGTCTGATACATACGATTTCCGGACTGAGGTCCGACATCCAGAACAAAATTTCGCACATAAAAAGGACTCTAAATCCGAAACGTCTGATATCTGGTACGTACAAAAACTGGAGTTCCACTGTATATATATATATATATATATATATATATATATATATATATATATATATATATATATATATATATATATATATATATATATATATATACAGGTGATTTCAAAATATGCAAAACAACCACTGTGAAAGAATAGAGAAATTCCAAGAGCTTTCGTGACTACTCACGAAAGCGATTGGAATTTCTCTATTCTTTCAGAGTGGTTGTTTTGCATATGTATATATATATATATAAATATATATATATATATATTATATATATATATATGTTATATACATATATATATATATATATATATATATATATATATATATATATATATATATATGTTTTTTTATTATTAACACATCGGCCGATTCCCACCAAGGCAGGGTGGCCTGAAAAAGAAAAACTTTCATCATTCACTCCATCACTATCTTGCCAGAGGCATGCTTTACACTACAGTTATAAAACTGCAACATTAACACCCCTCCTTCAGAGTGCAGACACTGTACTTCCCATCTCCAGGACTCAAGTCCGGCCTGCCGGTTTCCCTGAATATCTCCATAAATGTTACTTTGCTAACA
Source organism: Cherax quadricarinatus (assembly GCF_038502225.1). NCBI lineage: Eukaryota > Metazoa > Arthropoda > Malacostraca > Decapoda > Parastacidae > Cherax > Cherax quadricarinatus. The sequence continues at coordinate 39,426,485 of NC_091307.1, forward strand.
CTCCAACAGCCACGTCAAGTATTAAAAACCATTTGTCTCCATTCACTCCTATCAAATACGCTCACGCATGCTTGCTGCAAGTCCAAGCCCCTCGCACACGAAACCTCCTTTACCCTCTCCCTCCAACCCTTCCTAGGCCGACCCCCCCTTCGCTACAGATTTATACACTCTCGAAGTCATTCTGTTTTGTTCCATTCTCTCAACATGTCCAAACCACCTCAACAACCCCTCCTCAGCCCTCTGGACAATAGTTTTAGTAATCTCACACATCCTAATTTCCAAACTACGAATTCTCTGCATTATATTCACACCACACATTGCCCTCAAACATGACATCTCCAATGCCTCCAGCCTTCTCCTCGTTGCAACATTCATCACCCATGCTTCACACCCATACAAGAATGTTGGTACAACTATACTCTCATGCATTCCCCTCTTTGCTTCCGCAGACAAAGTTCTTTGTCTCCACAGACTCCTAAGTGCACCACTCACCCTTTTTCCCTCACCAGTTCTGTGATTCAACTCATCTTTCATAGACCCATCTACTGACACGTCCATTCCTAAGTATCTGAATACATTCACCTCCTCCATACTCTCTCCCTCCAATCTGATATCCAATCTTTCGCCACCTAATCTTTTTATCCTCATAACCTTACTCTTTCCTATATTCACTTTTAATTTTCTTCTTTTACATACCCTACCAAATTCATCCACCAACCTCTGCAACTTCTCTTCAGAATCTCCCAAAAGCACAGTGTCATCAGCAAAGAGCAACTGTGACAATTCCCACTTCATGTGGGATTCTTTATCTTTTAACTCCACACCTCTTGCCAAGACCCTCGCATTTACTTCTCTTACAACCCTATCTATAAATATATTGAACAACCACGGTGACATCACACATCCTCGTCTAAGGCCTCTCCTACACACTCTAACCTGAGCCTCACTGTCCTCGTAAAAACTCTTCATTGGTTTCAGTAACCTAGCTCCTATTCCATACAATTGCAACATCTGCCACATTGCCCCCCTATCCACCCTGTCATACGCCTTTTACAAATCCATAAATGCCACAAAAACCTCTTTAGCCTTATCTAAACGCTGTTCACTTATATGTTTCACTGTAAACACCTGGTCCACACACCCCCTACCTTTCCTAAAGCCTCCTTGTTCATACATATATTTATATATGTGTATATATATGAATAAAAAGAAAGATGGGGGGTGCGAACTGCAGTTTGTAAATTGACAGTCTCCACCACCAGAGCTTCTATGAGTAAGAAATCAGAACTAGTACTTAATGTACTTAAACCTCGGTGGTGAAGATTATAGTGTCGGACTGTGGTTTGCGATCCCCGTCCATCTTTCTGTTTATTCTTTGACAGTTTATTACAAATTAATCTGGGTTCATATACTATGTGGTCGTGTGGGAGGCAAGAACAGATCTACTGTTAAAGCTACTGAATGAAGGAAAAGGTTTAGTTGGGTTACATGTGGTGCCGCTTTCTCTCTCTCTCTCTCTCTCTCTCTCTCTCTCTCTCTCTCTCTCCGCTCCTTCCCACAATCCTCCTCTGACGTCACTTGTCACAAAAACATTTAAAAAAACCATAACAATTCATCGCATTTTATTATACTTACATTTTAAACAATTAAAATTTTTTTTCCACTACCTTGTTTTACAAAGAATATTTTTTCACATTATCTTTCAAAATAACAAAAACGTTATTAATAAAATACTAATAATGCAGTGTTATATTTCAGCATTAACAGTCTGATTGATCAGTCATTTTTTTTCATCCCAAAATAAAAGTCACTAGAATTCAATTAATAGTAACATGAAATTAAATACATTACTTCAGGAGAAAAATTATCATTGTATTTTATAATATAAATATTAGGCCAGAGGGGGGGGGTAAATATAGTTTAATATACACTGTCAACAATATAAATGAATACAAAAGCTTGACTTTCCTCAGATCAAAGTCGTAAGAAATATATGTGGAATATTAAATTACAGACCTTTAATGATTATTCAGTAAGAAGTTAAGTCATCAGTGAATTTATGAACGTCACGGGTTTAATATAAGAGTTACCAGTTAAACACACCATGATGAAAACATTCCTGTGTCTGACTCTCAGTAAAGTATATTGAATCTTGGTTGAGATGAGAGTATATGATAACAAGTATCACCGAAATTGTCAACCTTGAAAGTTATCCTTACAGAGCTAATGGACTTTTCATATGATTTTTGAAAAAATATGTGAAATATTTAAAAATATATATATATAAAAAGTACGGTAAAACGTTATTTTGTTGGATTTTACAGCGATTCATTGCGGGTTGAAGTATTTTATTTACAGGTGACTACCATGTTAAGGGTGAGATTATTCAGTTATAATCGCTAAAAAAATAAAAGTGGAAATTTGTTATTAGTAATCATATTAATTTACACCTGTTAATTGTCAAGACATCCTCTTCTATCACATGACATCACCTAACATCCTCTGACATCCCATGACATACTTGACAGAGGATACGTTTTTCCTGTTCTCAGTAAAACTTAACATAATAATAACCTTATACAAGTATTAATAAAAACACTAGTTTTAATAATAATAATAATTAAGATTAACTAGGCATAGTACGGGGGAGGGAGGGAGGGGGGAATGAGTGGTTAGAGGGGGGGAAAGGGGAGAGGGATGGGGCAGTTAGTTCACCGTCACACTATCCTCAGTATTACCCAGAGAAGTATTTTATAACCATAGAAGCAATTATTGGGTTTCAAATTTACCGTGAACTTAAAATCTTAAGCTAGGTCACCAGGGAAGTCAATAACGACCGATTTTGATGACAATGTTTACCATCTACTGTAAAGATTAATGCCATTCTACCTTTGATTTTCAAGGTGTCGTCAAAATCCTTTCTGCTGTGATGAATTTCTGAAATTAATATTTTTTCAACACATTACATGGTGCACAATTATGCTCAACACAGTTCCAATGACGTGAACAAATAGAAAAGATAACACACACCAAACCCCTTGTTCCAAACTCCACAAAAAAACATACAATTATGAACACTCACAACAATATCTATTGGATACTTCACCCCCCCCCGTCCCCACCTAGATACTGCTAGACCTTGACAATTCTAGATAACAAAATAAAACATCTCACACCCGACCATACAGTTGGCTGCCATTATGATGCAGAATCTTCCTGTGCGAGTAAAAACACACAAATTGAAAACACACCACACGGTGCACTTACGTAACAATGAATACTGGTGACTATATGAAGGGAAGTTTCTTACAGAAACCACCTAAAGTAACAATAATGGCCGTGTATGTGCACACCAAAGGCCCATCAATCACAGGTTGATGCTGCAAACACCAGGAAGGGTCCGAGATTTTTACTAATTTTACACTTCACTTCAATATTTTTATGAATTACCTTCTTTTTACAGTGTAGACGTAATATTTATTCTTTATTTTGGATGAGTAAAGTATTTGATTCCCGTAACAATTTATGCCGGTTTTGTTCAAACTGAATTGTCCTGCTCTGTTATTATTATTAGTATATTATTATTATAATCAAAAAGAAGCGCTAAGCCACAAGGGCTATACTGCGCTGCAGGGTAGGGAAGGAAGCGAGGGTATTGGGCGGCAGAAGGGGGGAGGGATGATCAGTAGGTTACAGAAAACAGCGGGGCAGGGGATAGTGCGGGGGTAGAGGGTAGCAAGAGATTGAGGTAGAAAGGGCTGAAGGCATTAGAGTTTGTGAAGTAAGTCAGTTGTTGTCAAAAAGTCAATGAGAGAGTCCGTATGAAAGGTGGGTCCATCAGCGAGAAGGGAAGGTAAAGAGAGAGCAGTGGAGCGAAGACGACGACGGAGGTAAATTCTGCGTGCTTGTTGATAAAGTGGGCAGTCCAACAGAATGTGGCTGGCTGATAATGGAGCCTGACAATTCTCACAGAGAGGAGCAGGGCGCCTCTCCACGAGATATCCATGAGTAAGACGAGTATTGCCAATGCGAAGACGGGAGAGAGTAGTCTCCCAACCTCGACACTTGTGACAAGAAGACAGCCAGTAACCTATACTCGGTTTAATAGATTGAAGTTTGTTACCGAGCATAGTAGACCAACGTTGTTGCCAACGGGTGTGAAGGTGGGTAGCTATTGCAGCAAAATAGTCCATAAATGGAATACCTCTATATGAAACTGGTAGGTCATGTACTGCTGACCGCGCAGCAGTGTCTGCCTGTTCATTGCCCTGTACATCAACATGACCAGGGACCCAACAAAAAACAATATCTTTATGCTTGGTAAAGATGCGGCGTAGCGAAAGTTGGATACGGAGGACTAATGGGTGAGGTGTATCAAATTTCTGTATAGCCTGTAAAGCACTAAGGGAGTCTGAGACAACCACAAATGATGACACGGGCATAGATGCAATATGGATAAGTGCTGCAAGAATGGCATACAATTCAGCAGTAAAAATACTAGCCGAAGATAGTAAATGCCCTCGTACGATGCTGTCTGGAAACACTGCTGCGAATCCTATGCCGTCAGAAGACTTAGAGCCATCTGTGTACACTGCAATGGCATGAGAATGAGAGTGGAAGTGGTCAGGAAAAAGAGAGCGGGAAGCGATCGTAGACAGTTGGGCTTTCGAGCAAGGAAGAGAGAATGAACAGACTCGAACAGCTGGAACTTCCCAGGGGGTAGGGAAAAGTGAGATGCTACATGTACATAGAAAGGTGGTAATTGAAGAGAAGACAAGAGCGAATGCAGGCGAAGAGAGAAGGGACAGAGTAAACAGGGGCGGCGAACAAATAAAGAATGTCTACTAATATCAGTGACCATTCTATAAATGGAAGGATTGCGGAGATCATGAGAGCATATATAGTAGCGAAGGCAATGGGCATCACGGCGATCGGATAAGTATGGAATGTTCGCTTCTGCATAGAGGCTCTCTACAGGGGAAGAGCGAAAAGCACCAAGGCATAAACGTAATCCTTGGTGATGAATGGGGTTAAGGCTAGAGAGAGTAGCAGGAGAGGCCACTGAATAGATCTGGTCACCATAATCAAGTTTCGATAAAATGAGGGTGGAATGTAGGCGAAGGAGAGTTCGATGATCAGCTCCCCATGAAAGATGAGCAAGGGTTTCAAGAAGTTCAGCCGGCTGTGACAAGTTACCTTCAGAGAGGTAATGTGAGGTTTCCAGGATAACCTACGGCCAAAGAGGAGGCCCAGAAATCTGACTGTATCACGTTCAGGGATACGGGAGCCATAGAGGTACAAAGGATGATCGGAGATGACAGAACGTCTAGTGAAAGTAATTTGGTGAGTTTTGGTGCTGGAAAATTTAAACCCATGTGTGGTGGCCCAATTGGAAACACGGTCGACCGCATGCTGGAGAGAAACTGTAATGAGGTGACAGTCAGCGCCTGCAGAGGCAATAGCGAAGTCATCAACATAGAGTGATGACCAAATATTTGATGGAAGACTAGAGGCCAGAACACATCCCTGGGGGACACCTTCAGCTTGGATAAAGTCCAGGGAGAGCACATTATTAACCCAAGCACGGAAATGCCTGTCAGTTAAAAAGTTCTTAAGGAAGGATGGTAGATTGCCTCGGAGGCCTAAGGAGTGGGCTTGAGCCAAAATATTATACCTCCAAGTTGTGTCATATGCCTTCTCATGGTCAAAAAATATGGCAATAACTGAGTGGTTATTCGCAAAGGCATTATGAACATACGTATCCAAGCGTAGTAAGGGGTCTATGGTAGAACGTCCTTTACGAAAGCCATATTGACGAGTGGAGAGACTGTTGTGTGTCTCTAAATACCACACTAAACGTCTATTTACCAGGCGTTCCATCACTTTGCAAACTGCACTGGTAAGAGCAATGGGACGATAGTGGGAGGCTTCATGTCCCGTAGTGCCTGGTTTGCGGAAAGGGAGAACAATGGCAGATTTTCACAGCTGTGGAAGAACTCCTTGTGACCAAATAAGATTGAAAAGGCGTAATAGGACTGCAAGGGCTGACTGATGTAAATGTTGTAGCATACGAATATGAATGTCGTTGGGCCCAGCTGCCGATGATCGGCAAGCTGAGAGTGTTGCCTCCAGTTCTTGAAGTGTAAAAGGCACATTATACTGTTCTACTCTGAGAGAAGAAAAGTCCAAGGGTGCTAACTCTCTGGCAGACTTTGAGGAAAGAAACGAGGGGCATAGATGGAGCTCCTGAGAAGTACGGACCAGATGATTGCCAATGTCATTGGCAACATCTAGTGGGTTTGCTATATCAACACCGGCAACCCGCAGAACAGGAGCCGGGTCAGGAGAATATTTACCACTCAATTTTCGTACTTTTTTCCAGACTGCACTCAGAGGAAGCAGAGGTGATGGTGGAGACATAATCTCGCCAGCAAGTGCGTTTAGCGTCACGGATGATACAGTGAGTGATCGCACGCTTCTGCTTAAAATCAAGAAGTCTCTCCGTGGTTCTATTGTACCGGTACCTGCCCCATGCAGTGCGTTTCAAACGTACTGCACGAGCACAAGCAGGAGAGCACCAAGGCACGCATTTCTGAGAATGCCTGCCCGAAGTTTGGGGTATAGAATGAGAAGCTGCAGTTAAAACGGAGGACGAGAAGAGGTGTAAAAGCTCATCAATGGAGGACGAAGAAGGAACCTCACTAAAAACAGTTAGTTGTGAGTAAAGGTTCCAATTTGCCTGATCAAATTGCCAGCGTGGGATACGAAGAGGTGGTGAATATGAAGGGGAAGTAAGAATGATTGGGAAATGATCGCTGTCATGTAAATCCGGGAGAACAGACCAGGTGAAGTCTAATGCGGTGGAGGAAGAGCAGACTGAGAGATCGATGCAAGAGAGAGTGTGAGTCCGAGTATTAAAATGAGTGTGAGAACCTGTATTTAAAACATGGAGGGGGTGGGTTGCAAGAAAAGCCTCTAACTGAATGCCACGGGAATCACAGTGAGACCCCCCAGAGGAAATGATGGACATTAAAATCGCCAAGTAACAGAAGCGGTGGCGGTAATGACAAAACAAGAAAGGCAATATCCGGAATAGATAATGCCCGAGAAGGAGAGAGATATAAAGAACAGAGCGTATACCACCTATGCAAGTGGATACGGGCTGCTGTGTAATGCAGCGAAGAATGAACAAATAGCTGATGGGATGGAATATCAGTGCGTAGAAGAAGGGCACTTTCATTAAAGGTCCCACCAGGAAAAGGATCTGAAGAATACAATAAATTATAGCCTGAGATGGGAGAGATAACAGCAGAGCTTAATTTTGGTTCCTGTAAGCAAACACCAACAGGGGAAAACTGGGAGAGCAACATCTGAAGCTCACCCCGATTACCCCTGAGGCTGTGTATATTCCACTGTAAATAGGCCATGATTGGCAATGATAAAGATACCTGAAATCTGCAGGTAAGGATTCCTACGGACTAGAGGGGTTAGAAAAGTCCACATGTGGAGGCAGCGAAAACGTTCAAGCAGCAAAGGAACAGTGCGCTGTGAAGAAAGGAGTTGTGCAGATGGAGGAGAGGAGATAGAAGGAACAGAGAGTGGATCAGTGTCCATTGATGGTTTGGTCTCTGCAATATATTCAGAGATTGATTCAAGTGTTTTGGAATTCAGAGACGTCGTATGGGAGACAATATTGGAGATGGTAGGGAAAGGATGAGTAAAGATTGGAACTGTAATGGACTGTACCAAGGTAGGGGGGGCGAAAGGGTGGAGGGAACTGGAGAAGAAGCGTGGAAGGGGACAGAAGAGGCAGAAACCTGGGAGGTGGCAGAAGAGGAAGAAACTTGGGAGGGAACAGGGGAGGAAGGTACAGTATGAGGAGGAGGGTGAACCTCTACACTTGTAACAGAGCCAGTGAGAGGGGAAGAGCCAGGTAAAGAGACAGGGAAGGTAAAATGAGGAGGTGGAAGAAGGGAAGGAGGGGTTAAAGGACCTTTTTTTGACTTCTAAGAAGTAGAGGGACGATTGGGAGGAGGTGTCGTACGAGATCTCGTCGATACTGAGACTTGTGAGGGAGAACACGAAGAAGCGAGAACAGACCGAGGCATTGAAGTAGGGACATCTGAGCCTAGGACAGCAAAAGAATTAGATACAGAAGTGACTATGGGAGAGGTAACCACAGAGGAGGCTGCAGAAGATGAGACCCCAGAAGTGGGGGTACGTTTTGAAACACGGGAATAAGAAACACGAGGTAGTCTCCCTTGGAGGTGGAGATGGGAAACTGCCATGGCATAAGGGAGACCTTCTGCTTCTTTGAGGTAACGGATTTCCCGCTCATTTAAGTAGACTTGGCAACGGCGAGAGTACGAAGGGTGAGCCTCATGACAATTAAGGCAAGAAGGAGGTCGACTGCAAGATGTATTAGAATGGTCATTGGCACCACAGGCTGGGCATTTGGCTATAGATCTGCAATATTTCGCTGGAAGGCCAAGTCGCCAGCAATTTCTACACTGTTGCGGTGTAGGGATCACCTTTCGAACTTGTAACCAATGTCCTGCTACATAAACTTAGGATGGGAGTTCACAGCTGTCAAAAGTTAAACAAGCCACATTGCTAGGGTATCGTCTATGCCCACGGGCAGGAAGAACATAAGTGTCTACCTTGAGGATTGGGAGATCTTGGAGTTCCAGCTGTTCAAGAATGTCATTGCCACATGTCTGGAGATTTTGTTGAACTATGGTATGAGGCAGAATGACAGTACCACTACTAGAATTGAGGGAATGATGTTTTTCAATAGTGACAGGAACAGTATCGATATGGGAAAGAAGAGAAAGATCATGAGCTTGGGTAGCATTCTGTACAGTGATGATGTGCGTACCACTCTTAAGAGCATGAAAAGAAATATCTTTACCAACATGGCGTAGGAGTGCCTTACCAGTACTGTGGTCGGAAAGATAGGCAGTAGAGGAAGTCGAAGAACGAGAAGGTGGAGAAGAATCATCAGCATGTAATTGTCATTGGCGTTTAAGCATGGGACCAGAGTTGGTCTGACGTGGAACGGGCCGGTGATTCGAAAATTGCCGCACCATAGAGGGAGAGGTCGGAAGCATAGTCAAAGGAGAGCGGAGGTCAGATAAATCGAAGGAGTCAGTCGAGACCTCAGTACCTGAAGCGAGTGAGGGAACAGCACTGGCAAGAGGTACAGAGGCATGAGGAGTGTCCGAAGAGTGGCCCAAAGACGAGGCGGGGTCAGAACGGGGTGCGGTATCAAGAAGGGTCCCGGGGGTAGCAGGTTCATGGACTAGGGCTGTCATGGTTAGGTTACTTCTTTCTTTTTGTTTTTAAGAAAAAAAGAAAGAAGAAAAGAAAATAAAAATAAAAAAAGAATAAAAAAAGGGGGGAACCGGGGAGGGATAGTTCCTAGGAGGAATGAAAGGGCCAGAAATCTCCCTCCGCACTCAAGAGGACCTCAGCACCGCAAGTAGCGCAGATGCAGCATGGAACCCATGCCACACCCTACCCATCATGCCAGTAAACCAGCAATCCGGGACAGCAACCTCACATCTGCCGAGCTACCTCGGTGGACAAAAGAGAGGGCAGCCAGATATCTGCCACAAAGCATACCTCCTTCGGGCACCACCCCCAGAATCCGAAAGGTGGCTTCCAGAGATACACCTGTCGCCCGAGAGACACCCAAAGCCACCCTCCGGGATACCGGAGAGGGATCGGGACATCCCCATGCGATCCAGATTCCACGGCAAACTACGCCACCGCCAAGAACCTCAACGGAGTGGGATGGACCCCGGTATCCTTTCCCCTACCTAGGAACTAGCGCGCCTGTGGGGAAAAATCCTAAAGGCCAAAAAGGAAGGGCAAAAGAGGAGGGGTGGGGAGGAGGAGGAGGAAAGGAAAAAGGGGAGGATGGGGAGGATGGGATAGGGAAGGGGGGATTGGGGGTAATTAAGTTCGGTCTGAGGAAGGAGACCGACAGGTCTAATTCCTCAGACCAAGAGCCTCTTCACCACAACAAGGAGCCCCCCTTGAAGAGGTCCTGCTCTGTTATACTCGCTTATTTTGTTTTGATTGTTGTTCCGGCTAAAGTTTTCTCCCTGTGCTACGATGTTTTATTTAAAGTGTAAACTTTTGTGTTGTGCACCATGAATTTAATTACTCTTTTCAGATACTAGGAAACTTTTGCTGTCTTAAATGTGCCATTTATAAAGCTGTAATTGTAATTTGTTGTGTTATACTTTTTTCATAAGATGACAGATTCCATAAAGAACCCAGGGAACGGGAGACCGTCTGGTTTGATCCAAGGAACAAAAAGATAGGATCGATATAATTTCTTTAACTATAACATTTAACCTCATGTATAAAGAAAATGAAACAGTAATTCATAATTTTTAACATATATATAAATTAACATTCAGAATAAACGAGGTGACATTTTGCACTCATAGATGTCGCGTTATGAGGAAATGAGTATAAAATTTTTGTATTAATATGCATACATATCTTGCTATAAATTGGTTTAATCTCACAGCAATTAAATGTCACTTTGAAACAGAATATTATCTCACGGTGTGAGCGCTGAGCATCCTCTATCAACGTGACTAACGACTGTCAGTTGCTGGCAGACATGTGGTCGGTGGTGTATTGTGACTAGAGTGGAGTGGATCTAGTGTGGCCACTACAGTTTTGTCGGTGAGTCTCCTACATATTCACAGACACCAGCTTCCAATGGCGAATGAAATGGCACAGTATTTATTGATTCACGTGCTGACAGCTGACAGTTCGCTATCCAAACACATCTTCAGTATTTCATAGATGTCAGCATAATTGTGTTTTTGATTAATTAAGGGAGAGAGAGAGAGAGAGAGAGAGAGAGAGAGAGAGAGAGAGAGAGAGAGAGAGAGAGAGAGAGAGAGAGAGAGAGAGAGAGAAAGAGAGAGATGGGAGGGCAAAAATGTTCACTACTCTACATACTGATGCAATATTCACCTCTCGCGGGGGAGAGAAGAAAGTTATGGAAAAAACTACCCAGGGATTGTATTACTCAGGGGAAATATATTCAGGCAGGAAACATCCACATATTTTTTTTTTTTTGAGACTAGGTTCGCGTATGGGAGTAAAAGGCACAGAGGGAAAGATGAGAATAGGAAATGTGGAAAAAGATGGAACAGAAAGCGATCCTAAGGAAAGGAGGAAAAGGAGGGAGGCATAGTATGAATAGGTGCTATCGACTGCATAGACACAGAAGTGAGCTTGGGATAGTATGAGAATATTTGGAACAATAGTGATGGTTGCTGTAGGTAGTATGGGATGAAGAGGAACTGTGGAGAGGCTTTGCATAGATAGTATATGAAGATGTGATACAGAAGCGATGCTTCAGAAAGTTAATGAAGACTGACAGTAACCTGGGCGAGGCACTGATTAATAGTGTAAGGAAATTGAGAAATATTAGAGAATCATATGATAGGTAGTGTCGGCGAGAAGGAACAAAGGCAATGCTTGGAACAGGTAGTCTTAAAGTAGCGTAGCAGAATTGAGGCCTAGGATAGGATGTGTTGAAGTGGTAGATATAGGCAGTGTTGAAGAGACAGACTTAGGATTGGCAGTGTGTGAAGAGAGAGAGCATGAGATAGGCTTAGGATAGGCAGTGTGCGAAGAGGCACGACAGAGGCGAGGATTGTCAATTTCTCCACAGTATAAATTAGTGAGATTTGTTTAGGTAGTTTTAGAGAGAACAAAAAACTGTCACTTTATATATTCACTTTCCTTGAAGGCAGACACAAACGCCAGTGGAAGGAGAGACAGGGCAGGCATCGAGAGACAGGAAATCTCAGCCTCAAGGCATCACCAAACACAAATACTTACAGAACCATTTCAACCCATACCACCCCATACCAACAAATCAATAACCAGAAACAAGCCATACTTCACAGCTCCCACCCCCCCTCAACACTAATACGACAATCACAGCAGCCTTCCATAATATCTTTTCCTGCCTCCCAGTCTGCACTAATCCCTCCCACCCCAGAATATAGTACTGGAAAGGAAGCTGAAGGTATGGTACACCAAAGCAGATGGAATAACAAATGAGAGTGAGGAGAGGCAAGATCGAATCACTGAGGCATTCCCGGGCATCATAACACTCATGGACATAAAGCTCACGGTGATAACAGATGCAGTCTTCCCGACTGGATAACAGATTTTGGGGAAATACAGAGGAAGCAGAGGGGAAGGAGAAGTTGCACTGCTCAACAAAAACCAGGGGAGTTTTGAGATGTGAGGAATGGACAGAGCAGAGAGGAAGCAGATGCATTCGTAGTAGGAACTCTTCAGAACAGGGATCTAAAGGTGATGATAGTAGTGATGTACAACCTACCACTGACCAGCAAGAGACGAAGACAAGAGTACGATGAGAGCAACAGGGTAATGGTGGTTATACTAGCAAAGGTGCCCAGAAAGGCCCTCATGGGTAGTGCAAAGTTACTTGTCATGGGGATTTCAGTCACTAGGAGATTGACTGGGAAAACCTAGAGCCACATGAGGGTCTAGAAACATGGAGAGCTAAGATGGAGACAGTATTAGAAAACTTCATGCACCAACATATTAGGGACACAACCACAGAGAGAGGAGAGGATGTTCCAGTAAGGCTGGACCTCGTATTCACCTTGAACAGTTCAGACATAGCGGATATTACATACGAAAGGCCCTTTAGCACTAGTCATCACGTGGTCTGAAGTTTCAAATATCTAGTAGAGTTAACAGTGCAGAGTGAAGCAGCACGAGTTCTCTTTTCCATTGCACGAGTTGCAATGGGAAAGAGAACTAGAGGAAAACACTGTATATTAAATGATAGAGCAAGTGACCACAAAGTGCAGGGAGGCAAAGAAGTTTATACCAAAGGGAAACAGAAACAATGAAAAAGCAAGAGTAGGCCCGTTGTTTACCTGGAGGAGTAAAGCAGCCAGAGGCAAGTGTGTTAGAGTATGGAAAAAGGACTCAGGAAAACAAGGAGTTGAGCCGAAGAACCAGAAATAAATATGTATGCATAAGGGGGGAGGCCCAGCGGGAATACGAGAATGACATAACATCAAAAGCCAAATCTGACTCAGAGATATTACAGTCACATCAGGAGAAAAAAATCAGTCAAGGATCAGGCAATCTGGCTGAGGAAGGAGGGAGGGGGCCTCACAGTGAGTGACCAGGAAGTATGTTAAGAGCTCAGAATAATATTTAGAGAAAGTATTCACAGTAGACAGAAATGCTTCCTCCAAACCAAGGCAGTAGAGTACACCAGCAAGTGTTGAACACACTACACATAACCAAGGAGGACGTGAATAAACTGGTAGGTGAACTAGATAACTCCAAGACGTTGGGCCCTAATAACATATCTCCATGGGTTCTGAGAGAGGAAGCTTAATGGGTTCTGAGAAAGGAAGCTTAAGGTGTGGAAAACAGCAAATGTAGTCCCAATTTTTAGGAAAGGAGACAGTCAGGCAGCATTAAACTTCAGACCAGTGTCAATGACACACATATAGTATGTAAAATCATGGAGAAGATTTTCAGAACAATGGTGGAGCACCTAGAAAGAAGTGGGCTCATACATGATAATCAGCAAGGCTTCAGGGAGGGAAAATCCTTTGTCACAAACCTACTGGCGTTCTATGACAAGGGAACATTAGACATGAGAGAGAAGGATGAGTAGATTGCATCATCAATGGATCAGTAAATGCCTGACAGGAAAGAAAAAAGAAGTGTTGGTACTTGATGAGGTGTCAGAGTGGGTACTTGTCTTGAGTGGGGATCCACAGGGGTCAGTCCTAAGTCCGGTTCTATTTCTTGTATATGTGGTTCTGGGAAATATAAACTCTAACAAAGCTTCGATCATACTCAGGAAAGGCTGTAAAGAATTATTAGAAAGAAAGAAACCTAGATATCTAATTTGATTAAACCCAGTGAAGCATTTCCTTGGTTTGGCAGTGAGGCCATGAGAACGTAAGCTAAGTAAACTGATGTTAATGTCTGAATATGCTTATCCCACGTTGATGTCATTACATACATGTTGTCAAAATAAACTGAAACATTAGGCAAATTACCAAAGACCTTCCTTACAATCTCACGTAGGTAGCACAGGCTGTCACCAGGCCGAAGGGCATAGTTCTATACTGCATCAATCCTTGGTGTGTAGGAAAAGCCGTGAACGGCTTAGAGGAAGGATCTAACATGACTTGGTGATATGCTTGCACAATATCAATTTCTGTAAAGGAATGCGTTATAAAATTGATGAAGATCGCTATCTGTGATGGGCACAGGTTCAGCATCCCACCGAGTTGTAGCATTAAGTTCTCTAAAATGAATCACAAGTCTATATGAATTGTCTTCTTTTGTAACCATGACTACTGGTGAGCAATATGCCGATACTGAAGGTTCAATTATACTTAACTTTAATAACCTGTCTACCTCTCGGTCAAATGCATCCCTAAGGTGAACTGGAAATGAATATAGTTTCCGAAATATCGGTAAAGACATCAGAAAATTTACCCACACATTTCAACAGTTCACTTTTCTTATGATTATTTAAAGACTCGTTGATATTTACAACTGTGGTAACAGAGAGTTCAAGAGTCACCACGTCATGTAGTTCCTTGTCATCTTCCACATTAGATGTGTCAGTTGCGCACACATTCAACTCTTCAGTTTCCGTATCCTTTTGTGTGGAAAAACTAGATCAAAGTTATTAAGACAACTGACAGAATTTCTTCTGTAATATTTCTTAAGAATGTTTATATAATACAGCTTGGGCTTTTCCTTGACCTCTACGAGGTAATCAACCTCCCACAAATCTTCAAAACTTTATAAGAACCTTTTCAAGCTACTAATAATTTGTTTGATTTTATTGGTAACGCCATTAGAACTTCATCCCATGTTTTACAACTTCTCCTCTGACTTCTGGTATCAAAATAGGTTTTATATTGGTCCATGGATAAGCTTAAGTTTTTGCAACTATGTCAGAGGTCTTCTCAAGCTTAGATGTTAGGTCAAGGAGAAACTGATAAGAAGATTGAACCTCAGCTTTCTTTCCTCAGTAGTCCACAAGTCAGGATGGACAATGGACCTCTGACCTGTCTACCATAGAGAAGTTCGAAGGGTGAGAACCCTGAAGAGTCACTGGGAACTTCCTTCATGACAAAGTACAGGGGTAGATAACGATGCCACTCCTTAGGTTTAAGGGAGCAAAGTTTCTTTAAAATGGACTTGAGAATGGAGTGCTGGTGCTCAATCATCCCGTTACAGCTGGGATAATATGGTGTGGTGAAGAGAGGTTTTACTCCCAAAAGTTGGTAGAGTTCTTGCATTAGTTCAGAGGCGAATTGTGTCCCATGGTCCGGCAAAATCTCTGTGTGGATGCCAACCCTGGAAAAACTGGACAGAAGGGCTTCAGCTACCTCTGTAGTAGTTATGGGTTTCAAGGGTAAGGCTTCGGGGAAACTCGAAGCATAATCTACTAAAGTTAGAATTTATCTATATCCTCCAGGTGAAAGTGTCGGTAAAGGACCAACGATGTCAGTAGCTACCCTCTCTAACCGTAAAGATCGGCATTTTGATCATAGGTACTCGCCGGGTGGCTCGGGAAGATGACAGTTGGCATACTTTACATGACTTAAATAACAAAAAAAGGCAAAATACCGTGACACTGTGACTTTGTAAATGGTCCAAGTCGGACCGAAACGTCGTCGTAAGCTCCTCTCTTCTACTACACAGTAGTATCAGAGGACATTTTAGGTCAAAAATATGCTTCCTTAATTTTATTCAAGATTTTACGATGTGAAAAATGTCCGGCCACTGGCAGGTCATGGGCCATTATAAGAACAGTCTCCCTACATTGCCTTGGAACAACTAAAATGGAATAGCCTGTCCCAACTGAATTGGATTTAAACACAGATTTATAGAGGTTACTCATAATTTATTAAAATTTATATGAAAAGTTTCTCCTTTGGATAACTTGTTTCTTTATAGTAGAATTATGGCAATCCTGAAGTGAAGGGCAATTACGTTGTATATTGACAACGTCTGGGAAAATCAAAGGTAGGAGAAGCCTGGGCTTTGGTATGAGCCCAAGTCAAGAGTAGTGTTGAAGGCGATATCCTAACTTTCATTCACACCCCTTCCACCTGTAGCCGACACCCAATCAGCTACGCACAATTCTAGTAGCCGTCACCCAGTTATAACTCCACAAACGTTTCATGGTGGCTCTTTACCATATACTCAACTGCTTCACAAGTGTTGTGGTGGTCAGAGGATCACAGTACCTCTGTCAGAATCTCTACTCGTGTTCGGGTCACTGTCTACTCAGTGTGTCAACAGTCACGTCCACCTGTCACCACCGCTCCCCATCCTTGTCATCAAAAGCTCGGCGTTCCAAACTATGATTCAGAGCCGTGCCGATTCAGAACATCGGCACGGCACCATTAACTACGTTTTATGCACATATTAGGTTTGAGTCACTAATTATTTATATATTTCATTTCTTTGCTTTAAGTAGGATTAATTTCATGTTTATTTCATTTTTTCATAGTAATATAATTGTTTATCTATTTATATTAATTATTCTCTATCTGTTAATTTCCATTAGGAGGAACCAGCCATATCAAATACTCTTTGAGGGTCTGATAGGGCTGCAGAACCTTCACAGGGCGTGCACTGTCGTGAACACATCACAAGTAGACAATTGTATTTCAGGTAATCTTGGTAGCATCTGCGGCCGAGGGATATAGCAGGATGGCTTCTATGAGTGTGTGGTGGAGGCCATGAGCCCCGTGCTATCCCTTTGGCCGAATTCCCCTCTGTAGCGACAGGTAGTCTCCAATACGTATTCCCTCCTTTCAGAATGTCTATCCTGAACATCAACCCGTTCAGCACCGTCTTCTGAACCCTTCAGTAACGCTTCAAGATCCCAAAATGCGAGGGGGTAGGCTTGTTGCCTCACTTCCAGAAGACTTAATTAAATTAGCCTCCAATGCGAGGTAATCCACTGGATCAGGCTGGATCAGTGTTTGTACTGTAGTAGGTTCGCCGGTCTTGTGATCAGTGTCTCGCAGCTTTAATAGACCTAGTAACGAAAGATTGCTTACCGGGGAGGTTCTGACGACAGATGGCTAGTGTGGCCATGTTGCTTGTCGTACTCGTGTCGAGGTAGTGAGAGTTGACTCACATAGTAGTGTTGGGGGCGGGAGATACCTGAGAAATACCTGTGTGAGTCACGCAGCTGCCTGCTTCAGCTAGTGAGTCCCGTGCCTGTGGTGACTGTATGGTGTACCAGTGTATTCACCACGCAAGAACGCAGAAGGAAAGGAGGCCCTTCTTACAGCTCATTTGTAACTCCCGCCCTCGTCTGAGGCTACCCCGTGGGCAGTTAAACTGGAGGGTTGGAGGTGCCGAAGGCATTATTGTTTATGGAAAGTGTAACTACTGTCTTAAGCTAAATGACTATTTCTAACTTAACTTAAATATGTGTAGTAGTATTGTAATATTGTAGTGTATAATTAACCTAGGAGTTACGAGGCTAATTAAGTATATACAGAACTGACAACTGTCTCTAGCCGTCGTCTCTTACCTCCTATGCCTCCATTTTCTCAGCTGGGAGGGGAGTGTAACGGATTCTGGAAAATACGGATATTTTCTACATCTCCATCTAATTTGACACATTTGTGGTCTTTATGAGTGACATAATAGGTGACATAGGTGTCCCATAGCTGGATCGCTACCGCACTCAGCTCACACACTGAGGTCCGGAGTTCGAATCCCCGATACGGTTGGATAACATTAGGACGTGTTTCTATAAGACATCTGCTGTCCATGTTAACCAATCAGTATAAAATGGATACCTGGGTGTTAATCGACTGGTGTGGGTCGCATCTTGGGACAAAACTGACCTAATTTGCCCGAAATGCTCTGCATAACAAGTGGTATGCCATTGATGTCAGCTAAGCCTGTATACCTCGTACATGTACTTGTAGCAATAAAGATATTATTGTAATGCAGATGCACATTGAATTTCTTCAATGTTGATATTGTAGTATCACAGAGTAAACAAATCATTTTATCTCAAACAGAAACAAGTAAATATTTTAATTCCCAATCATCAACGTGAGCTTTATTTTCTTTTTACATCATTCTTTTAGTCTTTTATGACATGATGGGTTAAGGACACACATAAAATAATAAAAAGTACATAAGAACATAAGAAGGAAGGAACACTGCAACAAGCCTACTGACCCATGCGGAGCAGGTCCATGTCCGCTTCCCCCACCGGATTAGCCCTATGACCCACCTGTAGACAGCCTGTACTGTCTACACAGACAGCCCATGCTGTCTGCCAGCTAAGTTCATACTTCGTGCCATGCTGGTGCTGCTACCTATAGGCGTTGCCACTTCAGCCTGCCTGCCCTTGCCTCACTCTCACTCACACAGCGGCCTAGCAGGAAGACACAAGGCCTACTCCTAGCTCTCTCTCGTGGGCATGGCCCTGCCCGGGCCATGGGCACAACACACAAGCCTGTGTACCCACCACGACACTTTTCAATAAACTAAGAAGCCTCCGAAGAAGTATATCATTTAACCACCCGCTACCAGAACGCCAAACAAACTATTAAACATTGGTAGCAGCGGTGGTCGCAGCAGTTGTTTGCCCGGAGAGAGGAAGGAGAGGTATGAAGCCATCTTCACTTCATCACCCTACACAAGAAGCATCCGTCTCTCAACAAGTTATCCTGATGTCGTGTCTGCACATTTGAGCATCCAGACACAGGTACAAGCAGGGTCCAGCCGAAATTTGCCGAAATTCTCCGAGAATTGTAAGTGACCCCACGCTACAGTGTCCCACGCTGTTTCTCAAGTCACGTGTTCAGCGTCACTTGTATGTTGCTGTTGTTGTTCAGCTCAGCACAGATGTTTCAGCAAGCCAGAGGTGAGTTTTGTGGCGATTTCTGCGTCCAGTGTGATTTCTCCACGTGTTTGTGGGAGGAGGAAGTGGCCGCTCCTTGCCTCACCCTGCTGTACTCTCACACCTCACCAGCCTACCATACACCACTCACCACTACCCACTCCCTTTGCTGTGTTTTCTGCTGTTTTCCGTGTGAATTCATTGCCAGAACTGTGTATCCGAGTGCCCGAGGCCACTCGAAGCTACGTGGATCAGCATGCCACGTAGATCACGACACCATGTGGATCACAATGCCACATTGGGTGTGGGTGATGTCACATGGATCTACCAGCCATGTGAGTTACCAGATGTCCCAGGCCTCATGCTGTGGTCTGCTGCCTGCATCACATCGACGTCACTCACAATGCTGGCCGACTTCATGACGTCACGATGTCTGCTGACGTCACCTCACGATGTCTGCCTGACGTCACCTCGAGATGTCTGCTGATGTCACCTCGCGACATCATGCCTGACATCACATGTCACATCGAGTGTTCTAGTAATTATTTCAGTATTGTCGAGAAGACTGAGAGAAGATATATGTCGTGTTAAATAATTCCTCTCAGTGTTCTCACATTTTAGTATGTCTTAGTGTCAGTTTTGTGCGCAGACAAGCATCATTTGCTAGTTTAAGCCATGTTGTACTGCATGTACCGCGGGTGTGTAAAGTTTCCCTGTGTCCAGTGAGGTCTGAGCCAGACCACTGTGTTAAGTCACCAGTGTGACCAGTACATTTGACAGCTGATGTCAAGTCAGCCCCCGAGTGACCGAGCCCCCTTGTACAGAAAGCTTTTATGCTCGTTGCTCGTGATGTTCTGCAGAATCGTACCTGCTACGATTCCCATCGAGATTTGTTTCACTTCACCTCCAGTCCTTCAGAGTGCAGTTATATGTAGAGAAACAAGTCTGGGGACGCTTAGACTAACCTCTGCTATAACTCCAACTGCTGAGAGAATGATACTCGCCAAGCCGCAGTTAGGCCTGTCGGCAGGTGCTGTCAGCCTCGTGTCAAGCTTCAGTGAGCAGCCTGCACAAAGATGATGTCACTTTGACTGCTAGCTCGCTCACTGCAGTCTGGTGTATGATGTAACGGTTCCCAGATGTTTCGCCCAGTCATCTCTGCCACGACTCGCTCCACGCTCGCCGGAAGTGACAGCCCAGCGACAGTACCAGTCGAGAAGTGTCCTCCTGAGTCGCTTGCCAGAAGTCCTGCCCAATTGCCGAGTTTTGTCGACGCCTCACTCGAAGGCACCAGCATGTCGTGCCCCAGGTTGAGTGAAACCTGCAGCGACTCCTACGATGTCTGCTTCACCGTTCCAGAGGAGACCGTACCTTGTTATGTCACAGCTCAGCTGCAGTGGTCTCCCATGTTGCAGTATCTGTCCAGATGCAGGAAGGCGTGCAGTGATGCACTTCGATGCTCACTGCCTTTGACCACGATGTTTAGCACACCCCACATGTTTTTTTCTTCCCTCCCTGTAGGAAGTTTTTTTTTTCATGTCCATATGTATATATATGTTTTTATTTTGTGTTCTGTGCCCTGGTCCTACGAGAGAGAGACCGAGTTTGTTTTTACCACCAGTATTGTCGCGTCGGGACGACGCGCGGTAGGTGACCGAGCATATGTAGACAGCCTGTACTGTCTGCACAGACAGCCCATGCTGTCTGCCAGCTTAGTTCATACTTCGCGCCATGCTGGTGCTGCCACCTATAGGCGTTGCCACTTCAGCCTGCCTGCCCTTGCCTCACTCTCACTCACACAGCGGCCTAGCAGGAAGACACAAGGCCTACTCCTAGCTCTCTCTTGTGGGCATGGCCCTGCCCAGGCCATGGGCACAACACACAAGCCTGTGTACCCACCACGACACTTTTCAATAAACTAAGAAGCCTCCAAAGAAGTATATCATTTAACCACCCGCTATCAGAACGCCAAACAAACCATTAACCACACCCATTCTGGTCACCTCCACTCAAGGAAGGAGCACGGCACCAGACCCAGCAGCACAAGCTAGTCAGGTACAACTCACACCCACCCACACCCACTCATGTATTTATATAACCTATTTTTAAAACTGTACAACGTTTTAGCCTGAGTAACTGTACTCGGGAGTTTGTTCCACTCATCCACCACTCTATTACCAAACCGGTGCTTTCCTATATCCTTCCTGAATCTGAATTTTTCCAACTTGAAACCATTGCTGCGTGTCCTGTCTTGGCTGGAAATTTTCTGCACGCTATTTACATCCCCTTTATTTATTCCTGTTCTCCATTTATACACCTCGATCATATCCCCCTAATTCTATGCCTTTCGAGAGAGTGCAGATTCAGGGCCCTCAGTCTATCCTCATAGGGAAAATTTCTGATACATGGGATCATCTTTGTCATCCTCCTCTCTACGTTTTCCAGAGCATTTATATCCATTCTGTAATACGGTGACCAGAACTGAGCAGCATAGTCTAAATGAGGCCTAACCAAGGATATATAGAGTTGAACAACCTGAGGACTTCTATTATTTATACTTGTAGATATGAAACCAAGAATTCTGTTAGCTTCTTTGCGAACACTAATGCACTGTTGTCTTGGTTTTAGATTACTGCTAACCAGAACTCCTAAATCCTTTTCGCAATCAGTAGTATTAAGATCTACATTATTTAGTTTATATGTCGCATGATTATTTTCCTGTCCCACATTTAGAACTTTACATTTGTCTATATTAAACTGCATCTGCCACTTCTCCGACCATTGCAGAAACGGTCACGCTGTATAATTTTTCTAAATTTGCACTTCAGAGTCGTGTGCACTTATATTAAAAGACAATAACACTTGTCAACTATTTTTGGAAAGTTGTATGCTTCTTAAATTAGATTAGTTAATTTTCCAGTATTTTCATGTCCTGGATCCAAATATCACCTTGAAAAATGCTTATTGGTTATAGGTTTAAAGATACGAGACATGCAATATTTGATTATTTTGATGATTTTTTAACGTACAATATGTGTCAGAATATTTTAAACTCTAATCAGAACCTACTCTCTGCCTTTTGGCTTGACGCTTATAGTGGGCTGAAGAATCATCTCTTGCCAATGTCCAGCAATAGTCTGCAAGCATTCTTGTGTTCCATTTGCCCTGGTACCAGGGCCTGGTACAGGGCCTTAAACTCTAATATCAACCTTGACCTAAAACGCTTTCTTGATAGTTGTGACAGAACCCACAGGCATAACACCAGAAACAAACATCTCTACGACATTCCCCGTGTCCGACTAAACCTTTACAAAAATTCAATGTATGTCAAAGGCCCTAAAATCTGGAATACCCTACCTGAGAACTCTAGAACTGCAGACACATTCATCACCTTCAAAACTACCATTAGAAAACATCTTATCTCCCTGATACACCCCGTCAACTAACTACACGAATACCACCTGGTGGTTCACACTTACACTCGCTCACTCATTTGACCATAAACAGAAATATTAATCTCAGTCTTAAAATAATGAATCCTGTGATACTCCAATACTGAAACTATATACTGTGCCAAAACAAAAGCATTCACATTGCTAAACTCACAAACTAGTATTTAGTCACTTAGCCATAATACCAACTTACCTCATAATTTGTAATATTTTACAATTAAGAATAAAACTAAGTATGCCCGAAATGCCTAGCCATGCTAAGCGTTCTAGTGGTACACTCTGTAATCACAATTTTACTACATGTAAACCACACAATAACCAAATTTCTGTAAACTCAGCATTGTAATCCTTATAGAGAATAAACTCTGAATTTTTCCATGGTTGAAATATCTTGGTGAAACCTTTCACCATGTTCGTTACTAACTGCCGCAAGTTCGCTGGAAAAAGTCTAAATGTGAGTCTAAAAAGTGGATTTTAAGTGACATGTTACATCCCTTGTTCTTGTAAGCCTTAATGAGGTTTTCCATCAATTCTTCTTAGTTGCCTTCCCTTCTGTTTCCGAGAAATCCCTTCGCCACTAACTTGAATGCTTCCCAAGCAACTTTCTCCTCCCATGAAGATCTGATTCAAAGTCACCATCTATAAGAAGTTCTCGAATCTGAGGACCATTCAAGACTCTCTCTTATCTTAGCGTTGCTCAATGAGGGGAATTCTGATAAATATATTCTCACAAGGTTCTTTCATATGTGGTACATAGCCCACAGGAACTGATGGTTTACTATTGCCTATATACAGCAAGACACCTTGCAGACTCGTTTTTGATGAATCTGTGAACAGCCTCCAGTGACTGGGTTCGTAGTCGACGCCAAGTGCTTCCGTCAGACCATTACATTAATGACTCAAGAAATCGTTTTGAGACTCTATGACCGCGGGTTCAATCCCGGCCGGGGGTATGGATTACATTAATATTGTTGCAAGCCACTAAATCACCTTCCATTACCAAATTTTGAAATCTTCACATCAGCTGCCAGGAGATTCCACTGTTGAAGACGAAAGCCTAGCAGGTCTGCTTTATTTTTGGGCAGCTGCAGATCCCTGACAAGGTCATGGAGTTCCCTTTCGTTATGAGATGTGCTTCATCATAGTTTCGGTCACTCTGTAATCAAATACTGTCATCCGTCTCTTCTTCCTCACCACTTTCTTCATCTGACTCGAAGGATAAGGAAGTTGTTGCATCAGGAACAGGTAGACCGTCTCCTTGTGGAACTGGACGAATAGCTGATGAAATATTTGGATATTCAATGGACTCCTTTTTTTTCTTTGACAAACCCCTTTTGTACTGGAGGTACCATGCATGAATAACAATTGTTGGTAAGGTCTGTTGACCAAAAGGTCTGTTGGCCAAAAGTTTTCATTTCCTCTTCCTGTTCAACCATTGACGAAGGTTAGTAGTACAACTGTTGCAGCATATGTGTGGAGCCCAGTTCTTATCCTGGTCACCAATCTTGCATCCAAAATATAGGTGATATCCCTTTCTAACCATAGCAGTTATACGGCGCTTATGTGATGCAAAGGTCACCTCACCACAAATGTAGCAGAAGTTGTGTGCTCTATTCACACAAGTACGACGCATCTCAAAGAAAATAATTAGAAGATAAACAGAAAATTTATTCATTAATTTATCATTATAATACAGAGCATGACCGCTAATCAGAAGTATTTATATAATTCAGTAGGAAAATAAAATTAATATAATATGCCTCACATGCATATCAGTAGCTTGCTCAATGAACATTTATTATAGTTTAAAAAGTGTTTGGCTAAGAAAATCACCGACCTATCACCTCAAAATATAAACTTGCACAGCACAACCATCTTCTATGACTGCTGGAACAATAATGAAGGTCAGTGAGACTGTGACTGTGGTAAGACACACACTGCCACAAGCCGCCTGTTAGAACCTGCTGTGACATGTAGATGCATGTTGAAAAGTAGAGCTAACAAACAATTTTAACCATAATATTCATTATCAGTGACCTAAAATTAGTTGGAAATTACTACTCTGGTCTCGGAAGCATTTTGGTTGTTGACCAGTGTAATGGACTGGTCACATATTCTCGCCCTCCATCACCAACTTGCCTTAGGCTGGAAGGTGGTGGTCAAGTGGGAAACCCACTGTCCAAAACAGCATTAGGTCAATTAGGACTAAATTATGAGCGTAGCAGGTACGAAAACAACCCTTAAAACAATGTTTTAGATGGGGAGGACTATATGCTCACCCTCCTTCACCCACTTGCCTCTGGCTGGATGGTAGTGGTCAGGGGAGGAACCTATGGTCTAAATCTAAAGTCGCATTGGGTCTGTTAGGATTAATTCATGAGGGTAACGTATTTTAATAAAAATAAAAGGGATTTCTTATGTAAAATTCTGATTCATTCAGAAGGCCGCACTTAGCGACCTATAGAAAGCCGCAGTTTCCCCACCCCTGTTATAAGCACAAACAACAAGTCGAGCGAAAGAAATATTGCGAGAATACTGTCTTTCCGACTCTATTCCCACGAGCCTTCCTAGTGCAGGGAGAGTGCCAGAGCCAGAGTTTGCTATCACCTGCAACTCACAAGACTGCCATTCTCACGAGCCCCCCTTGGGGGGGCTAGGCCTGGGGACAGTTGGTCCCAGAAGATGAGGAGGTATTTGTACCTCCTCCCATGGCACACGTAGGTCTCAGACACTCCCCAGACAGGGAGCCAAGGCTGGGTCACCATCTGGAAAAGACCCGGGCCGGGAGAATACCGGCGAATCAAGAAGAAGACGGTCTTTCCTTTCATTCTGGGCTTAACAACCATCGACCTATAAGAAGGTCATTAGGCCGGGGGCGCCCTATTTAAGGAACGACACAAGGTCATCTATCAGAAAAGGAAGAGACAAGGAAGAACAAACCTATGACTACCTAACAGTTGAGAACATGACTGGAAATGTAATGTGGAATCATGGTTAGTCAGTGAGAGTGTGAGATGAAGAATGTAATATAATGTCACAGGCTTTCTTAAAAGAAGTTATTCAAAAGTGCAACGTACATAAAAGGTGAAAGTATGAGAGAGGTACCTAAGAAAAACAGGAGTCAGAAGTCAAGGTGGCGTACATATATAGTGTATAGCAGCATACATGTAAATTGAATATATACAGGAACGAGTTCATAAATTATACTATCATGATCAAATCTGTCCCTGACGGATAGTGGTTGTGGAGGAGGAAGTGAACTGTGAACGGTAGGCGTTATCACCACTACCCCTCCCCATCCATCAACCACTTCCCCTCCCCATCCATCAACGACTACCCCTCCCCATTCATCAACGACTACCCCTCCCCATCCATCAACCACTACCCCTCCCCATCCGTCAATCACTACCCCTATCGATCCATCAACCACTACCTCTCCCCATTCATCAACTACTACCCCTCCCCATCCATCAACCACTACCCCTCCCCACTCATCAACTACTACCCCTCCCCATCCATCAACCACTACCCCTCCCCATCCATCAACCACTACCTCTCCCCATCCATCAACCACTACCCCTCCCCACTCATCAACTACTACCCCTCCCCATCCATCAACCACTACCCCTCCCCATCCATCAACCACTACCTCTCCCCATCCATCAACCACTACCCCTCCCCATTCATCAACTACTACCCCTCCCCATCCATCAACCACTACCTCTCCCCATTCATCAACTACTACCCCTCCCCACTCATCAACTACTACCCCTCCCCATCCATCAACTACTACCCCTCCCCATCCATCAACCACTACCCCTCCCCATCCATCAAACACTACCCCTCCCCATCCATCAACCACTACCCTACCACAACTACCTACCCCTTCACGCATCAATCTTCCCATATTCATTGTCAACTCCATCAACACAGTATTTCCTCCACCAGCTTCACTTCGTCCCTCACCACCCATCACACATTGTGCTGCCCCACCTCTCTCTCCTCCACCATTCCTCCTCCAACAAAATTCCTACCCCACTCTCACGTAAGGATGAGGTGTAAATTAGTCAAGCATTTAAACACCCGCTTAAGTATGCTCCAGTGATGAGGAATCTCATTGCTAATCCTGACTCCTTAAAAGATTATTATAGCTTATTTCTAATAATCCATTAGTGATTTTAATGAGGACAGCGTTTGAGAGAGAGAGAGAGAGAGAGAGAGAGAGAGAGAGAGAGAGAGAGAGAGAGAGAGAGAGAGAGAGAGAGAGAGAGAGACCTTGAGTATGCTCCACTTTCTTGGGTTGCCTGCCCCTATCTCAATCTGCGACTTCTTGACAGAGTAGAAAACAGAGCAGGAAGACTCATCTCTCGCCTGGACCCAGCCTGGATAGATCTGTCATTTCAGCAGAGCCTTCAACACAGGAGGGATGTGGGTGGCCTTGATGTTATGTACAAGGCCAATATTGTCAGAGTACCACACTTGGCTCCACTTCGAAGACAGCTAGAAGTGAGCTTCTACACAACAAGACGGGCAGTAAGCAGCAATTTCACTCGGACTGTCGCCTTCTCCAGAACATCACTGCATCTGAGGTCATTTATTCCTAGGATGACTCGAATCTCGAACATGTTCATACATCATAATGATATCAGCGAAATAAAGTCAATTGAACAAATGAAATTGCTGACCCACAGATGGCTCCAACTTCATCCATACTTATGTCTCATAGCAATAAAAAGGCTTATAAATGAGCTGATGTAGGTAACATATGTTAGCCTGTAAATAAAGTTAGGAATTCTTACCCCAACCTTGTAAAACCCTGTGTTAAAAGAGAGAGAGAAAGAGAAAGAAAGAGAGAGAGAGAGAGAGAGAGAGAGAGAGAGGGAGGAAGAGAGAGAGAGAGAGAGAGAGAGAGAGAGAGAGAGAGAGAGAGAGAGAGAGAGAGAGAGAGAGAGAGAGAGAGAGAGAGAGAGAGAGAGAGAGAGAGAGAAAGAGAAAGAGAAAGAGAAAGAGAAAGAGAAAGAGAGAGAGAGAGAGAGCTGGTAAATGTAAGACAATAAAAAGTTAGGACTTAGGTTAAAAGTCTCAAATGGCTGCCAGGGGTGATAGTGGTGGTGGAGTAATGGGAATATTGTTGGGTGATGGTAGCAGAGGTGTGTGGAGTGATGGGGATGCGGCGGAGTGATGTTGGTGAAGGCGAGCACAATGGTGTGTAGGTAATGGAGGAAGTGATGTTTGTGGTGACAGAGGCTGAGGAAAAGAGAGGAAGACCTTTGAATTTAAGGTAGTAAAAGGTGAAAGAGCGAGTCATGGAGATAGACCTCGAGCTAGATGTCAATCATGAGATCTAGCTCCTGGTCTCAGTCATGACATTTCACCATTATATCGTGTTGGTGGGCGGTAGTAATCCTTTCTTTTGGTAACTCATAAACAAATGAAAAGTAACTAATTGTAATAAAACCAACAGTAAATAAGATAAATAAAGATAAAACATAGATGAGATCAGGTGGTGAATTAAGACAGTGTGAACGAGTGACAGATACTAGATGACACAGTTACCGTCAAGTGCACCTATATAGATCACCACCGCTACGACTTATTCTCAAAGGTGAAATTGCAGATCTTGAGAA
The DNA here is from genome assembly GCF_038502225.1 of Cherax quadricarinatus. Lineage (NCBI taxonomy): Eukaryota > Metazoa > Arthropoda > Malacostraca > Decapoda > Parastacidae > Cherax > Cherax quadricarinatus. The sequence continues at coordinate 39,454,516 of NC_091307.1, forward strand.
TCCACAGAGAACCTTTACTGCATATAAGTTCTTTCGAATGCGTTAATTACTGGGAACGCTTGGAATCACTTAACCTGTACTCGCTAGAGTGCAAGAAGGATAGATACATCATAAATCTACACCTGGAAAATCGTAGAGGGTCTTGTCCCTAATCTGCACACAGAAATCACTCCCAACGAAATCAAAATACCTGGGAGGCGATGCAACATACCCTCAGTGAAAAGTAGGGGCGCCATGAGTACACAAAGAGAAAATACAATAAGCATGGAGAAATTTTCTCCAGGAGGGGGATATCAGCCCCTTTCAGCCCTTTTTAGCCCTTTCAGCCCTGAGGGGCCTGACCCACTCAGAAAGGACAATGGCATCTTTCTTCTGCATCAACACTTTAATTGATTCCAGGTACAGTACCAGCGTGTGTCATATACACGCCACGTCTTTGCAAGAAACCAATGTTGCAAATAGTGTAGTTTAATAAGAGAAAATCAATCTCTTTACCATAGCAGGACAATTAAGGAAAATCCTGCACCCATTTTATTACCATGTTAAAGATGTACATTGTTGTCTGTGCCCAGACAGCGGAATCGAGCATTCTGCATTGCTTCATGGTGGAAGTTTGGCAAGCATGCTTTGACGGCACTTCTTTTGTGTCGGGAAGCTGGGGCTAGACGGAGACGCCGCGGGGCCAGATTGCTTTAAAACCTGCAAAGGGAAACGTTAACACCGGGGTAACGAACAAAGAACACTGATCCGCGCGTTTGTGTGCTCAGAGACAATATAATAATAACAATAAATAACGAACAAAGAACACTGATCCGCGCGTTTGTGTGCTCAGAGACAATATAATAATAACAATAAATAACGAACAAAGAACACTGATCCGCGCGTTTTTGTGCTCAGAGACAATATAATAATAACAATCAATAACGAACAAAGAACACTGATCCGCGCGTTTGTGTGCTCAGAGACAATATAATAATAACAATAAACATATTACCAAGAAGTGTGAGTAGCTTCTTTAGTGACATTACGGTGAACAAATCCTGCTGAACAGTGTAACCAGTAAGTGTTGCGAATTATCCAAGCAGAATGAAAGACGTGGACATCCTCAAAGACACTATTCTTCAATCAAGACGCCGATACCCGGGTGTAAAGATCCGTTACACAAACCCAGGTAAGTCTCTTTTGACGTATGGTAGTTCAATTGACTGCGCAGTTGAGAACTAATGTACGATCTAGGCAGATTACCATAAACCCCGGTAATAGGTGGGCTTTTTAGCCCAACACTAGTGAGTATAAAGTTCTCATCAGTATTAAGTTGTTCAATGAAATACTGACACAATACCCTTAAGAGTAATTATACTTATAAGCACTTGTTCCCGACAGGCACGTGGTAGTAGAACAACTGTCTGTCGTCGGAGGCTGCTGTCGTCAGAGGCTGCTGTCGTCAGAGGCTGCTGTCGTCAGAGGCTGCTGTCGTCAGAGGCTGCGATAAGCAGAGACAGCGATAAAGCTAAGTGTCCTCATTAATGATACAAAGTTCCTTTGTTTGTCCTACACATTTACTTAACTATAGTTGGTGAGATAAATTATACCACAATAAGTGTGTTGGGGCCATGACTGTTCAACAGCCTCTCACCAACCATAAGAGGAATTACCAATAGACCCCTGGTTGTCTTCAAGAAGGTGCTGGCCAGATACTTAAAGTCGGTGCCATATCAGCCGGGTTGTGATTCGAACGTTGAACTACGTGCGGCCAGCAGTAACAGCCTAGTTATCAGCTCCTGATCCACCGGGAGGCCTGATCGTGGACCGGACCACAGAGACGTTGATCCCTGGAATACCCCCCAGGTAGACTCCAGGTAGATAGCGGGTTGGACGATGATTGTGTACCATGGTGGGGACGGAACACTCAATAACCTCGCAGACATTCGCTTTTGTTAAAAATATAATATACAAGTACATGTACAAGGTATATAGGCCTAGCTGACATCAGTGACATACTACTTTATAGAAAGCCACTTCTTATGCAGAGCATTTCGGGCAAGTTAGGTCAGTATTGTCCCAAGATGTAACCCACACCAGTCGACTAACTCCCAGGTACCCATTTTACTGATGGGGAACATCGACAACCGGTGTAAAGAAACAAGCCCAATGTTTCTACCCTCGCTGGAAATCGAACCCAGACCCTCGCCGTGTAAAGCTAGAGCTTTAGCCACGGGGCGCCATGAACCTCAGCAACGCAGCGCTACATAACACCACTCTTTCATTATTTTTATTGGCCTGTGTCCATATTAGATGGTGTGATTGTTAGCATTTCATTAGAATCATTAGTTGTGATAATTAATACCTACACATTAAGTGGGAGGTTTTATCTTGAAAGCGTTGATTCTTCTTCCCGTTGTGTTGTGTACACTGTCAGTGTGTTGACCGCCATGACGTTACTCGAAGCCGACTATGCAGCATGGCTCGTACCAGGCAGAACTGCTCATAACAAGCAGCACTGCTCGAACCAGGGCAGCACTACTCATACCAGGGTAGCACTGCTTGCACCAAGCAGCACTGCTCGTACCAAGCAGCATTGCACATACCAGGGTAGCACTGCTTGTACCAGGCAACACTGCTCGTACCAGGCAGCAATGCTCGTTCCATGGCAGCACTGCTCTTACCATGGCAGCACTGCTCATACCAGGCAGCACTGCTAATATCAAGACACACTGCTTGTACCAAGCAGCACTGCTCGTACCACGCAACACTGCTCGTACCACGCAGCACTGCTCGTACCACGCAACACTGCTCGTACCACGCAGCACTGCTCATACCAGGCAGCATGCTCGTGCCAAGCAGCACTCCTCGTTCCTGGCGGCACTGCTGGTACCAGGAAGAGCTGCTCGCATCATGTTGCTGCTGCCACCAGACAGCACTACTCGCGGTGCAGTCGCCTGCACACGACAGCACGTCAACAGTCATTATATGTATAAACACTGCGCTCAGCAACATACTGCATATTGCACTGCACTCTAGATCACTACAAAAAAATTTCACAGTGAACATTCCGATAGGCTCCTGCCGTTTTTAGTGTCGCAGGACATTGTACAAGCAGTTCCCTCTAATACAGTATCAACTTCTTGGAACTGTTAGTCATGGACTGCCAAGTACATGTGCCACTTACCTCCAGCTGTCCTGCTGTTGCTCACAGTCTCCACTCTCTGCGTCATAACAAAAATGTTGAAATTGTAATTCCAGTGGTGGAATTTTGTCAATATTCCCAATTCCTCTTTTTTTTCACTTAAGTGCAATTTGAAACACTTATTTTTCCATTTGCAATGCTTCAATTTGCAATTATATTTTTTTCCTGGCTGATTCACAGCAACCATAAAGTTATCTTAGTTTGAGTCAGATATTTTCTATATTTAGTTATTTACTAAATAATCTCTTCACAAAAATTTTTTATTCGTTAAAATCTTGTAGTTATTTTTCAATGTTACATTATAATTTTACCGCTAAATCAATCCTCTCGCAGCAACGTGATAATGTGAATGATTTATCCTGCAATTTGACAAGTATTACTTTAGCAACTGTTAGCAATTGTTATGTCACAGTTCTGTTAAAAGTATTTTTAAGTGTCACATGGAATTCTATATTTTTCTTTGCAATATAGTTTTTGCACATCACTTTAATTTTGTGTGACAATTACGTTTCAAGGTGTCGTAGCAATAATTATTCCATACATTTAAACGTGTACTTTTCCATGATGTTCGTCAGTGTTACTTGATGATATCAACACTTGCCAGTGTTTGTGTGTCATTCCTTAGTGATGACTGTGTTAACTGTTAATGTTATATTCTCTGTTTAGCTAAGCAGTGTATTATGGAGTGTAATGGAGTTTAACACAGCGTTTAATGGTGTGTAATATGGAGTGTAATGAAGTGTAATATGGAGCTTAACGGATTATAATATGTAGTGCAATGGAAACCTGAGAATTACAAATTGCAATGCGAAGAGCAATAAAGATGAGAGGAGCACTGCAGGAGACCTACTGGCACACACTACAGGAGGCCTACTGGCACAGACTGCAGGAGACCTACTGGCACACACTGCAGGAGACCTACTGGCACACACTGCAGATGATCTACTGGCACACACTGCAGAAGACCTACTGGCACACACCGCAGGAGACCTACTGGCACGCACTGCAGGAGACCTACTGGCACACACTGCAGGAGACCTACTGGCACACACTGCTGGAGACCTACTGGCACACACTGCTGGAGACCTACTGGCACACACTGCAGGAGACCTACTGGTACACACTACAGGAGACCTACTGGCACACACTTCAGGAGAGCTACTGGCACACACACTGCAGGAGACCTACTGGCACACACTGCAGGAGACCTACTGGCACACACACTGCTGGAGACCTACTGGCACACACTGCAGATGATCTACTGGCACACACTGCAGGAGACCTACTGGCACACACTGCAGGAGACCTACTGGCACACACTGCAGGAGACCTACTGGCACACACACTGCAGGAGACCTACTGGCACACAATGCAGGAGACCTACTGGCAGACACTGCTGGAGACCTATTGGTACACACTGCTGGAGACCTATTGGTACACACACTGCAGGAGACCTACTGGCACACACTGCAGGAGACCTACTGGCACACACTGCTGGAGACCTATTGGTACACACACACTGCAGGAGACCTACTGGCACACACTGCAGGAGACCTACTGGCACACACTGCAGGAGACCTACTGGCACACACTGCAGGAAACCTACTGGCACACACTGCAAGAAACCTACTGGCACACACTGCAGGAAACCTACTGGTACACACTGCAGGAGACCTACTGGTACACACTGCAGGAGACCTACTGGCACACACTGCACGAAACCTACTGGCACACACTGCAGGAAACCTACTGGCACACACTGCAGGAGACCTACTGACACACACTGCAGGAGACCTACTGGCACACACTGCAGGAGACCTACTGGTACACACTGCAGGAAACCTACTGGCACACACTGCAGGAGACTTACTGGCACACACTGCAGGAGACCTACTGGTACACACTGCAGGAGACTTACTGGCACACACTGCAGGAGACCTACTGGCACACACTGCAGGAAACCTACTGGCACACACTACAGGAGACCTACTGGCACACACTTCAGGAGAGCTACTGGCACACACTTCAGGAGAGCTACTGGCACACACACTGCAGGAGACCTACTGGCACACACTGCAGGAGACCTACTGGCACACACTGCAGGAAACCTACTGGCACACACTGCAAGAAACCTACTAGCACACACTGCAGGAAACCTACTGGTACACACTGCAGGAGACCTACTGGTACACACTGCAGGAAACCTACTGGCACACACTGCAGGAAACCTACTGGCACACACTGCAGGAGACCTACTGGCACACACTGCAGGAGACCTACTGGCACACACTGCAGGAGACCTACTGGTACACACTGCAGGAAACCTACTGGCACACACTGCAGGAGACTTACTGGCACACACTGCAGGAGACCTACTGGTACACACTGCAGGAGACTTACTGGCACACACTGCAGGAGACCTACTGGCACACACTGCAGGAAACCTACTGGTACACACTGCAGGAGACCTACTGGCACACACTGCTGGAGACCTACTGGCACACACTGCTGGAGACCTACTGGCACACACTGCAGGAGACCTACTGGTACACACTGCAGGAAACCTACTGGCACACACTGAAGGAGACCTACTGGCACACACTGCAGGAGACCTACTGGCACACACTGCTGGAGACCTACTGGCACACACTGCTGGAGACCTACTGGCACACACTGCTGGAGACCTACTGGCACACACTGCAGGAGACCTACTGGTACACACTACAGGAGACCTACTGGCACACACTTCAGGAGAGCTACTGGCACACACACTGCAGGAGACCTACTGGCACACACTGCAGGAGACCTACTGGCACACACACTGCTGGAGACCTACTGGCACACACTGCAGATGATCTACTGGCACACACTGCAGGAGACCTACTGGCACACACTGCAGGAGACCTACTGGCACACACTGCAGGAGACTTACTGGCACACACTGCAGGAGACCTACTGGCACACACTGCAGGAGACCTACTGGCACACACTGCAGATGATCTACTGGCACACACTGCAGATGATCTACTGGCACACACTGCAGGAGACCTACTGGCACACACTGCAGGAGACCTACTGGCACACACTGCAGGAGACCTACTGGCACACACTCGGCAGGACTAGTCAAAATCTTTTCATTGCTTTAAGGTTAATTATAATTTAATTATTTTAACTTAATTACTAAACCTTTTCTTGAATTCTAACAGAAAACAAAATCCTTATGTTTGTGCAGACTTGGTGTTTGTTTCTTGTTAGTAATTTTTCTTACGGCTTATATCGTGTTTATGGTTTCACCTTTTAATATTTTATGGTTATGTAGGTGAGTTTCAGGTGTACAAGTCCACCAGAGTTCTAAAGTCAGTGTGTTTTTACGGAAAATTTTTCAATCTACCACATTTTGTTACACCTGTTCAGTGTTCACTCTGAGTTACCTCAGTGTAGCATATATTTGTTAAATGTTAACTCATTAATCAAACTTAAAAACTGATTTCACTACTACACTTTTTTTTTATTGTTTCGTTGAGAAATTATCGGAGAGTTATTTTTTTCTGCCACTAACAGTTAATATTTTTTGTTTATCGCTTCATGTTATCTACACTGATTTTTATTCCTTTATAGTAAATATTGAGCTCTCATCATTCCTTCTATTTCCACTTGAGTTGACTATTTTCCACTGTCCTCCGCAGCCATGTCTGGTTCAACCAGGTCACGCAAACTCAATAATTCTTCACTTCGCGAATTTAATGGTTTCTCGCCTACAGATCGTGTATTGGTCAGTGGTTTAGTACAGCCTAGATAATAATAATTATAATAATAAAAATAATAATAATAATATCTTTATTTATTACATATACAAGGTATACAGACCTAGCTGACATCAATGACATACTACTATATACAAAGTTCCTTGTTATGCAGAACATTTCTGGAAAATTAAGTCAGTTTTGTCCAGGGATGCGACCCACACCAGTCGACTAACTCCCTGATACCCATTTTACTGATAGGTGAACAAGGTCTGCGGGTGTCTTATGGAAACACGTCCCCAATGTTTTTCAGCAGTACCGGAGGAGATTCGAATTCCGGACCTCAGTGTGTGAGCTGAATGTGCTAGCGTTGCAGCTACGCGACACAGTAGGCGAAATTGTGTTCCAAATGAGCAATCTTTTTACCCTATCACAGTTTCTAGAGAAGAAAATGAATGCTATGGGTAACTGGCTCTCACTTTCAATGTGAAGCCGATAAGAAAGATATATAACTTTGTTCAGACAAGACGTATGTCCAGAAAAGGTATTAAAACCTACTAATATCATCTTAATGGTGGTAATTTCAAAATACGTCTTACATGAAGTGCCTACTGCTACCATCTGACGATTTGAAGTGACGTCTATAGATTTTTCCGAAGCCATTAAATACGCCAAATGGATCTTTGCTGATGCTGACATCAGGCCTGACGGCATCATCCCCATAATCTTAGGCAGCATCATTTGATGGGATGCAAACTCCTTGACGCTACTGACCAACTTAACGTTTATGCGAATCAAGAAATATCTGGCGCATTTGAAACTATCGAGAGTCAAGTTATCGAGAGATCAAAATAGTTTGACAGTCACAGGAAATCGTCTGACCCGCAGCAGCACAAACGCGAGTGCAGACTGTGTCTGCGCACGCAGTACACATTCTGCAACCAGCTCAAGTAAGCACAATGAATTCAATAACAAGGTCAAATGCAATGAGTAGTCGTAACCCTGAAGGCAACTATTGCGTTCGTCACTTAATTAAAAAGAAAGTCACTGGGGAACGTCACTTGTTTTGTGGGATCAAGCTGACCACAACAACACCAAATATCAAAACCACGCAATACTGATCACAACAATAGGCCATTCAAAACATAACACACACAACACATAGGCTACACAAAACACAACACACACAACACATAGGCTACACAAAACAACACACACAACACATAGGCCACACAAAACACAACACACACAACACATAGGCCACACAAAACAACACACACAACACAGGCCACACAAAACGCAACACACACAACACATAGGCTACACAAAACACAACACACACAACACATAGGCTACACAAAACACAACACACACAACACATAGGCCACACAACACAACACACAGGCCACACAACACACAGGCCACACAAAACACAACACACACAACACATAGACCACACAAAACACAACACACACAACACATAGACCACACAAAACATAACACACAACACACAGGCCACACAAATCACAATACACAACACATAGGTCACACAAAACACAACATGCAACAAAGAATAAAAAAAATAAAAAAAAACCTTACCTACTATACACAACACATAATAAAAAACGCAACACATTAGTTGCACAAAGCACAACACACAGGGTATAAATAACAAAAAAATCACAATACCGTCACTGGAACAATACACAAACAAGAGAGAGGAGCTTACCACGACGTTTCGGTCCGACTTGGACCATTTAGTGTGACTTCGTATATTGTCCAAGTGGGACCGAAACATCGTCGCAAGCTTCATTTTGCTATGTGCGGGATATTTGTGTATACAGGACCCAAACTAAACGAACACAATACTCAGAACACAGGTCAGACAAAAATTAAAATATTAGTCAGGCTAAAGTCATCAAATAGAACACACATACAAAACGCAGCTAAATTATCCAATCCACATGTTACATATTAGCCAAGACGTAGGCTACACATTTCATTGATTGGAACAATATGACAGGAAATCTTGAGTCTAGTGACTTTCTTGATACGGTTCAGGATTGCTTTTTAGAACAGTTTGTGACAGAACCAACTAGAGGAAACAATCTGCTTGACTTGGTTCTTGCCAACAAAGATTCACTAATTAATAATCTTGAGATTAACGATGAGCTTGGGGAAAGTGATCACAAATCACTTAGTTTCAATATATCATGGAATTACCCAGATAACTGCAATCAAATGTCTGTCCCAGATTTTCGCTTGGCCGACTTCATGGGACAGAAAAATTACCTGGGTGGGCTAAATTGGGATGTCCTGACTATGGGTCAGGTAGGTCATCTTGGTTGCCAATATGACGTTTTTCAGAGCATAGTTCTAGCTGCCCAGACAACTTTTGTTCCGAGTAGGGAAATTAGATCTAACAAAAATGATCCCAAATGGATGAACAATAGATTAAAGCATCTCATTGGTCAAAAGAGAGGCATATATAGGCGTATCAAAAGAGGGGAAGGGAAGTTAAGAAATCAATATATTCAATTAAAGAGAGAAATAAAAAAAGGAATAAGAAAAGTAAAAAGGGATTATGAGGCTAAGGTCGCAAGGGATTCAAAGACTAACACAAAAGGGTTCTTTCAGGTATACAGAAGTAAGATTAGGGACAAAATTGGCCCACTTAAGAGTAACTCTGGTCAGATCACTGACAGTGATAAGTATATGTGTGAAATTCTAAATACCTACTTCCTCTCAGTTTTCACCAAGGAAAATACTAGCGATATTTCTGAAATAATAGATTATGTAGAACAGGATGATAAACTATGTACGATTGCGGTAACTAGTGACATGGTCCTCAGACAAATAGAGAAACTAAAACATAACAAATCCCCAGGCCCTGATGAACTGTTTGCAAGGGTGTTAAAGGAATGTAAAGAGGAACTTAGCATACCTTTGGCTAATCTTTTTAACATATCACTACAAACTGGCATAGTGCCTGATAAGTGGAAAATGACAAATGTAATACCTATTTACAAGGCAGGTGACAGGTCCTTGGCTTCGAACTCTAGACCAATAAGCCTTACCTCCATAGTGGGAAAATTTATGAAATCAATAATTGCCGAAGCAATTCGTAGCCATCTTGACAGGCACAGATTGATTAATGATTCTCAACACGGTTTTACAAAGGGGCGTTCCTGTCTTACGAATTTACTAACTTTTTTCACTAAGGTGTTTGAGGAAGTAGATCATGGTAATGAATATGATATTGTGTATATGGACCTCAGTAAGGCTTTCGATAGAGTTCCACATCAGAGGCTATTGAGGAAACTTAGGGCACACGGAATAGGAGGAGAAATTTTTTCCTGGGTAGAGGCATGGCTGACAAATAGATAGCAGAGAGTTTGCATAAATGGAGAGAAATCAGAATGGGGGCACGTCACAAGCGGTGTTCCTCAGGCGTCAGTGTTGGGCCTGTTGTTGTTCACAATTTACATAAACGACATATATGAGGGAATAAATAGCTACATAAACAAATTTGCTGATGACACCAAAATAGGCCGTCCAATTCATTCTAATGAGGACATTAGAGCACTCCAGAATGATTTGAATAGACTGACGCAATGGTCGGAGAAGTGGCAGATGCAGTTTAATATTGACAAATGCAAAGTTCTAAATGTTGGACAGTTAAATAACCAAGACAACAGTGCATTAGTGTTCGCAATAAAGCTAACAGAATTCTTGGCTTCATATCTAGAAGTATAAATAATAGAAGTCCTCAGGTTGTTCTTCAACTCTATATATCCTTGGTTAGGCCTCATTTAGACTATGCTGCTCAGTTCTGGTCACCGTATTACAGAATGGATATAAATGCTCTGGAAAACGTACAAAGGAGGATGACAAAGATGATCCCATGTATCAGAAATCTTCCCTATGAGGATAGACTGACGGCCCTGAATCTGCACTCTCTCGAAAGGCGTAGAATTAGGGGAGATATGATCGAGGTGTATAAATGGAATACAGGATTAAATAAAGGGGATGTAAATAGTGTGCTGAAAATTTCCAGCCAAGACAGGACTCGCAGCAATGGTTTCAAGTTGGAAAAATTCAGATTAAGGAAGGATATAGGAAAGCACTGGTTTGTTAATAGAGTTGTGGATGAGTGGAACAAACTCCCGAGTACAGTTATTGAGGCTAAAACGTTGTGTAGTTTTAAAAATATGTTAGATAAATACATGAGTGGGTGTGGGTGGGTGTGAGTTGACCTGACTAGCTTGTGCTGCTGGGTCTGGTACAGTGCTCCATCCTTGAGTGGTGATGACCAGACTGGGTGGGTCATTGGGATAATCCGGGGGTGGGTCATTGGTCTAATCCGGAGGGGGGGGGGGAGAAATGGACCTGCTCCGCATGGGTCAGTAGGCCTGTTGCAGTGTTCCTTCTTTCTAATGTTATGTACTTACTTACAAAATACATATACACAACACACAGGGCACAGTAAACCCAACACTACCCACCTAACACAACACACAGGGCACAGTAAACCCAACACTACCCACCTAACACAACACACAGGGCACAGTAAACCCAACACTACCCACCTAACACAACACACAGGGCACAGTAAACCCAACACTACCCACCTAACACAACACACAGGGCACAGTAAACCCAACACTATCCACCTAACACAACACACAGGGCACAGTAAACCCAACACTACCCACCTAACACAACACACAGGGCACAGTAAACCCAACACTACCCACCTAACACAACACACAGGGCACAGTAAGCCCAACACTATCCACCTAACACAACACACAGGGCACAGTAAACCCAACACTACCCACCTAACACAACAAGTAAAAATCCAACACAATATGGTTACATAATATCACAAAAGCAAAAGTAACCACAGCAGCAACAGTAGCATTTACTCTAGTACAACAGCACCAGCAACAACATTAATCACAATACTAGCAACAACCAACGCAGCAACATCAGTATCAGCAGCTGGAACAACAAAAGCAACAATACCAACATCATCAGCAGCAACAACAGTACCACTTACACAGACAGCAGTAACCCAAGCAGCAACAGTAACACCAGCATCAACAACAGTAACGCTCACACAAACAGTAGTAACCAGAGTATCAAAAGCCGCAATAGTAGAATCAAAAGCAGTAACTGCCAGAAAAGCACAAGTAACCCTAGCAACAATAGCAGTAACATCAACAGTAGCAGTCACTCAAGCACCACTCTTCCCAACAGTAACAGCTACAACAGTAGCTGTGTCAACAGAATTATCCATAAAATCAGCTGTAGCTCTATCACCAACAGCAACACCAGGACCAGCAACAGAAGCAACAATCACTCAAAGAGCAGTAGCCAGTAGCAACAGCAACACCATCTTCAGCAACATTAGCAGTCACACAAATAGCAGGAACCCTTAGCAGCAACAGCAAAACCAAAAGCGGGAACAGCAGCAGCAGTCACACAAGCAGCAGTATCAGCAGCCACAAGAAGAGTAGAAGGCACATAGTAGAAGTAACCTCAGCATCAACAGCAAAATCAGGAGCAGAAACAACGGTAGCAGTCACATAAGAAGTAGTAATCCCAACAACAGCAGCAATAACAGCACATACTGTTGCAGTTGCGCACACTCAAGCGACAATATCCCCAGCAGCAACAGCAACACCAGCACTAGCAATAACAGCTGTCATTCAAAAAACAGTTTTCCGGGGAGTCAGGACAACACCAGCTGCAGCAACAACAGTAACACTCACACAAGCAGCAGTATCTCCACCAGCAACAGTATCTCCACCAGCAACAGTAACACCTGCAGAAGGAGCAACAGCAGCATTCACGCAAGCAGTAATAACCACAACAGCAGTAGCAACCCAGTAACAACAACCCCAGTAACAGTTACACACACAGGAGGAACAACAGTGGCAGTCACCACAAGCATCAGTAACCCCACAGCACGGCAACACCAGCAGCTGCAACAACAGGACCAACGCAATAATAGCAGGAATACGAACAGTAGAAGAACTACAAGCAGCTGCAGCAGCAAACGACATCAACAGTGGCAGTAATGCAAGCCACAACATCAGCATTAATTTGACTTGTAACAGAAGCAAAAATGTATCAACACCAGCAGAAGCAAAACAAACAAAAACAACAGGATGGGCGACACCGTGACATAAGCCGCATTCCTCAGTATAAATCATGGTAGTGTTATTGCTGATGTGAATAATGGTCCTATTATCATACTGGAAGTTGAATAGTCAGACGGAGGAAGGCCCCCATGGCAGCTACCTTGTACGTAGGGGCCAACCATAAGATTCAGTTCCTCTTAGCCTTTCAGCTGGTTAATACTCCGATATTTCTGCCCTCTGTATGGAAGTTCATCTGTATCTTATGAGAGTCCTTGTTCTTATGCTCTCTCTCTCTCTCTCTCTCTCTCTCTCTCTCTCTCTCTCTCTCTCTCTCTCTCTCTTTACATAAGGTTTTACAAGGTTAGGTTAAGGTTCCTATTTATATTTAAAAGCTGAGAGCTATTAACTACATCTGTTTCCATATGTTTCTCTCTCTGTCTCTCTTTTCCTCTCATCTGGTAAAATTCCGAAATCGTCTTTCCACTATGTCTTCGCTGTTATTCTTTCTTTACCTCCAGACCTGTGAAAGAGTCCCACACCCCAGCGTCGGCAGCAGCAATAACACTAGCAAATAACAGCAGTGATAATAACAGCACTAACATCAGCACCAAAAACACGGACAGTTTCAAATCCAGCAGCAGCAACACCGGAGCAGCAAAAAGATGTTAGTATTATTCTGAGTAGAAACACCGGAAGCATCATCACTTATTGCAGAAACATCGGCATCAACTCAAAATCAGTAACAGCAGCAAAAGAAGCAGTATTATTCCAGGAACAGTAGCATCTTTAGCCGCAGCATCACCAGCAATATTGCACTAGCATACTGCAGCAGCATATTCAGTAGCAGCAACACAAGAATAGTAGCAACACCAGTGGCAGCAACAAGAGGAGCATCAACACTAGTAGCATCAATATAAACAGCAGCAACGCCAGCAGCAGCAACACAAGCAGCAACACCAGAAACGAAAAAAAGTACCAGCAGTAGCATTGTCACTAGCAGCAGCAGCAGCAGCAACAACAACAGTAACACCAACAGCAACATCAACAGTAACACCAACAGCAGCACCAACATCAACAGTAACACTAACAGCAGCACCAACATCAACAGTAACACCAACAGCAGCACCAACTTCAACAGTAACACCAACAGCAGCACCACCAACATCAACAGTAACACCAACAGCAGCACCAACATCAACAGTAACACCAACAGCAGCACCAACATCAACAGTAACACCAACAGCAGCACCATCAACAGTAACACCAACAGCAGCACCAACATCAACAGTAACACCAACAGCAGCACCAACATCAACAGTAACACCAACAGCAGCACCATCAACAGTAACACCAACAGCAGCACCAACATCAACAGTAACACCAACAACAGCACCAACTTCAACAGTAACACTAACAGCAGCACCACCATCAACAGTAACACCAACAGCAACACCAACATCAACAGTAACACCAACAGCAGCACCAACATCAACAGTAACACCAACAGCAGCACCAACATCAACAGTAACACCAACAGCAGCACCAGCATCAACAGTAGCACCAACACCAACATCAACACCAACAGAAGCACCAACATCAACAGTAACACCAACAGCAGCACCAACATCAACAGTACAGTAACACCAACAGCAGCACCAACATCAACAGTAACACCAACAGCAGCACCAACATCAACAGTAACACCAACAGCAGTACCAACTTCAACAGTAAAACTAACAGCAGCACCACCATCAACAGTAACACCAACAGCAACACCAACTTCAACAGTAACACCAACAGCAACACCAATATCAACAGAAACACCAGCAGTAACACCAACAGTAACACCAACAGCAACACCAATATCAACAGTAACACCAGCAGCAGCACCAACATCAACAGTAATACCAACAGCGGCACCAACGTCAACAGTAACACCAACAACAGCACCAACTTCAACAGTAACACTAACAGCAGCACCACCATCAACAGTAACATCAACAGCAGCACCAACTTCAACAGTAACACCAACAGCAGCACCAACTTCATCAGCAACACCAACAGTGGCACCAACTTCAACAGTAACACCAGCAGCAGCACCAACTTCAACAGTAACACCAACAGCAGCACCACCATCAACAGTAACACCAGCAGCAGCACCAACTTCAACAGTAACACCAACAGCAGCACCACCAACATCAACAGTAACACCAGCAGCAGCACCAACTTCAACAGTAACACCAGCAGCAGCACCACCAACATCAACAGTAACACGAACAGCAGCACCAACTTCAACAGTAACACAAACAGCAGCACCACCATCAACAGTAACACCAGCATCACCACCAACATCAACAGTAACACCAACAGCAGCACCACCAACATCAACAGTAACACCAGCAGCAACACCAACTTCAACAGTAACACCAACAGCAGCACCACCATCAACAGTAACACCAGCAGCAGCACCAATTTCAACAGTAACACCAACAGCAGCACCACCAACATCAACAGTAACACCAGCAGCAGCGCCAACTTCAACAGTAACACCAACAGCAGCACCACCAACATCAACAGTAACACCAGCAGCAACACCAACTTCAACAGTAACACCAGCAGCAGCACCACCATCAACAGTAACACCAACAGCAGCACCAACATCAACAGTAACACTAACAGCAACACCAACATCAACAGTAACACCAACAGCAGCACCACCAACATCAACAGTAACACCAACAGAAGCACCAACATCAACAGTAACACCAGCAGCAGCACTACCAACATCAACAGTAACACCAGCAGCAGCAGCACCACCACCACCATCAACAGTAGCACCAGCAGCAGCACCAACTTCACCAGTAACACCAACAGCAGCACCACCCACATCAACAGTAACACCAGCAGCAGCAGCACCAACTTCAACAGTAACAGCAGCAGCAGCAGCACAACCAACATCAACGGTAACACGAGCAGCAGCAGCACCACCACCACCAACATCAACAGTAACGCCAGCAGCAGCACTACCAACATCAACGGTAACACCAGCAGCAGCAGCACCACCAACATCAACGGTAACACCAGCAGGAGCAGCACCACCATCAACAGTAACACCAGCAGGAGCACCAATTTCAACAGTAACACCAGCAGCAGCACTACCAACATCAACAGTAACACCAGCAGCAGCACCATCATCAACAGTAACACCAGCAGCAGCACCACCAACATCAACAGTAACACCAGCAGCAGCACTACCAACATCAACAGTAACACCAGCAGCAGCACCAACATCAACAGTAACACCAGCAGCAGCACTACCAACGTCAACAGTAACAATAGCAGCAGCACCACCAACATCAACAGTAACACCAGCAGCAGCAGCACCACCACCAACATCAACAGTAGCACCAGCAGCAGCACCAACATCAACACATCAACAGTAACACCAGCAGCAGCACCACCATCAACAGTAACACCAGCAGCAGCACCAACATCAACAGTAACACCAGCAGCAGCACCAACATCAACAGTAACACCAGCAGCAGCACTACCAACATCAACAGTAACACCAGCAGCAGCACTACCAACATCAAGAGTAACACCAGCAGCAGCACCACCAACATCAACGGTAACACCAGCAGCACCACCACTACCACCAGCATCAACGGTAACACCAGCAGTAGCACCACCACCAACATCAACGGTAACACCAGCAGCAGCACCACCACAAACATCAACGGTGACACAAGCAGCACCACCACCACCAACATCAACGGTAACACCAGCAGCAGCAGCACCACCAACATCAACGGTAACACCAGCAGCAGCAGCACCAACAACATCAACGGTAACACCAGCAGCACCACCACCACCAACATCAACAGTAACACCAGCAGCAGCACTACCAACATCAACAGTAACACCAGCAGCAGCACCAACATCAACAGTAACACCAGCAGCAGCACTACCAACATCAACAGTAACAATAGCAGCAGCACCACCAACATCAACAGTAACACCAGCAGCAGCAGCAGCAGCAGCAGCACCACCAACATCAACAGTAGCACCAGCAGCAGCACCAACATCA